>NC_066617.1:289960399-290260399 GCF_025201925.1 Gopherus flavomarginatus
AGAAGAGCCCAAAGTAAAGAAACCAAAATTTTCATTTTTCAAGAGACAGTACAGATACCCACTATATCCAACAGGTGCTTGGGTGGGATAGGTGTCATTCTCCCCGGCTACAGTGGTTTGCAACACCAAAGGTAAGATTTGATGTCAGGACCTTCTCCTTAAACTTGGAGCCTGATTCTCCTCTTCTGTGTTGTGTAAGTCTCCCCGTTGCATTAGAGATTGGCTGAACAAGAAGTAGGACTGAGTAGACTTGTAGGCTTTAAAGCAGGGGTCGGTGACCTCTGGCACACGGCCGGGCCAGCTTGTTTACCTGCCATGTTGACAGGTTCCGCTGATCACGGCTCCCACTGGCTGCAGTTCACCTTTCCAAGCCAATGAGGGCGTTGGGAAGCCACAGCCAGCACATCCCTGAGCCCACACCGCTTCCCACAGCCCCCACTGGCCTGGAGTGGCAAACTGCATCCAGTGGGAGCCACGATTGGCTGAACCTGTGGACGCAGCAGGTAAACAAAATGGCCTGGCGCACCAGGGTGCTTATCCTGGCAAGCTGTGTGCCAGAGGTAGTCGACCTCTACTTTAAAGCCTACAAGTCTACTCAGTCTTACTTCTTGTTCAGCCAATCTCTAATACAAACAAGTTTGTTTACATTTATGGGAGATAATGCTGCTCACTTCTTATTTACAGTATCACCAGAAAGTGAGAACAGGCAGTTGTATGGCACTTTTGTAGCCAGCATTGCAAGGTATTAATGTGCCAGATATGCTAAACATTCCTATGCCCCTTCATGCTTCAGCTACCGTTCCAGAGGACATGCTTCCATGCTGATGACTCACGTTAAAAAAATAATAATAATGCATTAATTAGATTTGTAACTGAACTCCTTGGGGGAGAATTGTACGTCTCTGGCTCTGTTTTACCCGCATTCCACCATATATTTCGTGATATAGTAATCTTGGATGATGACTCAGCACATGTTCATTTTAAAAACACTTTCACTGCAGATTTGACAAAATGCAGAGTACCAATCAAAGTTCCCTTTAAGCTATGTGGCCATACAGCAGTCTATTTAGCACCACACAGGCACTCAGGGAACCTACCCAGCTGGGACCTGCCATGGCCAGGGGAGGGGCCCCATTCCCCAGGCTCAAACTCAGCCCAGGACCTGCCGAGGGAGGAGCAGCCCAAACCAGCCCCAGCCTGGACCTGCTGCAGATGGGTGAGAGGCACCTATTCCACAGCCCTAGCCCCGGAGCTGTCACAGCGGGGAGAGGCACCTCTCCCCACCAGCCCAGGTGCTGCTGCAGGGAGAGAGAGCTGTGGGGAGTCCTCTCTCCCCACCCTAGCACCAGAGCACTCTCCTGTACCCCAAATCCCTCATTTCCAGCCCCAACCCAGAGCCCACACTCCCAGCCAGAGACCTCACACCCCTGCACTCCAACCCCCTGCCCCAGTCCTGAGCCCCTCACACACTCCGAACCCCTCATCACTCACATCACCTCCATATTGGTGCACATAACAAAATTCATTCTGCATATGGGTGGGAAAAATTAGAGGGAACACTGATACCAATGTAAGATTTCTAAAGACAGCTACAACATTCAACCCAAGTTTAAGAATCTGAAGTGCCTTCCAAAATCTGAGGGATGAGGTGTGGAGCATTCTTTCAGAAGTCTTAAAAGAGCAACACTCCAGTGCGGAAATTACAGAACCCAAACCACCAAAAAAGAAAATCAGCCTTCTGCTGGTGGTAGCTGACTCAGATAATGAAAATGAACATGCGTCAGTCCGCACTGCTTTGGATTGTTATCGAGCAGAACCCGTCATCAGCATGGACCCATGTCCTCTGGAATCGTGGTTGAAGCATGAAGGGACATATGAATCCTTAGCACATCTGGCATGTAAATATCTTGCAATGCTGGCTACAACAGTGCCATGAGAACACCTGTTCTCACTTTCAGGTGACATTGAACAAGAAGCGGGAAGCTTTATCTCCTGGAAATATAAACAAACTTGTTTGTTTGAGTGATTGGCTGAACAAGAAATAGGACCAAGTGGTTTACATTGTTTTATTTTTGAATGCAGTTTTTTTTTGTACATAATTCTACATTTGTAAATTCAACTTGCATGATAAAGAGATTGCACTACAGTACTTGTATTAGGTGAATTGAAAAAATACTATTTCTTTTGTTGTTTACAGTGCAAATGTTTATCAACAAATAAATATACAGTGAGCACTATACACTTTATATTCTGTGTTCTAATTAAAATCAATATTTGAAAATATAGAAAACATTCAAAATATTTAAATTACTGGTATTCTATTTTTGTTTAAGGGTGTGATTAATCATGCAATCAATTGTGATTAATTACTTTAATTTCACAATTAATGATTACTTTTTTTTAATCACTTGACAGCCGTACTTTCTAGTAGTTGACACTGAGAATTACTGAGGTGCATTGTGAGAGGGAAAATGATATTGGTGGGTGCCTTGCTCTCCTAAACTAAGCCATAACTAGATCCAATGGTTAGAAGTTGAAATTAGAAAAATTCAGACTAGGCAAAAGATCCAAGTTTTAAGGGAAGGTAATTAACTATAGGAACAGTTTACCAGAGGATATAATACATTTTCCATTCTTTAGAGTCTTTCAGCTGAAACTAGATATCTAAATATGCTCTAGTTCAGCCACAAGACACTGGGTTCAGGGCTTGAATCACAACATAACATACTCAGAGTTGTGGATTGTAAGCATGCTGGGCCCATAATCCAGAGGTCAATAAAGCAAAACTATATGAAATTCCACATCACTGAAAGGACCAGGAGATGGTGAAAAAATGAAGCTAATTTGAAGTAGTAAATCTTGCATAACTAACCTTAATTGAGACTGAGAGCTTAACCCCCAAAAGTATCTCAGGCCTCAGCCTAGTAACTGGACCTGCATGCCTAGGCCCCACAGAAGTCAATGAAATCAACACATGCAAGGATCTGGCTTCAGGGTGAAGGCCTAATCATTCAGGTGCTTATCTGAATATTCCAAGACCTCAGCCCGCGTCTTTTAAGACCTCAGCTTTCTCACTTGCCACTGCCACCCTACTGACTGACAATTGTTCTTTAGAACTATTTGTGCCTTGCCCTACCCCAGGCAGTAGAGAGAGGTTGGCTGTTCCTCCCGTCTCCCTAAAAGTTGGAATCTTTACCAAATTGAGAGAAAAAGGAGTAAAAAAGAACTTGGAAATTATAATCCACTGAGTCTGACTTGGTGGTAAGCAAGATCCTGGCAAAGTTAGAGATCAAAAACTACGAACGTTCTAGAAAAAAATGACAACCACAAGGCAAAATACAGCTGGCATAGTTTTGTAAAGAATTTTATCTACAAATCTGGAGAAATCTGAGGTAAAGAGGTAGGTTTAGTCTATATGGACTCCAGAAAGATATTTGACATATTAACAGATTTATAAAAAGGGCTTCAAGTACAAAAGAAGCTTCAGCTTTCACTGTTCAAGAGAAGTGATTTGACTGAACAGTGATGATCCAAATGTATGGGTTAGGGAGTAGACAGGGTGACCAGACAGCAAGTGTGAAAAATTGGGACAGGGGGTGGGGGGTAACAGGAGCCTATATAAGAAAAAAGACCCTAAAATCAGGACTGTCCCTATAAAATTGGGACATCTGGTCACCCTAGGAGTAGATGAAAATTCGCAAGTGCAGTAACAAAGTACAGTGTGTCATGATGGGATCCCACCATGCCTCAAATCGTTATTTTTTTTTAAGGAATTAGGCTCTGCGCAGTCTTACTACATTTGTACAACTTGACATTTAAAATTTTTTTCTATGTATTAGTGCAATAGTTTAATTAAAATGTATTGTACATTAAATAAGATGTTTAAAAATTAGATAAATTTAATAGCTAGTTTAATTACTGGTGTGCTGAAGGCACTGTATAGCGCAGGGGACTGGTAATGACATTGTGGGCTGGACTACACTAATGCTGTAAATTGACCTCAGTTCAGTAACTTTAGTGTAACTTAAGTCAGCGTAATTTAGGTCAACTTACAGCGGACTCTACACCGTGCTATGTCAACGGGACACACTCTCCTGCCAACTTACCTTCCGCCTCCTGGGGAGGTGGAACATGGGTGCCAATGTTCCCTGGCGCCAGTGGGTGCTCGCGCCACCCCCCCACACCCAGCCCCGCCCCAACTCCACCCTTTCCCCGCCCCCATTCCAATCTCTTCCCCAAAGTCCCCGCCCCAACTCCAGCCCTATTAGACCCCTTTCCCAAATCCCCGCCCCGGCCTGCCATTTTCCTGAGTGCGTCACGTTCCTCCTCCTCATCCCTCCCTCTCAGCCACATGAAACAGCTGTTTCGTAGTGCAAGTGCTGGGAGCTAGGGGGAAAAAGTGGGAATGCGGCATGCTCATGGGAGGAGGTGGGGGTGGGTGTGAGCTGGGGCAGGGAGCTGCCAGTGGGTGCTAAGCATCCACCAATTTTTCCCCGTGGGTGCTCCAGTCCCAGAGCACCCACACCTGTGAGGTGGAATGCAGATGTTAATGGGAGAGCATTCTGCCATCGACTTAGCTTGTCTTTACCAGACCCACTAAATTGACACTGCTGCAGAGATCGAAGCAGTGCTGATTTAGCTAGAAGTGTAGAGAAGCTCAAAGTGTCACATCTGTAGGAGATTAACTTCACTGGAACATCACACATGTGCAGGGGTGCACCCACAGAGCTCATTGCTGGATCAGTACCTTGATAGTTAGTGGCTAAAGTTGTCACCATATGATGGTTTTTGATGACCACTGTGAAAAATTTATGACTGACTCAGTTCAGTTCTTGATGGATTCGTTAATCACATACCCAAATCCTTTGTTAGTAAACTTTTCAGAGACATCCAGGATTACTATGATCGGAATAAAAAAATAAAAAGAATATGCTTCTTCCTTTCACCGTAAGAGGCAGTCCCTCCAGGAAAGGATTGAGATACATTGGTAGGGTGGGGAAGCTGGAATTGCTTCTGCTTATTGTTTGGCTTGGCAGAGTTAGGGTTTTTTTGTTTTGTTTTGTTTTAATAGACCTTGATAGAAAAATGCTTAAAAATAACTAATAGCTACTATCAGTTTAAATTCACAGTTGTGTGAGATCATGGGAGAGGTCAGTCTTAATGACAGTAGATATTCATTTAAAAAAGTTAAAGCTTTATAAGACTTAAAAATACAAGCTGCGATGTTGACAAGTCAAAATATACAAAGTAAATATCTTTAAATCAAACTAAGTTCTCAAGCAGCATTTATCTTACTTGCCTGACTGTAAATTTTGATCGTTACGGAAAATTTGTTTTTGGTTTATGCATGCATGGTGAACTTTAACACTTACAATTAAAAAATAAACACCAAATCCTTCCAAGTCTACTTATGTGGTAGAATCAAGGATTTCAGGCCCTAGGGCTTTCAATCAAGTGGTATTCTTTAAAAAAAAAAACACAAAAACACAATTGGTGCTGAACATTTTTCATACAAGGGGAAAGACTAAAGTTCAGTGCTGCTCTGCAAACCAGCATATCATTTTGACATTTGTTCAAATATCTGCAGTACAGAGGAATATAGCAGTGAAACACATAGTAAGATTGGCTATTAACCCTTTCCCTTATTTCCTATTCTATTTTCAAATAGTTTTAGGATCATGATTAAAAAACAAAAAACACACTGTCTGGAGCAGCACAACTCTGCCCTTGTGGAAAATGCTGTGGTTCCCAACTCTATGTGTTTAGTCCAACTGCCTACTAGTTCTGAGAGCAGAGTGCGATTGCACTTTCCTCTAACACTGAGATGTGTTTTACAGTGTCCTGGAAGTGTAGAACATGTAGAAAAGAGCCAAGTTCAGTCCTTTTAATTGCCTGCAAAATATCAGCACACAGTCTGCTAAGGACCACTGTGCCAGCAAGACTAACCATGGTTATGGTTCCATGGTAGGTATTGTGTAGTGAAGTTCCCAACATAGGCGCCAACTCCGCGGGTGCTCTGGGGCTGGAGCACTGAGGGGGAAAAAGTGGTGGGGGCTGAGCACCCTGTCATAAACAGATAAGTAAGAGTTAATGGAACAGAAGTACTTCATATCTCTTTTGCCTGTAAAGGGTTAACAAGATCAGTGAGCCTGGCTGTCACCTGACCAGAGGACCAATCAGGGGACAGGATATATTCAAATCTTGAGGGAGGGAAGTTTTTGTGTGTGCTGTTAGATTTTGGTGGTTGTTCTCTCTGGGTTCTGAGAGTGACCAGACGTGCAACCAGGTTGCTCTCCAATCTCTCCGATACAGGTTCTTATAGATTCAAAATAGTAAGTACTAGGTGATAAGGCGAGTTAGGCTTATGTTTATTTTCTTTATTTGCAAATGTGTATTTGGCTGGAAGGAGTTCAAATTTGTATTTTGCTGAAAGGATTTTACTTTGTACTTGTATACTTAGGCTGGGAGGGTATTCCCAGTGTCTATAGCTGAAAGGCCCTGTAACATATTCCATCTTAAATTTACAAAGATAATTTTTACTGTTTTTTCTTTCTTTAATTAAAAGCTTTTCTTGTTTAAGAACCTGATTGTTTTTTATTCTGGTGAGACCCCGGTCTACATCCACCAGGGAATTGCTGGGGAGAAAGGAGGGAAGGGGGAGAGAAAGGTTAATTTTCTCTCTGTGTTAGGATTATTTTCTCTCTCAAGGAGAGTCTGGGAGGGGGAAAGAGAGGGAGGGGTGAGGGTGAATTTTCCTCTCTGTTTTAAGATTCAAGGAGTTTGAATCACAGTGATCTTCCAGGGTAACCCAGGGAGGGGAAGCCTGGGATAGGCAACGGTGAGGGAAAGGGTTTACTTTCCTTGTGTTAAGATCCAGAGGGACTGGGTCTTGGGGGTCCCCGGGCAAGGTTTTGGGGGGACCAGAGTGTACCAGGCACTGGAATTCCTGGTTGGTGGCAGCGCTACAAGTACTAAGCTGGTAATTGAGCTTAGAGGAATTCATGCTGGTACCCCATCTTTTGGACGCTAAGGTTCAGAGTGGGGATTATACCATGACACACCCACTGGCAACCCCCTGTCAGCTCCCCTCTTCCCCTCAGCACCTTCTGCCCCGCCAATCAGCGCTTCCCCCCATTTCCCACACCTCCTGCCCGCTGCAATCAGCCGTTGTGCAGCATGCAGGAGGCTTGTGGGGGAGGAGTGATGAGCGGGCACAGCGCACTTAGGGGAGGGGATGGAATGGGGTAGGGGCTTGGGAGAAAGGGTTGGGGTGGGGGCAGGAAGAGGCAAAGTAGGGGTGAGGCCTTGGGGGAAGGGGTGGGGTGGGGGCGGGGCCTGGGGCAGAGCCAGGGGTCGAGCACCCCCCAGAACATTGGAAAGTCGGTGCCTGTGGTTCAGTCCTGCAAATCTATTAATCTCTGTGCAGCTCCATGGGCAGTGCCAAGGAAGGCATCCCTTTATGTATCAAGGCGAGTTCGAGAGCATGGTGTGCCATGTTATTTTTGTCCATCCTAGTGACGTGGCCAAAGAACTTTTGATATACGATGAACAACTGAAGGAAGGCCAGATCTTTGAGACGCACACTTTGCAAAGTCAAACCCACTTTATGTTTAGGATTTAGCACTGACGGTGCATGTGCAATGCCTCTAGCTGTGCCAAGTCTGCCTGTCAAAAAAAGGTCCAGGTTTCTGACCTGTACAGCAATACAGATAGTACTCAGCTTTGATAGATCCTGAACTTTGCCTCAGTGCAGAGACATTTTTGCATCTGTAAAGCATGACAGAAATTTGCATCTTATATTCCCCAGCTTTCTCCTTCTGGACAATACAAACTCATAGAAAGTCCATCATTTCATCAATGGAAAATGATATGCACTAGCCCTGTTATCTCAAGTGGAGGTTCCCAAGCAATTCAATCCAAACACACGGTTTAGATAAAACAAAACCTAATTTCAGAAAGACAGATTTTAAGTGATTACAAGTAGTGAGGCATAAAATCAGAACTGTTACAAAGAAAAAAAAGATAATATGCAAACTAATACCTAACTTCATAAGCTAAATGGATTCAAAGCAAAGGTTTTCATCTCACCATACGCTTACAGTGGTCTGCACTGGCTGAAAAGCCTCCCAGCCATGACCCGTGTCCCAGTTCCATGATGCTTTCTTTGTCCTTCACGTGTTGTAACTGCTGTGACTAGAGATGAGAAGAGAGGTGATTTGGAGGCCCCTGTTTCTCATTTTTATACCATTCCCATTTCCTTTCTGAGGATTATCTCCAGATGAGGTTCAGGCAGCAGCAAGTCTGTTTACATGTTCCTTTGTCAATATGTAAAGTTCTCACTCACACCCTTCTTTCTACCATAGGATGGCTGCTTACTTAGGTGACATCAGCATAATCAGATTAACTATTATGGACTACCTAGCTGGGGCACCAGTGTGTCTTTTGTCTCTGAAAACCTAGTTTGGACCCGCCTTTCTAACTCAATAATATGTTCCACAGTAGACTCTTACAACTTTACATACAATGTTGATACACATTTTACCAGGACAATAAGATTCAGTGGATTATGAGTTCTCAAATGATGCCTCTCAAGGCTCACTTTGTACAAAATGGTGAATATGGGGTACAGTCTGTCAAAATTCTATTAGATCACAATGCCTCCCAGTAAATCATGTATGCCCTGTCTGTTTCTAAATCTCTAAATCAGAGACAGCATTCATGTACTTCAGACTGCTTAATGCAATGTTATTTGTTGTCTTGGGGAGGTTTGTGGGGAAAGCATTTTCCCTTCTCACCATGAACATGTAGACCAGTAGTCGTACCACAGACATTTTGTTGGAGGACACTCACTGGACAGTAGATGTTCATTTCAAAAAGTTAAAGCTTTATAAGACATTTAAAAACACAGTGTGAGTAATCATGGGATAAGAGGAAAGGTTCTCTCAGATTAGTAACTGGGTAAGAGAAAGGAAATAGAGGGTAGGGATAAATGGCCAGTTTTCACAATGGAGAGAGGATCTGTACTGGGACCAGTCCTGTTGGACAGGTTCCTCAATGATCTAGAAAAAGAGGTAAACAGTGAGGTGGCAAAGTTGGCAGAGGATACAAAATGACTCATGATAGCAGTTGTCTTTGGATTTAACTAGGTTACAATGGGAGCTCACAAAACTGGATGACTGGGCAACAAAGTGGCATATGAAATTCAATGTTGATAAATGCAAAGTAATGCACATTAGAAAACAATGCCAACAATGCATATAAAACAATGGAGTCTATATTAGCTGTTACAACTCAAGAAAGATCTAGAAGTCATCACTGATAGTTTTTCAAAAACATCTGCTCAATATGCAGCAACAATCAAAGAAGCTAACAGAATTTTAGGAACCACCCTGAAAGGGATAGATAATAAGACAGAAAATATCATAATGGCACTATATAAATTTATGGTACACTCGAATATTGCATGCAGTTCTGGTCACCTTATCTCAAACAGAGAAATTAGAATTGGAAAAAGTAAGACAAGAGCAACAAAAATGAGTAGGAGTATGGAACAGCTTCCATATGAGGAGAGATTAGAAAGATTGGGACTGTTCATTGTAGAAAACAGATAACTAGGAAGATGTGATAGAAGTCTGGAGAAAATGACTAGGGAAGGGTTATTTACCCCTTCACATACACAAGAACCAGGGGTCACCCAGTGAAATTAATAGGCAGCAGGTTTAAAAACAAAGTCAACTTGTGGAACTCATTGCCAGGGGATGTTGTGAAGGCCAAAAGTATTACAGGGTTCACAAAAGAACTAGATAAATTCATAGGTCCATCAATGGCTATTAGCCAAGATGGTCAGGGATGCAACCCCATGCTCTGGGTATCCCTAAAACCTCAGACTGCCAAAAACTGGGACTTGACAACAAGGGATGGATCACTCAGTAATTGCCCTGTTCTGTTCATTCCCTCTGAAGCATCAGGCACAGGCCACAGGATACTGGACCAGATGAACCACTGGTCTGACCCAGTATGGCTGTTCTTCTGTTCACTGATACTTCAAACTGTTGCAGGTTCAATTCTTTCTGTTAAGAAAGCAAACAAGGATCAAGTAGTTCATTCAGTTTTGGAAGATATGTGCTATTAAAATGTAAGGAAAGATTTAGAGCCAGCTTGCTACTACCTATTAAATTACTTTGTGCCAATTATAAATATAGATGCTATGTAGTCAATATTTTCCTCCAACTTCATTGATTGCAAATAATTTCCTTTCACGCATTGTTGCTTCATAAACATGAATTTGGTCTCTGCATATATTCATGAGTCTAAAACAAATGTTTGATAAGCCTTCCTTTTTGGTTTTAATAGGTTGGGTCATAGTATCAGAACTCCAAGCCAGTTCAGTTCTTAACATCTTCAAGGTATATTTTAAATTTACTGTAACCTCAAGCCCTATGAAGCTATAGTAATCTGTTCAATTACAGCTCAGAAATGATCATTTACATTTTAAAGGCAGAGGTTCCTAAATCTTTGTCCTAATGTGACCTGTATTTTAATACAGAGTCTATGGACACTATTCTTCACAAATGGGAGGCAAGGGGTCCACCAGGTTGTGATCTCATAACATCCCTGTATCAATTGCAGGGATTGCCTACAGACAAAATATTAGGAATTTTTTTACTTTTTAGCTGTTTAATGCAGTTTGCCATCTGAAAATTTGGAGAAGAAGCCAGGCCCATCCATGCCTATTGAAATCAATGAAAAGAGAAATCAAGACCAGCAAGCTTGCTGTGGGTCCAGGGAAAGTTCTGTGTAGACCACTGTGTAAGAACCTCTACTTTTAGGGATGTAAATAGCAAATGATCTCATGTTAAGATAAGACCCTGTCTAAATAAAATTCTAGGTCTGCATGGAACCCATCAGCTCAGTTTCTAAAAGAGCTGCAGCTCCTCACTTATGGAAACCTGGCCCAAGGTATCTTAAGTTAAGGACTCAAACAGTGAACATTTTGCTCTTTGTCAAAAAGAAGGACAGACACAGCAAAGTGGCTGTAAGTACTGGAAAGCTTCTGAAAGTAATTCAGAAGTCTTATAAGCTGAGCCTCACCCATGCCCAGCATAACTGAAGTGTAAATTAATAAATATCAACTTGGGGGCAGTATTACATGATTGGAGAACAGCAAACCTAGTAACTATTCTTACAAGAGAGAAAAAAAGTGATCCAGGCAACAACAGATCCATTAGTCTGACCTTAGTAGTAAACAAGGCTTTAAAACAAATTTTGAAGGAAAGTATAATTAAAGACATGAGGTAAATAGAAAATAGGATAAAAGGCAACATGGGCTTATCAAAGGTAGGTCACACCAGACTAACCCAATTTCTCTTTGATAAGCTAAATTATTAATTAGACAAGAAAGATGCCATAGATTTATCTGCACTTCAGTAAAACACTTGACATGGTACCACATAGGAAATGAATAGTTAAACTGGCAAAGATGGGGATTAGTACAGAAATTGTAAAGTGGGTAAGGAAGATGACAAATTACTAGTGGTGCTCCTCAAGGACCCGCACTGGGACTAATCTTAATATTTTTATTAGTGATCTTGGCACAAAAATTTGGAATATGCTAATAACAAAGTTGGGAGGCACCATCAATACAGGAGGAAGATTGGATTATAGAGGACTAGAGCAATAGAAATGAGATAAGATGCAAAGTCATGCACTTAGGGAAAAAGAAAAATTTCTGACATGACCTAGGGACTCATGAGGTGGAAACAGAAAGAGACCTCAGTGATCACAGGATGACTATGAGCTACCCGTGTAATGTGCTGTAAAAAAAGAATCCACAATTGTATCAGGAGAGATGTTTCTAACAGAAATAGGAAAGTATTAATGATAATGTACAAGGCACCTGTAAGACCTCATTTGAAATACTGTGTGCAATTCAGGTCAAGTATTTCAAGAAAGATTAGTTCAAGTGGGAATAGGTGCCAAGAAGGGCTATTAGGATGATCAGGGGAATAGAGAGCGTCTCTTATGATAAGGCACTGAAATAGTTTGGTTTGTTTAACCTAGCAAAACAAAAGCTGTGAGGGGTTGTGGCTGCTCTCTATAAATACAGCAGGGGCATAAGACCAAGGAGGGGACAAAGAGCTATTTAAGCTAAAAAGACAATATTGGCACATGAACAAATGGGTATAAACTGGGCATTAATAAATTTCAGCTGGAAATTAGAGGGTTCCCAACAATGTTCCCTCTAATTTTTTCCATCCATGTGTCCAATGAATTTTGTTAAGTACATCACACCGAGGTAATGTGCGGATGTGCGCCACTAGTAGAAACAAAAAACCTAGATATAATATATATATTTTTAAAAGTTACCATAGGGTTAATTACTCCAGCCAGAACAGGTTAGGCATTTTAGAACTCACTACTCAAAGAATTACATTTAAGCGTAAGAGAAATACAAATTATGAAATGTGTAGACCAGTCAAAAAACTAAAACACATTTTGAGAGACTTATCAATAAGTAACAACAACAACAACAACAAGTAGTATGTGCTGGGAGGTGAGTGACAGAGAAATGTGTATGCTCATGTGCGTGCATTGCCCCTTTAAGTACGCTGCCCTTTTAAGGAGATCGGCACTCACTAGTCTGAAATCTGCTTGTTCAGACACAGCAGCAGCCATCAGCAAGCTCCCTCCATCCCACTCCAGAGCCCTATTGTGTCCCCCCCTGCTCTAGGGAGACAGACTACAGGGGTGGGAGGAGGGGGACACCCTGACATTTGCACCCTCCCCTCCCCCCGTTCTGCACAGCGAGCAGGAAACTCCCAAGAGCAGCTGGCCAGGGTCTCCAAGGCAGAGGGCAGAAGCAGCATGGCAGTGGGAAGAGGGGCACCTGAAGTTCGTAGCACTTGATAGACTGCTGGGCAGCCATGCAGCTTAGAGGGAACTTAGGTTCCCAACCATCACAGGAATAGCCTAGGTCTAGAATAGCCTCCTCATAGGAGGAGTGGGGAATTAATTTCTGTCTTGTTCAGTTTTTACACCCCAGCTAATTGTTATTTTTAAAAGTTAAAGTAAACGTCGCCCTAGGACAAGAGGAACTCCAGTGTATATTTTCTGACTTTCCTCACATAGGTTCCCAATCATTCAGGGCCCAGTCCTAGCCCCAGTAATAGCAAAAGCATCCCATAAGACACCTTATCATAGATCATAGTGTCAAAAGTAGTGGGTAGGTTTACAAAGATATAAGAGTACAACTACCATATTGTGTCCTTCACAACTCTACACAACTGCTTATCTGTTCTTCTCTCTGTACAGCATTTCACATTTAACACCTCTGCTGCTCTGTCAGTGAAGTCAGTCTTAAAGGCCCATTTGTCTGTTTCTCCACAAGAGAACTGGGTTCTCCCCACTGCTACTTATGATAGAACACTCTTTTCCTCCTACCCACACCAAGAACCCTTAAAGGTTGCTAGCAGTGCAGGAACCTGATTTTTGTTTTGTGGGAAATTCTGCCATTTTGACTATTTCCTTTATTCTGAAGGAAAACAAAAAAACAACAATTCAGAATTTCCTGCAAATTGAAATCAAAATATTTCATTCTAAGAGTGAAACATCTTATTCCAATTTTGGCTTTTTTATATATTGTGTAACATAAAAGATCCAAAATTAAAAAGAAGAGATTTAAGCAGAAAATAAAAGGTGAAACTGGAACATTTAGATCCATTGAAATGCCTCCCCCATCCATTTTTCTTTCAAAATGAAATTTAATTCAAATTGACATGTTTCCACAAAGCATGTAGTTTTTGACAAAGTAGCATCTTCTGATGGACAAACATTGCATCAGAAAATTTCCAGTCAGCTCTATTAACTACTTCTTCAATTCCCACCTCAATACCTAGTCTAGTATGAATGCGATACCTGCAAAAAGTCAGCCAACAAGTATTGGCTAGGTTGAGAGGCAGTTGGGGAGAGTTGTTTATTTATATATTGTTTCAAATAAAACTATAGATTCTTCAAGGCAGGGATAGTGTCTTCCTAGGTCTTTGCTCAGCACCTTTTATAGTGAGACCATGTTCCTGACTTGCGTCTTTTGGCACCATTGCAATAAAAATACTAAATAATTTGGGTGGTAAAGTTCCTAGTTCTGCACATAACTTTTGAGTTTATCCATGCTCCAGGAACTTTACCATTGAAAAGCCAAATCCTGCAGTCCTAGCTCAGGCAAGGCCACCACTAAATTTCATTAAGGTTTTGCTCATTGCAGACTGACGGATGGGGTTCCAAACTTGACAGATAGATAAACAGATTAGGCTGTGTTATCTGTCTAGTTTAGAAACCAATCCTTCATTCCTTGCACCGGCAAAAATCTGTATTTCCTTTAAATACATTAGCTCCTTTCAAGTAAAACATTAACTCCTTTTGTTTTTACTAGGAAAAGACCCTGACTTCCCATTCAGTCCTCAAAACCAGCTGAGGACCTGGCTCCAAGTATCTCAGCTAGTGAGTCCAAGCAGATGGCATGTTTAAAAGCAGGCCATAAAGTAGATACAATAAGTCTTGGCTATCTGGACACTGTTTCTCTGGTCGCCACAGGACAGCATGTATTAGAGTTTATTGCTTATGTGATCTGGGATATTGGTGAGGAACGTGTTCACAACTGCCTCTCTGTGGGGAGGCTGTGTGACCCAACGCTGACTCCAAAGAAAGTACCTGGACAATCATGTGTTTTAATGTTTCATCTATTTATGTGTCTAACTTAGTCCTCCAATTCTCACTCAGGAAAAATCCTTATTAACTATAATGGGGTTCAATGTTTCTGCCTTCGCAGCCCCACTTCTTTTTTCTTCCCCTCTCCCAGCCTGCTTCTGTCTCTGCTTTGTTGCGGGGGTGGAGAGGGGACAAGAAGAGGAATGAGAAAATTGTATTTGATTAAATTATCTTCTAGCCTTAATCCCATCTATGAGTCAGCACTTCAAGTCCTTCTCCATTCCAGTCTGTCTTGAAGCCATTCCTTAGAACGCAGCAGCTAATCAAATCCTTTTGTACAACATCCATCCATCTAGTTTTGGGTCTTCCAAACTTTCTATTACCCTCCACTTCTAAGTTTGACAGCCTGTTCGATATATTCTTCCAGTTTTCATTCCACATGCCCAAACCATCTAAACCTGGATTCCCTCAGCTTTTCTAGAATTAGCTCCACCTTTACATTTCCCCTAACTTGTTCATTCTGAGCATGATCAATCCTTGTAATGCCAAGCATCCATCTTAACATTTTCATTTTCACTGTATTCAGGATCTGCTTCTGTCTCTTCCTCAGTGCCCAGTATTCAGAGCCATACAGAAGTGCAAGCTTGTTGATTTTGCTTTTAAATTTGATAGGAGAATGACTATCACAGACCACTCCACTCACTTCTCTCCATTTAGTCCATGCTTTTTCTGTTCTACTTATAAATTAATTTGGTTGAACTGGCTCTGTGTGGGAAATCAATTCTTGATTAAAGACAATTTTACAAACAGAAAATCTATCAGAAGTCAGATTATCCCATCAATTGCACACACACCATTCCTGTTGACTTGGACACAAACAAATTTATAGTGTGTGCAGTAAGGACATTAGCAAAGTGCACACGTTTGTCCCAGAACAGCCATACAAAGCATGCAATGGGGGCATCAGAGAAGAATAGTATCAGATTCCCAATGCACAGGAAGAAGGAGAAAAACATATGACAAAAGGAGACAGACAACATAAGAGGGAGACCACACCACTGAAAACAAAGACAATCGTATGAATATAAGAACATAGTTATTACCTTAGCAATTGTAGGAGATAAGCCCGTAAAATAATTGCCTTGAGGAAATCCAAACCACATTAAACTCTTAACTTGATGCAGAGATGTTCCTAATCCATATCAGGGCTGCCTGGGGGGGGGGGGTGTCAAGTGGGGCAATTTGCCCCAGGCCCTGGGCCCTGCAGGCTCCCACGAGAGTTTTTTGGGGCCCCTGGAGTAGGCCCCCAGAGCTTCTTCTGCTCCCTGTCTTCGGCAACAATTCAGTGGCAGGAGGTCCTTCCTCCTTCGGGACCCGCCACCGAAGTGCCCCGAAGACCCACAGCAGGGTGTCCTTCCGCCCTGGGACCCGCCGACGAAGTGCCGGTCTTTGGCGGCAGGGACCCTCCGCCGCGGGGTCTTCGGTGGCGGGTCCCAGAATGGAAGGACCCCCTGCCACTGAATTACCACCAAAGCGGCGGCCCCCCGCTGCCAAAGACCCTAGGCCCCCTGAATCCTCTGGCTGGCCCTGTCATAATATAATTCCCAATTTTGAACCTTAGCGTCCAAAATATGGGTACTAGCATGAATTCCCCTAAGCTTAATTACCAGCTTAAATCCTGTAGTGCTGCCACCAATCAGGACTTAGAGTAGAGTGCCTGATAAACTCTGGTCTCCCCCAAAACCTTCCATGGGGACCCCCAAGACCCAAATTCCTTGAGTCTCACAACAAAGGCGAATAAACCATTTCCCTTCCCCCTCCTCCCCTCCAGGTGTTCCCTCCCTGGGCTCCTGGAGAGATATACAGATTCAAGCACCATGAATCTAAACAAAGGGATTCTCCCTTCTCCTTTCTTCCTCCCAGATCTTTCCCACCCTGGGTACACTAGGAGATCACTGTGATTCAAACTCCTTGAATCACAACACAGAGAAATCAGGTGGGTTCCCCCCCTTTCTCTCCCTCTCCCTTCTCCTTCCCTGTTAAGTACAGACTCAATTCCCTTGAGCCTCAACAAGGGGAAAAATCAGACAGGTCTTAAAAACAAAACTTTTAATAAAAGAAAAAAAAGAATAAAGAAAATCACTGTAAATTCAAGATGGAATATTACAGGGTCTATCAGCTTCTAGAAATTGGAGAAACAGCCTCCTCCAGCAGAAATACAATTTAAAATACTTTTAGCCAAATACACATTAGACCTCTACCAGCCAGATACACATTTGCAAATAAAGAAAAACAAATAAAAAGAGTATACCGCCTTTCCACCTTTATACTTACAAAATTGGAATAGAAGATTAGAGAGCCTGTAGGTACGTGTGGTCACTCTCAGAGCCCAGAG
This sequence comes from Gopherus flavomarginatus, assembly GCF_025201925.1. Lineage (NCBI taxonomy): Eukaryota > Metazoa > Chordata > Testudines > Testudinidae > Gopherus > Gopherus flavomarginatus. The sequence continues at coordinate 289,977,498 of NC_066617.1, forward strand.
AGAACAAAACAAAACCCAAAAAACACAAACAAAGGCTTCCCTCCACCAAGATTTGAAAGTATCTTGTCTCCTGATTGGTCCACTGGTCAGGTGTTTTTTACCTGGAAAGGGTTAACAAACAGGGAACCAGAGACATTAACCCTTAACTATCTGTTTATGACAGGCCCTGATCCATATACAACTCACGTGGCTGACAAGTTTGTCAGTACACATAGAGTTTATTCAACCTAGCAAAGGACACTCACATTTCACAATTTTCTGAAGTGCATTATAAACAGTGAGCTACTGCACATCTGGAGCTGCAGCAATTTGCCATGACGAACGGATGAAGTGCATTGGTCTCTAAGGAAAACATTGTTTCTGATGGTGGCCCAGATTATGTAACTGATCAGCGTTACCAGGTATGATTGATTTAAACTAAGTGCAGATCTGACACACCTCTAGACTTGTCCCAATATTAATACTCTACAATTAACATAGTATTTAGATGCTGAAAGAACTTTACAGTCATTTACTAATTACTACACATAATTAGCACTGGTAAAAAGAATGTTGAGTATTTTTTGAGAAAACAGATTTTTCACAAAATTTCCATGTTTTAAAACCAAGAATAGTATTTGTGTCTCTCCTCCCCCCCCCCACATCACCCTTTTCACTGACAAGGTGGAAAAAAAGAAGAGGGGAGACTGGGGGGAGTTTTCAGTTTTTTTAAACTGATGTGTCATTGTCAGGGTGTTCTCCCCACCCACCCACTGAAAAATTAAAAAATCATATCCCAATTCTGTGACCATTCCTCAAGAACAAATTGCCCCCCAAAATGTATGAACTTTAAGGATGCTCTCTTTCACAATGCCCAGAGGAACATAAGACTGCTGAGTGCATTAGACTAATGGTCCACTTAGCCAGTATTCGGACTCTGACAGTGGCCTGTGCCAGAGGAAGGTGCAAGAAGCCTTTTAATGGACAATTATGGAACAATCTGCCTATAGGGAAGTTTCCTCCTAGCTGCAGTCAGTGGCTCTTTTGTTCTTTGGAAGAATTCTAGAAATTCGGGGCTGCATATTTTGACTTTGTCCCAAGTGATAAAACTGAAGAGTGGATGGATTGAAGGGAAGCCTGCTACTCTCTTCATTCCCCTTTTTACACAGACGTGTTGTGGTCTATCAGCAGGGCAAAAGCCAACTGAGGTTAAGGAACATTTTAAGAGTACTATTTTCTAAAAGATCCTTGAGTGGGGAAAATCCCTGGTCTTTCCACTTGTACCAGATAGAGTGCACTCTTTGTATCCTGAGAGCCAAACACCCTTTCAAGGACACCTCAACATTTAAACCCTAGCTTGAGCAAACCAAGGAGACAAACTTGCAGATACAGCGTCTTCCATACCATGTCATTCATCTTTTAAGAATTAATGGATTAGCAATGAAGTCACTGACAGGGCCAGCCTTAGGATTTATGGTGCCCTAGGCGAGATTATTAAACTGGTGCCCCTGTGCCTGATCTGCTCTTAGCAACACAAACATAAGCTTACAGTATTGGAAAACTTGCCACATTCATGTTATTAAAACCAGTTTAACTTAATTAAGCACACTGTAATGCTGATGGACTAGCACTAAAGAAGCAGCACTATAGAAAAAATTCTGATATGACAGAATGATGCAAATAATATATTTTTTTTAATTTATCAATATTTTGTTGGAAATTTATATGAAGAGGTATTGAAACAAAGATTTGTTTTTAATTAAAAGCAATCTTTCTGGCTTTTTTGGCTGCAAAATCAGTAATAACGTCATCGTATGACAAAGACAAAGTCGTGTCTTGTTCGATTGCAAGAATAGCAAGACCAGTTAAGCGTTCCTGACTCATTGTAGAGCGGAGATAGTTTTTAATGAGCTTTAGTTTTGAGAAACTCCGTTCTCCTGATGCTACTGTTACAATAATTGTCAGTAGAATGCGAGTGGCAATGTACACATTAGGATATATGTCAACAAGTTTGCGGGTATGAATAAACTGTACAACGTCCGTCACCGATTTTGCATGTGGCAACATTGATGACAGTGTACTCAATTCTTCGTACAGTTCAAGTCCATTTAAATCAAAACTATCACCGTGCTTCAGGAGGCTCTCTAGGTTCTTGCACTTTGTCATTAGTTGCTCTTGTTTTCCTATTTCGTTGAATTTAGTTATGTCATACAAAAATCCAAACTGTTCATGGTGTACTTGCAAGGTATTAAATGTTTCATCAACAGCAGATACTGCTTTATCCATCACAACATTAAAAAATTCAACCTCAAATTTCTTTTCTGGATCATCTATGGGCATGATCTGCTTACAGATTCTTCACAAAGAAGTGTCCCTGGCCTTTTTAACTCATATTAACTATGTATTTACTTTATGAAAAGTTGGAGAAAACATTGTGAAAACGTAAAACATTGGCTGCCCAACTTCTAGGCTGGCAAAAGTTATACTGACTCATAGGGGAAAAAAAAGCAGGAGAATCTTAGTACAACATATGGTCACTCTATACCAGGGGTCGGCAACCTTTCAGAAGTGGTGTGCCAAGTTCACTGTAATTTAAGGTTTCTCGTGCCAGTAATACATTTTAACATTTGTAGAAGATTTCTCTCTATGTCTATATTATATAAATAAACTATTGTTATTATCTGAGGTCTTGGACACCGGTCCTACTCAGGCCACTGCCAGCTGAGTAAATGAAACCCCAAACCGGCAGCGGGCTGGTGGCTGGAATCCTAGACAAGGATCCCAGGCCCTGCTCAGCCTGCTGCTGGTCTGGGGTTCTGACCACCAACTCCTGCCAGCCAGGATCCCGGCCGCCAACCCCCCCTCAGCCCACTACCAGCCTGGGCTGCTCACCCAGGCTGGCAGAAGGCAGAGTGGGGCTGGCGGCTGAGCTCCTGACTGGCAAGAGGCTGGCAGCCAGAACCCCGGAGTAGCAGTAGGCTGAGTGCTGCTGGCGCCCCAGACTGGCAGCAGACTGAGCCACTCAACCCCCCACCGGCCCTGCTCAGCCCGCCACCAGCCTACTCAGCCCGCTGCCAGCTGAGTGAATGAAACCCCAGGCTGACAGCAGGTTGAGTGGTTCAGCTGGCCTGCTCAGCCCACTGCCAGCCTGGGGTTCCTTGGGGGTCCCCAGGCCAGCAGCAGGTGCTGAGTGGGGCCGATTGCTGGTATCCCAGCTGGAAATAGGGCAGCAGCCGGAACCCCAGAGCAGTGATGGGCTGAGCCGCTCAGCCTGCTGCTGCATACCATCAAAAATCAGCTCACCTGCCACCTTTGACATGTGTGCTGTAGGTTGCCGACCCCTGCTTTATACACTAGTAAGGAGATGAGCATATTACAGTTGTTGGAGGGCTCTTATCAGGAGTAACAGGCTATAGGAAAGTCAGTCAACATTTTTTGTTTCTCTGATGAAAACTGGCCCACTCCCTGCCTCAAACCAACCTGTCACTAATAATTGTCAACAACTTAATTTTCTGTTTTTGGCTAAGATATTGATTTTTTTACAAAAAAAATATTGAAATTGGATTCAGGATTGTTAGCAAGAATTTTTGGCAAACAAAGTTGTTAAATGACAATCTAAATGGCAACACAGTACTGCTTTCATGCTTGGCTCACCCCCCAGCCTGCTGGTTCAACAGCTGCAGTAGAGGAGGAGATAGGTGGAAAACTGCAGGACCCCAAAATCCACCTCTTGGGGTGCAGAGTGGCAACAGCAGCAGCAAACCCTCAGGTCCAATCACACGCCAATGGGCACCACCACCAGCCTTACAGACCATGGTGAAGTTAGCACAGCATCTGATCTCAGGGACGGGGCACCCATGGAGCCACAGCAGCTCATCCTGCCCTATGCAGCTCCCCCCAGATGAGATGGATCGCTGGCAGCTGCCAGCCCGGGGGAGAGGCGCTCCCCAGCTAGGGTGCCAGATCCAGATGTCCTGATTTTATAGGGCCAGTCCCGATATTTGGGGCTTTGTCTTATATAGGCACCAATTACCCCCACCTAGAGTGACCAGACAGAAAGTGTGAAAAATCAGGACAGGGATGGGGGGGGGGCAAAAGGAGCCTATATAAGAAAAAGACCCCAAAATTGGGACTGTCCCTATAAAATAGGGATATCTGATCACTGTACCCCAATCCCCTATCCTGATTTTTCACACAGCAGGCAGCCATCCAGCCCTCCCCCCACCTATCCCCCAGCACCTCATCCAACCCAGCCCTGACGGAGGGGAGGGAGGAGAGAGAGAGGGGTGCTCCTGGGGAGGAGGGAGAAAGGAGGGGGTGCTCCATGGGGCGGGGGGGAGAAGAATGGATGTTATGGGGGACAACAAAGGATACTGGTTCCAGAGCCACAGAGCCTGCCTCACCTCACCTCAGCCGGGGGGAAAGAGTCACACTCACAGGTGAGCTCCTTCCGCAACCCCTACCCGCTCCCCTTCCCAGAGACCCCAGCAGCCAATCCCATTCCTCAGACTGTGCTGCATTCGGCTCTCTCTAGGACCCAGCAGCCCTGCTTCTACACTGTCTGGGCTGCCTGCAGAGTGTTGCCCCCAGGCAGAGTGAGGCCCTACGCAGCTGACTATTCTGCCTATGCCTAAGGACGGCCCTGGTCACTTACAACAGATGAGCTCAGTGTATAGGGGAGCTGGATTCACATCACTTACTTACACCTCTGACCTTTCAGCACTTAGTTCATCATCTTCTAATGAGAGGGATTGCCAGTGTTTGCAAGCAATATGAAAAAAAGTTTTAGATCTTTAAGGTTTATACTTCCCACAGCAACAGTGGCCTGCAATTTTGTAACAATAATCTTTGATTACTTTCCCCCTCCCAGAGAAAAATCTTTGAGGATGGGAAAAAAAAAAAAAAAAGCTTTCAGGAATCTCCAAGGGAATCATTAACAAAAGACTCTAAGAATCAGTTGTCATTTTGAATGATCTCTCCCCTCCCTCCCGCTTCCACAGGGGCAAATGCAGGGTTTCCATTAAGCAAGATCACTTCTATCAGCAGTTCATATACAGTTCCCTTTAAAAAAACCCTACTAAAAAATCTGAGAAGCTTAAAATTACCATTTAAACTTGCTTCCCTTCACTGTGCTCAAAGGATACTGTAGCATGTAAAGAGAATCATGGTGGCTCTTTTTCATTAAGGATATGCATTAGGTTGGAGACTTCACATCAGATTTCAGGAGGAGGGGGCTGCAGGAATGAGGGTTTATTTGCTTGTTTTCGTGACCTAATCTGCTGCCAAGCAGATAAGGGAGATCTAGTTTTTGAGGGGAAGTAGTTGTGGGAGCACCCTAGACTTGATCTACCAAGATCCATAACTACATACATACAGAGGCAGATTAAAGTTCCCTGGGTGAGAGCAAGTAGGGAGGCCTCTCTCCACCCCTTCCGCCTGTGGTCCCACCCACAGCCCCATCCTTTTCTGTCCCTTCCTCAGGGCACATCCTTGTTCCCCCACTGCAGCCCCACAACCCCTTTTGATTCTTTCTCCCGTCCCCCTGCACTGCAGCCCCAAGACCAGAGAAGCTCTGTCACCACGCCATGGCCACAGTGGGGAATGAGAGCTCCTCCAGTCCCAGGGCCACAGCAGGGGTCTGGGTGCTGGGGCTTCCCCTGCCTGTCCAGCATTTCTGCCAGGGATGGGGTCTGGGGTCACTGGGGGGGGAGGGCTTTGCCCATCCGATGGCTTCTGCTGGGGAGGGCAGTGGGGGGAAATGGGCTTCCCCAGTCCTGAGACTTCTGCCATGGAGTGGGGTTGCGGTGTGGGGCCCTGGCCAGGGCCTCTGAGCATGGGCCCCCATCAGCCCAGTGGCTAATCCACCACTGCATACATAAATTTAAGTATGTCTAGTCCCACTGAACTCATAAGCAATACATGCTCTGAAAGCTTAACACTGTTGCTATCTAACTCTCTATAGCATTTTGATCAATCACATTTTATAGGATCTAAAGGGGATGCCATCACAATGGAATGTTGTCCCACCCCATATACTTTTTTGTATTTGAGAGTCCTTTACATTATGTTTGCACAGTGTGCTCCAGTTACTCCACTCCCTATCGTGAGACATGCGAGAGCTGGCTACTTTGGCCTTACATCCATTGGGAGCTACCCCAGTCCAGGAGGTCATGTAAGTAGTTTCCACTTCCCATGCACCATATGAGCAGCAGACAAGAAGTGGTACAGGGCAGAGTATCTTTTCCTATACTCTTAATTGTGACCCCTGGACATTTTTGAAATAATACATTCAGCCCTCAGGCTGAAGAGGTTGGAAGCACTAGTCTATGATGCTTCTCTGGGTGGCAAGAGTCCTCAAGTAAAGTGCAGCTGAAACCTTAAACTGCATTTGAGCAATTCTCAGGCTTCTCAAGGTCCCATGTCCATACTGACTGGCACTATGTCTGTAACCAGTAGGAGCAACTTACTTTTAGTGACTCCCTTCGCATTTAAAAAACTTGTTGTGAGTTAATACACATATGCCACACACAAGGATATACATTGTGGGAGATACTATATTACATATTTTACTATTCAAAGTAATATTTGTTTTCACGTATAAACAGGAGTTGGTTATCATTTGTTCCAATAATATTCTAGGTGCTTTACAGATCTGCGAAGAGACCTAACCCCTACCCTGGGGATCTTACAGGCTCTGTAGAAATCTACAGGAAAGGGGAAGAGAGACATGACAAAGTTGCTGCCCCACACACCCCTTCTTAGCTAGATATGGTATTCATTGAACCATAAAGACCTCAGGAGGTCATCTAGTCCAATCCTCTACTCAAAGCAGGACCAACACCAACTAAATCATCCCAGGTAGTGCTTTGTCAAGCCGCATCTTAAAAACCTCAAAGGATGGAGATTCCACCGCCTCCCTAGATAACCCATTCCAGTGCTTCACCACCCTCCTAGTGAAATAGTGTTTCCTAATATCCAACCTAGACCTCCCACACTGCAACTTGAGACCACTACTCCTTGTTCTGTCATCTGCCACCACTGAGAACAGCCTAACTCCATCCTCTTTGGAACCCCCCCCCCCCGTCAGGTAGTTGAAGGCTGCTATCAAATCCCCCCTCACTCTTCTCTTCTGCAGACTAAATAACCCCAGTTTCTTCAGCCTCTCCTCGTAAGTCATGTGACTCAGCTCCCTAATCATTTTTGTTGCCCTCTAATGGACTCTCTCCAATTTGTCCACATCCCTTTTGTAGTAGGGGGACCAAAATTGGGTGCAATACTCCAGATATGGCCTCAACAGTACCAAATAGAGGGAATAATCACTTCCCTCAATCTGCTGGCAATGCTTCCACTAACACAGCCCAGTATGCCATTAGCCTTCTTGACAACAAGGGCACACTGTTGACTCATATCCAGCTTCTTGTCCACTATAATCTCCAGGTCTTTTCTACAGAACTGCCACTTATGCAGTCGGTCCCCAGCCTGTATCAGTGCATGGGATTCTTCCATCCTAAATGCAGGATTCTGCACTTGTCCTTGTTGAACCTCATGAGACTTCTGGAGCATCAGTCAGACCTTGAGGCATCATTTTGAACTGCCAATTATCAACCAGTGTTGTGAAAGCTGTCTTCAGTCAGTCAGGTATCAGAGGGGTAGCCGTGTTAGTCTGGATCTGTAAAAACAGCAAAGAATCCTGTGGCACCTTATAGACTAACAGACGTTTTGGAGCATGAGCTTTCGTGGGTGAATACCCACTTCTTCAGATGCATGTGGTGGAAATTTCCAGGGGCAGTATATATATGCTAGCAAGCAAGCTAGAGATAACGAGGTCAGTTCAATCAGGGAGGATGAGGCCCTGTTCTAGCAGTTGAGGTGTGAAAACCAAGAGAGGAGAAACTGGTTCTGTAGTTGGCAAGCCATTCACAGTCTTTGTTCAATCCTGAGCTGATGGTGTAAAATTTGCAGATGAACTGAAGCTCAGCAGTTTCTCTTTGAAGTCTGGTCCTGAAGTTTTTTTGCTGCAGGATGGCCACCTTAAGGTCTGCAATAGTGTGGCCAGGGAGGTTGAAGTGCTCCCCTACAGGTTTTTGTATATTGCCATTCCTAATGTCTGATTTGTGTCCATTTATCCTTTTCCATAGAGACTGTCCAGTTTGGCCAATGTACCTAGCAGAGGGGCATTGCTGGCATATGATGGCGTATATTACATTGGTGGATGTGCAGGTGAATGAACCAGTGATGGTGTGGCTGATCTGGTTAGGTTCTGTGATGGTGTCGCTGGTGTAGATATGTGGGCAGAGTTGGCATCGAGGTTTGTTGCATGGATTGGTTCCTGAGCTAGAGTTATTATGGTGCGGTGTGCAGTTACTGGTGAGAATATGTTTCAGGTTGGCAGGTTGTCTGTGGACAAGGACTGGCCTGCCACTCAAGGCCTGTGAAAGTGTGGGATCATTGTCCAGGATGGGTTGTAGATCCTTGATGATGCGTTGGAGGGGTTTTAGCTGGGGGCTGTATGTGATGGCCAGTGGAGTCCTGTTGGTTTCTTTCTTGGGTTTGTCTTGCAGTAGGAGGCTTCTGGGTACACGTCTGGCTCTGTTGATCTGTTTCCTTATTTCCTTGTGCGGGTATTGTAGTTTTGAGAATGCTTGGTGGAGATTTTGTAGGTATTGGTCTCTGTCTGAGGGGTTAGAGCAGATGCGGTTGTACCTCAGTGCTTGGCTGTAGACAATGGATCGTGTGATGTGTCCGGGATGGAAGCTGGAGGCATGAAGGTAGGCATAGCGGTCGGTAGGTTTTCGATATAGGGTGGTGTTAATGTGACCATCACTTATTTGCACCGTGGTGTCAAGAAAGTGGACCTCCCGTGTAGATTGGTCCAGGCTGAGGTTGATGGTGGGGTGGAAGCTGTTGAAATCGTGGTGGAATTTTTCCAGAGTCTCCCTCCCATGGGTCCAGATGATGAAGATGTCATCAATATAGCATAGGTAGAGAAGGGGCGTGAGTGGACGAGAGCTGAGGAAGCGTTGTTCCAGGTCGGCCATAAAGATATTGGCATATTGTGGGGCCATGCGGGTGCCCATAGAGGGGTAGCTGTGTTTCATAAACAGATAGCTTAGGGTTAATGTTCTTTTACCTGTAAAGGGGTAACACCAGTAACCTGAAACACCTGACCAGAGGACCAATCAGGAAACAAGACTTTTTCAAATCTGGGTGGAGGGAAGTTTGTGTGTGAGTTCTTTGTTCTTTGTCTTGGGTCTGACCCTCTCGGCTATGAGAGTGATATTTCTATCTCCAGCTTTCTACTCTTCTGTTTCCAAGTTGTAAGTACAAAGATAGTAAGACAATAAGGTTTATATTGTTTTTTTTTATTTACATGTGTGTAGTTGCTGAAGTGTTTTGAATTGTATTCTTTTTGGATAAGGCTGTTTATTCACTTTTTCTCTTAAGCAATTGACCCTGTATTTGTCACCTTAATACAGAGAGACCATTTTTATGTCTTTTTCTTTCTTTTTATATAAAGCTTTCTTTTTAAGACCTGTTGGAGTTTTTCTTTAGTGGGGACTCCAGGGAATTGAGTCTGCAGCTCACCAGGGAATTGGTGGGAGGAAGAAGTCAGGGGGAAAATCTCTTTGTGTTAGATTTACTAGCCTGACTTTGCATACCCTCTGGGTGAGGCGGGAGGAGGAGGAGAGATTAGCTCTCTCTCAGTACTTGTGATTTCCAGGACTGGAAATAGGGAGGGTGGAGTCCCTCTGTTTAGATTCACGGAGCTTGCTTCTGTATATCTCTCCAGGAACCCAGGGAGGGAACACCTGGAGGGGAGGAGAGGGAAGGGAGATGGTTTATTCCCCTTTGTTGTGAGACTCAAGGAATCTGAGTCTTGGGATCCCCCAGGGAAGGTTTTGGGCAGACCACAGTGAGCTAGGCACTGTATAATTCCTGGCTGGTGGCAGCTTTACCAGGTCCAAGCTGGTAACTAAGCTTGGAGGTTTTCATGCTAACACCCATATTTTGGACGCTAAGGTCCAGATCTGGGAAAAATGTTATGATATTGTGTTAGTCTGGATCTGTAAAAAGCAGCAAAGAGTCCTGTGGCACCTTATAGACTAACAGACGTTTTGGAGCATGAGCTTTCGTGGGTGAATACCCACTTCGTCGGATGCATGTCAGTCAGTCAGTCGGCTCTACTGGAACTTGACAGTATCCACTCTTTAGATCCAATACAGAAAACCATTTAGATCCTGCCAATGAGGCAAAGGTTTCTTCTATCATGGGTAATGGATAGACATCCTTTCTGGTAATGCTGTTCAGTTTTCTATAATCGACCACCATCTTAAGAGCTCCTGTCTTCTTATGCACCAACACAAAAGGCTAGATCATGAACAGCAAAAGCCTTATAAGCTTCCTTACTGATTGTCTCAGCAATCTTTTTCCTCTCAGCAGCACTGAAAGAGGATCCTTCAAAGTCGAGTGTCAGTATGACACCATCTGCAGTTTCTCTTTGAAGTCTGTTTTTGAAGTTTTTTTGTTCAAAGTTTGGTTACTTTTAAATCTGTCATGGAATGTCCAGGGAAATTGAAATATTCTCCTACTGGCTTTTGTATGTTACGTCCACTCTGATTGAATTGGCCCAGTCAACACTGGTAAGGTAACTCCCTTCTCTTCATACGTCAGTATAATAATGCCTGCATCTGTAATTTTCACTCCACGCACTTGAAGAAGTGGGTTTTTATTCACGAAAGCTTATGCCCAAATAAATCTGTTAAGTCTTTAAGGTGCCACCAGACTCCTCGTTGTTTTTGTGCATACAGACTAACATGGCTACCCCCTGATACTTGATTTATTAAGAATGTATTTAATAAGGAGTCATGCCAATAACCACGGAAAAATTGATCTTGTATATAAGAGTCCAACTGAGTATCTTTTACCCCACCAGCCTCCAAAATTTCTTGGGCTAATGTTTGTAGTCTAGTCAGGTACACAGGTGGTGGTTTTCTAGTGTGTTGATGAGTCTCAGAAAACTGAGCCTTAAGCTCAGATGCATTTAGGACACTTCCATATGCCTTCTCTAAAATATCAAAGTATTCTACAGTGGATGCCTTGCTACCAGCTGCTAAGGCCACCTTCAATGCTGGGGGTAATAAACTTTCAATAATCTTCCTTCTTTTGACTTTGTCAGAAATCTCTCTGTCTTTTATCATCTACTTGGTGAGCACAAGCAAAAGAGGATAATCTACCTCTCCGTTGGATCTGGATGAATTACCCAAAACCCATTTCGGTTTAAATTTCACATCAGTCACAGTTTCACTGGCAGATTTTAGCACCCTCTCTAACAAAAGATGTTGCATGAGGCTTCTACTGGACCTTGGTCTATAAATGGTGTGGCATCTGTTTACCACCTAGGCTACCTATCACCCACAGATGTAACCACAGCACATGTCTCAGTCTTGAACCCTCTGTCAGAATACACAGAATATCCCTGATCCCTGCACTGAGGTATACTAGAGTGACCAGATGTCCTGATTTTATAGGGACAGTCCTGATTTTTGGGTCTTTTTCTTATATAGGCTCCTATTATCCCCCCACCCCCTGTCCTGATTTTTCACACTTGCTCTCTGGTCACCCTATGAGGTACTCTGGGCACAGAACGAGTGGATATAAATGGCAAAACCTCAAAATGAATAGGAGTCAGATCCCATTTCTGCCCTAGCTGTGTATCACAGAAAGTGAGTCTTCAAATTCACAGAGAATCAGATCCTTTTGTTCTTCTGTCACGCTCCTCATATTAGTCACATGACCAAAGGTTCTAATAGCCCTCTTAATTTCTTCTGTACTATCAACAGGGGACACATCACTGACCAAAATGGTCCTATAGGGATCTACCCCTGTGTACAAGTTTCTTTAAACCACGATTTGAGGACTTCAGTAGCTCAGACATAGGCTAGGGGTTTGTTCCAGGAGTGAGTGGGTGAAATTCTGCAGGAGGTCAGACTAGATGACCATAATGGTCCCTTCTGACCTTAAGTCTACGAAATCTATGAAATATCTTAATATTAATACAGTATACAAATTCAATAATAGTCAACAACACCAAATGCGTTTATAACTAACTGCTGCAATATTCCTCAAAAGAAAATCAGAAGTGAGCTCTGAGCAATCCTCAAGTCCCTGTCTGTTCAGGCACCAATTTGTAACCTTTGGATGGAGTACAGTTCACTTCATTGCCCTTCTCCAGTGCCTAACCGCCTCTCCCCTCCAACTCCCATAGAAAAGTACCTGGAGAACCAAAGTTCAGTTTCTAAGGATTTTCAGCAAGGATTGCACAGGGTCAACCTCCCCACCTTCAAGTCCCAAAAGAAACTAAAGAAATGAATTTAATTAAATAACTTTATAAAATCTTATGATAAAGAAACAAATCTATTTTTTACAGGATAACATGGCTATTTTATAATCCACAGACATTATCATTACAGTTATACATAGGGTGACCAGACAGCAAGTGTGAAAAATCAGGACAGGGGGTGAGAGGATAGTAGGAGCCTATATTAAGAAAAAGAACCAAAAAATCGGGACTGTCCCTATAAAATTGGGACATCTGGTCACCCTAGTTATACATAACATAAATAAAGAAAAATTAAAATCTGAACAGTTCAGTCCCCGCATAAACATAGTTATAAGAAACTGAGAGTTCCCAAAAACTTAGGTTTAGTTCACCTAAATCTCAGTTAGAGTCTTTGATCACCAAATCTGTACAGTCTGCTGAGTCTAAAGGAGCATCTTCCCATCACTTGCTTGTAAGAATCTTCAGCTGGAACCTATGCAGACTTTTCCTCTGCTGAAATCACTGTTAGCCAGTCAGCTAACTGATTAACCAACCACTCAGTTAAAAATGTATAGATTTAAAGAAAACCCTGCTGCAAAATGCTTCAGAGTTAGTGACAACAGCCTGCTTTCTGTTCCTGGGCTCAACTTCTCCCAATTCACATAGGACACGTGGCCCTTAGTGGAGCAGTTGCCCTAACTGCTTGCCTCATCTGACCCCAGCGACAGAGAACCTATTGGAGCATACCCAAAACTACCACATCCAATTCCAGAAGCTTCTGGATGTGGAATGCTAAATCAGCCTACCCATAATGATCCAGACACAACTCACTACTACCCCGCAGCCCCCAACGGGTCTCTTAAAGAGATATCTCCCTATTAGGCACATGGGTTACACAGAACAAAAAGTGTAATTGGATTTTCAGAAAGCCTTTGACAAGTCTCACCAAAGACTCTTAAGCAAAGTAAGCAGTCATAGCATAAGAGGGAAGGTCATTTCTTGGATCAGTAACTGGTTCAAAGACAGGAAACAATGGGTAGGAATAAATGTTCAGTTTTTAGAATGAAGAGAGGTAAATAGCAGTGTCCTCTAGGGATCTGTACTGGGACCAGTGCTGTTCAACATATTCATAATTGATCTGGAAAAGAGGGTAAACAGTGAAGTGGCAAAGTTTGCAGATGATGCAAAGTTACTCAGGAGAGTAAAGTCCAAAGCAGACTGCAAAGAGTTACAAAGATAGCTCACAAAACTGGGTGAGTGGGCAACAAAATGGCAGATGAAATTCAATGTTGATAAATGCAAAGTAGTGCACATTGGAAAACATAATCGCAACTATGCATATAAAATGATAGGGTTTAAATTAGCTGTTACCACCCAAGAAAGAGATTTTGGAGTCATTTGGATAATTCTCTCAAAACAGCCCCCAATATGCAGCAGCTTTCAAAAAATCTAAGAGAATGATAGGAACCATTAGGAAAGGGATAGATAATAAGACAGAAAATATCATAATGGCACTATATAAATCCATGGTACACCCATACCTTGAACACTGCATGCAGTTCTGATCATCCCATCTCAAAAAAGATGAATTATGATTGAAAAAAAGACACAGAGAAAGGCAACAAAAATGTCAAAAGGCAGGATACCGAGCTAGATGGACCACTGGTCTGACCCAGTATGGCCAATCTTATATTCTCTGAGTGTTCCTTCTGATTAGGTAATTATCTTTTTGTAACAACCTGTATTCAGTTTATTCCCTTCAAACTCCAGTTTTGATTCGCTCTCAGACAAGATTTTTCATTTTAATTAATTCCAAACCTTATTTTACATATTGACTTCAATAGGGCTACATGCACGAGTAGGGCTAGCAGGGTTTGGTCTAAAATAAGATTCTATTAGAAATCTTTGAAACAACATATAGTAATATTTCTAGACTCTAGCCTTGTGATAGGCTAGTCTGCTATCAAGGGCAGTAGCACCTGTTCACAGCACAGAAATACTGGTTTCTCAAGGACAACTGGCCCAGTCCCAGAAAGAAGGCTGAGGGCAAACTTATCTTAGAAATAGGGAAATATTGACTATTCCAAGGCAGAGATGCTATCTGAGGTATAAACTCAGTCCCAGAGAAAGAACCGAGGAGACAGTCCTGTTTAAAGGAAAGCGGTACTGAGGCAAGGGGCAGAGAAAATGGCTAGCAATATAATCCAGCTGCTGCAGAGAAGAGCTGTGACTGACTTTTAGGAAATTTGGCTGTAACTGACCCAGGAGAAGCCATGAGAAACTACAATGTCAAGGCAGGAGTATCAGAGTAAGCAGACTTTGTGAAGACACCAATGATCAAGATAAAGGTGAAGCAGTCCAGGGAAAATGGAGGAGGGACTGAAGGAATTAAACAGGGTCCCTGGGCTGGACCCAGAGGAGAGGGCAGGCCTGGTTTCCCCTACCTTTCCCACAGCCAAGCGGTAAAGCACAGGTGTCAAAAATAAAAGACAAGAAGAATGTCTAGTGCCAGACAGAGGTTGGGAGATGAGGTTGAAGGCAATTAGATTTTGAATTTCCTATTTTTCTGGAAGTTTTCTGATAACCCCTGAATGAGCTAAGCAGAAGTGACTTGGCTGGAGGGCTACGTCACATACAATGCCTGCCAGGAATCAGGCCCTGCAGCAGAGCTAATCTCTAGATAACCTCATTAGTACAGGCGCCTGCAGCAGGCTGACTGCTTAGCCACGCAATCTGATTGGCTGCAGAATCCAGCAGGCTGGCTCTTAAGTCAGCAGCAGTGGTTTCCTGGCTTCTCAATTCTTATGCTTACTGTTGTGCATATGCCTGTCTTACCCCTAGTCTCATCTATTCCCTGTACCCCTGTAACTGTGCCTCAGTGGGTCATAACCGAATACCAAATTCAGAACAAACTGCTGAAAAATAAGGTAGATACACCTCAAAACTGGTGGTTATTCTCCCATGAGATAACAAACTAGCAACCAAAATAAACTTCTGTTTCACCACACTGGCTAACAAGAAGTCAGAAAAGCAGTTTCCTTAGGCATTCCAGTCCTTGAATCACCACCAAAAACACTAGACTTAAAGATGAGTGGTTCTTTAAAAACAATTTAATCAGATAAAAGGTTCTTCTGATCCCAAAGGACCAGCTACAGACCCAGGTCAATATATAACTCAGATCTTACCCAGAAATCACGCTGTAGAATCCTTTAGTATCTAAAATCTAAAGGTTTACTTATAAAAAGAAAGAGAGAAAGGCGAGAATTAAAAATGGTTAAAGGAATCAAATACATACAGTTATGGCAAAGTGATGGAATAAACTGCTGGCTTATGTCAAGTCTCTGGTTGCTTCCAGATCATTGGCAGTCCTCAGTCCCTTGGTTAGAATGCTCCCATTAGTATAAGTCCATAGTCCACAGGTTTGAGCAGGAAGGAGGCAAAACTGAGATTTTCCAGTACGTTTTATAGCTTCTCTCAAGTGAAAGGAATCCCATTGTTCTTACTGTGGAAAATTACAGGTAAATGATGGAATTTGGAGTCAGATGGGCAAGTCACATGTCCATGCATGACTTCGCTTAGTCATAGCAGGAAAGTCCATTACGAGCAGATAGGCATCTTTCATTGTAAGTTGAGTGTTCTTTAATGGGCACTTCTACTTGAATAGTTCCTTTACAATGTGCTGGCTAAACAACTCCTTGGTGCTACCCAGAAGCAAACACCTTAGAAATACAGGTACATAGTTCATATTCCTAACTTCAGCTACAAAAATGATACATGCATACAAATAATATAATCATATTCAGCGAATCATAACCTTTCCATAGACATCTTACATGCCACATTTTGTACAAGATTTGCTGCAATTATATAACTGTAGTAGCAACAACGATCTAAATGGTCATAGTTTAATCAGATAATGTCACAACCCCTCCTTGCTCCAGTTCCTGATCTGTGGTTTGACCCTTGGCTCTGGCTCCCAATTATGGACACCAGCTTGACCTTCAGCTCTGGTATGTGGTTTCTGCTTTCTGGTTTCACCCTCGGCTTTGGCTTGTGACTATGGCTTTGACCCTGACCACTAGGCTTGCTCTGAATACTAGGCTACACTGACCATGTCCTGATGAGCTGACAACAATGGAGTGTTGTGGCATCAGAACTGAAGTAGGCACTAGACTAAGAGAACCTGGGCAATACTGCACTAGAAGGCAATCTGGCGGTGAGAAGTGCAATTCAGGCCCCCATTGTGCAAAGACTTGCACACAAGCCAAAGGTCAAAGCACACGTGTAGTCCCCACATAACTTAATATAATACCTAGTTCTTATAGTGCTTTTCATCAGTAGATCTCAGAGTGTTTTACAAAGGAAGCAAATGGAAGTATCTCTGTTTTACACATGGAGAAGCTGAAGTCCTCGAAGGGGAAGTGACTTGCCTAATGTCAATCAGCAGAGCAGTGACATAGCCAAGCACAGAACCCACATCTGTTGAGTCCTAGTCCAGTACGCTACACACTAGGCCACATTGCCTACATTGCTTAAAACTAAGCCTGTACCTAAACATTTCCTTAAACGAAACTCCTATAAGTGTTCCTATAGAACTTTTCTTTCTTTTCTGATCTGTACATTTTGATTATCATCAATGGACATACTTTTGTTGGTTTGTGTATGTACAATGAAATCAACATTTATGGTTAAAAAACTAATTCCTCTGTCAAGGCTGAATTCCCACTCTGTCACTCCAAGTGCAGGAAGTGGGGATCTGCAAGGATTTTAAAAATTAATACTTGCCACTCCAGGCTTGTATTAAACTCCCAAGGTTACAACTTCTCACTGACCTTGGCGTGGTAAACGCTACCGCCACCCAAATGCAAAAAAACCCCAAACCCTTTTAACCCAGGAAGGAGCATTTGGGAATTCCTCCCTATGGGGTACCCTCAAGCTCTTTCACCCCCACTGGGGATAAGAGCAGGGAAAAAAAAACAAAGGAAATTAGCTGTGGCTACCAGCTAATCAAACAACATGAACAAACTTCTTAGGACACCAAAAATCCAATCCTGTTTTTTAAAAAAGTAAATGTAATAAAAAACAAAAAAGAGAAAATACATCTGTAATTTAGGCTTTCTGCTAGATCTTAAAAGAAACAATTACAAAAATTAAGCACCCAAAATAGCTTTCTTGAGGGTTCAACTTAAAGGTTACAAGCAAACAAAAGCATCAGGAGTTAGCACAGAGGAGATCCACAAGCCGAAATAAAAAAAGAAACTTGATTGTATCTAATTAAAAATTCCCTATCCAAATAATTTCTTCTAGGTATGGAAGACAAAATTTCATACCTGGTTCAAGCCTTACACAGCATTGCTGCTCCACATCTCTTTCTCCAGAGAACAACAGACAAAGGGAAAGTTTCTTTCCCAAGTTTAAAAAGTTTTACCTTCCCATTGGCTCTTTTGGTCAGGTGCCCACTCCTTTTCTTTTACCTGTGGGTTTGTTAACCCTTTACAGGTAAAGCAAGCAGAGAACAGACCAAGAGGGATTTTACAGCTAAGTGGCTGACTGGGTGTCCATCAAAGGGAGCTACTCTCCCCCTTCATGTATTACAAGCTTCCAAGCCTAAATATAAACTAGAAGAAAGGATAGGTTTTCAAATGAAATCAGGAAAAGTTTAAAATAGCTAGGAGCTGCAGCTGGGAAGATTTTCACATCAGTGGTGAGATTGTGTGAAAGATGACACTGATTTAATGTTTTCACTATGGATTGCTACCTCAGGTTTCTTTGTAGTGGTACTCTGAAGTGATATTTAAAGTGTTGGTGTTCCATTGAAATACTGACACTTCAGTGGGGATCTGGATGTTTTTTCCCATGTATGTTGGGTAACAATCATTGTGTAATTCTGTTCTATTGCCTTTTCAGCAGAATACATCAATACAAATTAATTGTTTTAAAATCTCTGAAGTTAAATACAAAATGTAGTTCTTGTTAGAGCTTCTGTAAAATTATTAGGAATTCTGTCAATAAAATGATTAAAAGAAAAGGTGACAAGTATTACAGTGTAAAGGCTATTTATCAGGTAGTATGTGCCTGCTTTTTTCCAAATCTAATCAGAAACATGTGGGGAAAATAGAGGCACACAAACATCTGGATGGGCACACTTACATGTTGTCATTCTCAGGCCTTTATATAAGAACACCCATTGATAACTAACAAACAGAAAAATTCATGTACTAAATAAAAAAATACAACCTATTTGTAGTGTAGAAGGAAAGTATACTTGTATCAAAACCTCTTAAGTTGAGTTGGAGCATTGTTTACATTTTATACATTTACAGCAATTTTCCATCTCAAATAAGAGCTGGCAAGAATACTCAAAAGTTTTTAACATGTATTCGAATTTGAAACAGCTGTTTGGTTCAACCAGTTCCATGCCTCTTTTTGATCCCTGTTTGTAAGCATTTCCCTCAAGCATTTTTTGTTAATCACGCATGAAGAAAAGTATTTGTGCACAAACAAAAGTATGCTGCTCATAGTGATTAGTTATTCCCCTGTTTGTAAATATTTCAGTCATATAATCAGGAAATAGAAATCATACCATCTGACTCAAATGACCAGTTACACAGCAGTTTATGAATAACCAGTCAGCTGAAAATAGTTTGTCTAAACTATTCAGCAAATATTTATAAAGACAAATCACAAAAAGTTCTTGAATTAGTGGATAGAAAAAAGGATGCAAGTCATCTATAATTTAATTAAAATGAATAACATGATCAACTCTCATCCTGAACAATCAAATGTGTTCTAATAATTTTGAAAGAAAGAACAATGCTTTCCCATATGCAACTAGAGTTGCTTAATTGAGTTTGTAAAACCTTATTTATAGTAAACAGACATTTTCTACATGGTTTAAGATGGGATACTTTAATCTTCATGAAATAGGATTCTGACACTAACATAGCACCTTTCTTCCTATAAGAACTTTAGAAACCCTAGGTCACTATGTAGTTGTCACGTGCACATAAATACATGCCAGGAAATCCACAGACAGAAGAGAATCAGGAAATGAACTTTTTTCTCCTCTTTGTATGTTTTGGGATATAGGCAATAAAAGACTAGAGAGGCGACTTTACAGGTCCTGTATGACAAGAGCTGCAGAAAGGTATTCTTGGTGGAGACCAAATTGTTATGGGCATACAATCCTTACCTACCAATGACATCTAAATTACCATCCCCACACAGATTATTCAGAGTCCTACCAGAAATAAATTATGGTCTTGTTGATCAAAATGTTTCTTTTGCTCTGCCTTTTACTTAGAGTAATTCATCACTAGTTAATTTTATGCTTAATTTTATCTTTAAAAACTTCAGAAATCTAATCATTTGTTTAAAGAAAAATAATAAAACTTCCATTTTTTTTACTTTATTAATTGTGATTGCTTGAGTCAGATGTTGTATAATTCTATAGGAAATTGCCATTAATAAGAAAAGCAAAAGTTCTCAAGTAAATGGAAAAAGACACCACAGATAATAAAATATGGCTATGGGCCATTCTGCAGGCATTGTCATTAGCGTAAGCACCATTGTGTGTCTGTAAGCTTTGTTATACAGCCTGGTAGTCATATGGATAACTTAATCAACTGCTTATTTCACACAAAGTGATGGGAACAGACTTGACTGCAATAAAAGAGAGGCAGCAGGATTGAGCTAATAAAAACCACTCACTAAAAGTGACCCACACCAGAGTGTAACTCCAACCTACACAGGTGAAAATGTTTTGCATTCAACCATTTAATAGTCTATATATAGTCTCTAGCACTGTAGCTTGTTTAAGATGACTCTGGACCAATGGGTGAAGTGACTAAAAATTAGGAATACAAATTTCCTTCATTCACTCCTTAATTTAAAAGCTTTGTGCAATGTGACCATACAAGATTATTCTCCTATGCTATAACTTTAACAAATATATATTCTGTTTTACACTGTTTTACACTGTACAGATATAATGCACATACATTGTCTTTATGATACTGGATTTGATCAATGCCATTTATTCCGTGTCACAGAAATTAATCCATGATTTTTCTGCATAGTCTTAATAATCCTCCATCAGCTACATCAGCAGTATACACATTTTCTGTAAAGTAAAAGCCTCCTTTTGTAAGCTCTGAGGATTCTAGCATTAGTTTAAGATCTTTCAGTTTATGTAAAATTGCATAGTTTGAGCCATTAACATTTTGTTAAATGGTCACTGTCAACTTGAAATTTCATGTTGTTGTAGCGGTGTTGGGCCCAGGATGTTAGAGACCAGGTGGGTGAGGTAACATCTTTTACTGGACCAACTTCTGTTGGTGAGAGAGAAAAGTTTTCAAGCTTATACAGGGCTCTTCTTTAGGTCTGGGAAACTTACTGAGAGTGCCACTATTAAATACAGTGTGGAACAGATTGATAAGCAAAAGTATCAAACATTTCATGGGACCATTCAAGGTAAAGTGGCCAGCTAACACCCCTCTAGTCATAGGGAGGGAATGAAGGAGGTGGGGAAGTGAAGAGAGAGATATGACAGTTTGCTAAAGTAATCTTAGGTGCTATAGGTAATAATAGTTATTTAAAAAATCAGACAAATCTGATTTTATAGTTGTCTGTTGTAAGATCTGCTTGGTGTGAGGGTGGTGTGGTTGTCTTTGTTGAATTTATGTAGAGTAGAGATTTGGACATTTCCATGCATTTGCACTGCACTGGAAAAAAGTCTATTTTACTTTGACTACAATTAATAATAAAATAAAGCAAAAGTATTGCATTCTACTTGTAATAAGGAAGAGCAAGGATCTGGTGATCAGAGGACCAATTAGCTGTACATCAGATAATTTCATAATTATTAGAGTACCTTCTTTAAGCCTTAAAGAAACTATACACTCTTGGCACACCCTGCAAGGATCCCAGAGAATAATAGACCATATGTGTAGTGTAAAGGGAGTGCTATGCAACTGAAAGTACATAGCCCTGAATGTCCTTTTGGATTAATTGCTGTACCAAGGACTATATGTATAGTTATTAGGGTTAGATTTAGAATCTGGCCCATGGGGAGAAACTGTAGTTATCACATTACTCTCAGCTCCTTCACATACTGCAGTGGCTGGGAGAGCAAGAGGAGAGAGATTACAAGCAGTTTCTGGGCAATAGCACTTTCTGTTTTATGCATTACATTCCAAACATCAAAGCAGTCCCTGGGAATTGCCAAAGGGATAATAAAATACTACTAGGAAATATGATGCTAATGGTTCTCCTGTATGTCAGAGGATCTGCCAGCCGTAGTGGCCTATAACATATGTGACAGTTTTCTTATTTTATTCACTCACCATACATCCCTGGAAACAAATGGCTTTTGGGATTGTGATAAGTGTATCTGATAGGTTACTGTGTAGAAACGATTAACTTTATTTACATAAACAGTTTGTCTTCTACTATTAATGACCCATCACTGTCTGTGGCATCTTATTTGCCCACTCTTGAAGACTTTACTCAGGCAAAAGTCCCATAGACTTCACAACTGCACTTCAGTGGGCTTTTTGGCTAACTGAGAACCCAGCTTTTGAAAACTGTCTATTTGTGCTTTTAGCTCAGGAAACAATGGAGCAACTCAAAGCTGCATACATGCTATTCAGAGCACAGTTATGCATTTATATGTTGTATACATTCATAATTCAGTATGACTGGATTGACTCAACTTTTTAATATAAAAACAAGCTACAGTGTATTATTTACACAGTCTTTTCCAGATTAATACTATCATGAGTCTGTAGTAAAGAAAAAAAAAAGAATTCCTGTCCAAATTAGATTATTTGTCATTTCTTATTCTCTGCTATGTATCTCCAAAGAAAGACATGAAAAAAAACAGACATAAAAAGTAATACTAACAAGAGCAAAAAATTGTAAAAGCAGCTAGACCAGTTCAGACATGTACAATCAAAGTGAAATAAATTAATATAATCTATGTTCCTTTATTTATTTTAAATTATGCAGGTCAGAGCTTTATCTTTTTAATGTGTATATTGAAAGTAATGCATATTTACAGTGTTGTATACATAACTAATCATAATACTACTAAATATTTTACACTCCCCAAGCTTCCACTCCATATCTGTGCCTTTAAGAGTTAAATAATTTTTTTTTCCCTTTTAGGACAGGAATTGTATTGCTCTAGAACTACAAGAGGAATGAAAGTAGCAATACTAACTGCAACATTAACAGGGCAAAAAAATGCATGAAAGCATGCAAATACAAAACCTCTGAATTGCAAAAGTACATAAGAACAAACTGTGAACCAGCATGAAGGTTGCAAACTTTTTTATATATATCAACGAATGCCCAACCTCATCCTCCTACTTACTGCTGTCTTTGGGGAATTCCATTGATCTGAAAGTGATGACAATCTGATGGTTATTTAGCAACTCAGTGTAACAAATTGGTAGTTTTCATGCAGCTCTTAATAGACAGGTGTCCAACCCAGAAATGGCTCTTGTTGGCAGTTTCAACAGAGATTATGTGGACATGAAAGCGAACTACCTTCTCATATCTAAAGATGATTCATCCAGAAACTCTTGAAGCATTTTGACAGGAAAATCTAAACCTCTTCTTCAGACACTTTGTAGCTTCTCATTCAATAAAGTGTTTATTTCCAAGTGACTGGATTTGATCTCTACTTTCAGCTCATCTCCCAATCCTTTCTGAGACCTGAGAAAAGACCTGTGTATGTTTTCCTTTCTGTAAGTCTGGTTTTAGAACTCCCAGCCTGCTTTGATTTCCACAAGCTATTTGTTCCATCTCAGTTCAGCAGGAATACTTGCTCCCAATGTCTCTCCTTGGTAACTTGATCCCTCTCTGATGACCCAGTGTTGCCCCTTTGCCAACTGGTAGCAGTGTTTGGAGTCCTGAAAGTTAGTTTCCTGTTGAATCAGACATTGGTGGCACAGTCAAGGGATCTCCTGTATAATTTATTTAGAGAATGTCCAAGTCCCATTTAATTGAATGGAGATGGACTTGAATGCACACAGGCAACTTCCTTTTGTAAAAACCCAGCAAAGACACTATTCCACAGTCATCAAGAAACAGCTCTTGGTGTCCGTCTCTGCTGGACTCAGTTGTCTTTTCCAGGTCTCGGCTTTTCACCCAGGAACTCCTTTATTGCAATACTGCCCATCTAGGATCACATGGTCTTGAAAGGTAGTCTGGGCATTAATTCTCCTTTTGTTTAGCTCTTCTGCAACAGAAAAGAACCTCAGAAAGGTTGTGACTCCCCGTCCCATAAAGGAGTGCTTTTTAAATCTCACAATCACCTTAATGACACGCTGCATGCAATTTTTGTCAGGGGGCAACCTTAACTCTTTCTATGGAGAGTTTCATCTGGCATGCTTCTACATCAGTGACTCATACATGCACGATTTCAGCACGGTTTGCTGAATTTATCTAGTGCAGAGGTCTGCAACCTTTCAGAAGTGGTGTGCTGAGTCTTCATTTATTCACTCTAATTTAAGGTTTTGTGTACCAGTAATACATTTTAACATTCTTAGAAGGTCTCTTTCTGTAAATCTATACTATAGAACTAAACTATTGTTGTTTGTAAAGTAAATAGGGTTTTAAAAATGTTTAAGAAGCTTCATTTAAAATTAAATTAAAATGTAGAGCCCCCCTGGATCGATGGGCAGTGTGAGTGCCACTGAAAATCAGCTCACGTGCCGCCTTTGGCACACGTATCATAGGTTGCCTACCCCTGACCTAGTGCTTTATCCCATCTAATTTTTAAAATTTTGTCCAGGGTCCATGTCCTTGGCAGAGCACCCCCATTAGGAGCTATGTGGAGCACAAGCTCATGGGTCCAATTGCTCCATCCCTGCAGGTGCTGTGGAATATCAGTCTAATGGGGCCAGCATTCTATCCTCCAGCCAAGGCCTTCCGACTGTTTCTTCCCCTCTCAGGGTCACAGGTGAAACTAACAAAACAGTCTACTGTCAGCAAATGTGGTTAAGTAAAAGCATAAAGGAAAAAAAAAATGTAGGCAGCTTCAGTTAGTATATTGGCCTCTCATTTCATCAGAGAGCCAACCCAGAGTCCACCTGTGTCCTTTTGAGTGGGCAGGAGCTCTGCTAGCTTTCAGAATGCTCTCTAGGAGCTGGACCACTTAACAGCCTGTTCCCTTTGCAGGGTTGCCTCCAAGTGGAGTTTTCCTCCTTTTAACTCCTCCTCCAGCCTTAGCATGGTTTGCAGGGGCAGAGGGGTAGGACCTCTCCAGCGCAAAGCGTCTCCCTAATCCTTTCCATAGTGGTGTGAGGTTCATATGTACCATCACAATCCACTTTTCCTTTGGAAACTTCTTCCACAGTTTCTCAATCTTAGGAAATTTCTTCTGATACTCATCTTAAATTTCCTTCATTTCATCCACTTACATCTGGTTAAACCACTTTGCCGAATAATTACTCTCCCTTCTTAGAGTTTTATACCCTTCAAATATATGTAGACATTTAGTTTGCCCTCTCTCGGTCATTGCTTATCCAAGTTATACATATTTAGTTCTTTTCATCTTCTCTAATAAATTGGTCTCTCCAGCCCTTTAGTTGCTCTTCTGTGAGCCAGGGGCACCATTTCAGATTTTGATGTGGGGTGAGGGGAGGACAACTTTAACCGTGATTCCCGGGGCTCTTTACACACCTGAAAACTGTAGGAGGGTTTGCAGATAATAAAACTTAGAAATTAGCTCATAGGAGCACTGTATCTAATTCCTATATTAAGGGCTTGGCTACACTCGAAAGTTCAAAGCGCTGAAGCGGGAGCGCTGCCGCGGCAGCGCTTTGAAGTGTGAGTGTGGTCGCAGCGCCAGCACTGGGAGAGAGCTCTCCCAGCGCCGCACGTACACCACCTCCTCATGGGGATTAGCTTGTGTCATAAACAGATGGTAAAGGGTTAATGTCTCTTGGTACCTGTAAAGGGTTAACAAGCTCAGTAAACCTGGCTGACACCTGACCAAAGAACCAATCAGGAGACAAGATACTTTCAAATCTGGGTGGAGGGTAGCCTTTGTTTTGTGCGGTTTTCTTTGTCCTCTGTCTCTCTGGGGTCTGAGAAGGACCAGACGTGTATACAGGCTCTCCAATCTTTCTAAAAAAGTCTCTTCTATTCAATAGTGTAAGTACTAGATAGCAGGCGGATTAGGCATTTGTTTGTTTTCTTTATTGCAAACGTGTATTTTGCTGGAAGGATTTTAACTCTGTTTGCTGTAACTTGTATACTTAGGCTGGGAGGGGGAGTCCCTCTGGTCTAGGTGACACTGAAAGACCTTGTAACATATTCCATCTTGATTTTACAGAGATAATTTTTATTTTTTTCTTTCTTTAATTAAAAGCTTTTCTTTTAAGAACCTGATTAATTTTTTTTTATTCTTGTGTGAGACCCCAGGGGACGGGGTCTGGACTCACCAGGGATTGGTGGGGGGAAAGGAGAGAAGGGGGAGGGAAAGGATAATTTCTCTCTGTGTTAGGATCACTGTCTCTCTCTCAGAGAGAGTCTGGGAGGGGGAGAGAAAGTGGGGGGGAAGGTGAATTTCCTCTCTGTTTTAAGATTCAAGGAGTTTGTATCACAGGGATTCCCCAGTGTAACCCAGGGAGGGGAAAATCTGGGAGGAAGGAAGGAGAGGGGAATAGTTTATTTCCCTTTGTTTTAAGACCCAAGGGGTTTGAGTCTTGTGTCCCCCAGGGAAGGTTTTGGGGGACAGGGAGTGTACTCAAACACTATATTTTGGGTTGGTGGCAGCATGATAAGATCTAAGCTAGGAATTAAGCTTAGAAGGAAACAGGCAGGTCCCCACTTTCTGGACGCTAAGGTTCAAAGTGGGAAACAGACCCTGACAGCTTGCAGCGCTGGGAGCCGTGCTCCCAGCGCTGCGGCACTGTTTACACTGGCGCTTTACAGCGCTGTATCTTGCAGCGCTCAGGAGGGTGTTTTTTTCACACCCCTGAGCAAGAAAGTTGCAGCGCTGTAAAGCGCCAGTGTAGCCAAGGCCTTAAAAAAGAGAATTAAATAAATATCAGACCCACTCAGCTCTAATACAAATATGTTCTCACATCTTGTATCAAGTCACTTAAGGGACACTGGTTTAAAATTTTAATGTATCTTCTTACTTTGTTACTAACTCTTGAATACAACAATTGAAACAATTGTAGAAAAATCTAGATAACTTTCTATCACTTTTTTTCAGTTCACCAAGCTTGGAACAGAGCATTTAACTTTGGAAACATCATACTAGGGCAAGACCCCATGAGTTGATACCACAGCTGCCTGGGGCTCTAGGAGTGTTACCTTACTACAAATAACAAACTAGAAACTGACCTTAAACAGGAGTCACTTTCACAGTATTGCCAATCCCAAATGTTCAAAAATCATGAATCAGGCACATCAAAATCATGAGATTGGTTTTAAAATCATGAGATTATGTAAAAACAACAGAGTTTGTGTTCTTTTTATTTGCCTTCTGCTTTTTGAGCCTTTAGAGTGCACTGGGGTCACATTTTGATGCTTTCTCCACAGCCACAAGGACTAGAAACTTCATTTTTCTTTAAGAATGAAGGCCGAAATCATCACATATCCACTTGACTCCAGAAGCTGGGGCTTTAGGGAAAACAATAATTATCCTGAGAATAATGAAAAAATCATAAGATTTGGCAACACTGCTTTCACTTCTGTTTAAAGGTTAGTTACTTTCCAGAAGCTCTTAAACACACTACAATGACAGAGTTGCAGTTCTCATAGGTGAATGTTTAAAACCAAACACCAAGAAAATTCCACATTTTAAAGTTGAGAAAAAAATTGAGACTTCTGAGTTGTATCAGGGCCACTGCAGGCAGGAAAGGAAAATAAACAGGCACAGAAGCTCTGGGCAACTCTTCCACTTGAAAGAAAGTTGGAAGGTCAAATCTTCCAGTTCTTAATCCAGTAAACTTCTATTGCCAGCAGTGCCTCCAATCATAGATATTATCATGTGCTTAATAACTGTACACTTCATACTTAAATATCTGAGCCATCCAGAGGTGAAAGTAAGCCGGTCCAGTCTGGTACGGCGTACCAGCAAGAGCCAGTACGCCGTGCTGGACCGCACCGGCTTCCACGGCAGGGATTGAAAGGGCTCTGGGCTGCCCGCGGCTGCAGGCAGCCCAGAACCATTTCAATCCCGGCCCTGCCTCCAGTGGCAGGCTCGGGCCTGGATTTAAAGGTCTCAGAGCTCCCTGCTGCTGCGGGCAGCCCAGAGCCCTTTGAATCCTTGCCGCGGCTCTGGCAGCTGGGCTGGGGCCAGGGTTTAAAGGGCTCAGAGCTCCCCGGGGCCGCAGGCAGCCCAGAGCCCTTTGAATCCCGGCCACGCTCTGGCGGCCAGGCTGGGGCCAGAGTTTAAAGGGCTCAGAGTTCCCCAGGGCTGCCGGCAGTGCAGAGCCCTTTGAATCTCAGCCCCGGCTGGGATTTAAAGGGCTCAGAGCTCCCCAGGGCTGCGGGCAGCCCAGAGCCTTTTGAATCCTCGTCGGCTCTGGTGGCCAGGCTGGGGCCAGGATTTAAAGGGCTTGCGACTCCCCTCAGCAGCAGGAGCTCTAGGCCTTTTAAATCCCTGCCCCAGCCCCGCAAAGCTCAGGGTTCCTCCCGGCGGCCAGAGCCCCAGGCCCTTTAATTTGCCTTTGAGCCCTGGGAGCTCCCAGCCACCTCTTCAGTTGGGAGCCCCTGGTTGATTTACAGGCCCTGGGTCTCCCAGCCACAGATGGTGCCCCAGGGCCTTTAAATCTTGAGAGGCCATGCCTCTTCCGGATGAGGCCACACCCCTTCAGGACTCTGGCAGTACCGGTAAGTCCTGTAAATTACTTTCACCCCTGGAGCCATCTTATCCAGGGCTACATATTTTATATACATTAGCTCAGGGACTACATTTTCTGGCATATTCTGAACAATGTTGAGCACACAGATGGGGCCCAGTGAATAATACAAATCATGACAATAAATGTTTACTTTATGGACACTGTGGATGCAATTTCTATTTTTTGTTCTGGAATTGGCCTGGATACAGCTGAAACCCTAAGAATTTGAGGCATAAACACATCTGATACTTACATGACATTTTCTGATTCCTTCATTTTCTTCAACATAGAACAAAAAATGACAAAACAAAATTGTTTTCCGTTAAAATGTAAAATTGCACAGCAGCTATTGCCTTACAACTCAGCATGGGGCAGAAACTACCACCTCTTAGGAGTTAAGTGATATCTTCTCATCTGACTCTCATTCTCCTTCCTTCCTGACCTCTGTGCAGTTTTTCATGTTGTCAACCATGACATCCATCCCAGCCTTCTAGGACTGGTTTACTGGAATCTCAGTGAACTGGCTGCCTTGGGTTTGCTCCCAGCTATCAGGGTCCTTTTTTTTCGCAGCATGCAGCAGAGAGATAGGCTAATCTACTAGATAGGGTGCTAGCCCTGAAAGACCAGGATTCAAGAAATCCCACCCCTTTTTTGTTTTTGAATTACCCACTGTTATAACATTTTTTCCCAGATCTGGACCTTAGCGTCCAAAATATGGGTGTTAGCATGAAAACCTCCAAGCTTAGTAACCAGCTTGGACCTAGTATCTCTGCCACCAGCTAAGAATTATACAGTGCCTAGCTCACTGTGGTCTCCCCAAAACCTTCCCTGGGGGACCCCCAGACTCAGATGCCTTGAGTCTTACAACAAAGGGAAATAACCCCCTCCCCTTGTTTCCTTGGTACTTCCTCCCAGGCTCCCCTCCCTGGACGACCCTAGGAGATTCCCTGCTTCCAGTCCTGGAAACACAAGTACCAAGAGATCTAATCTCTCCCCCTCACCCAGAGGGTATGCAAAGTCAGGCTTAGTAAATCTAACACAAAGAGATTTTCCCCTTGACTTCTTCCTCCCACCAATTCCCTGGTGAGCTGCAGACTCAATTCCCTGGAGTCTCCACTAAAGAAAAACTCCAACAGGTCTTAAAAAGAAAGCTTTATATAAAAGAAAGAAAAAGACATTAAAATATTCTCTGTATAAGATGACAATATACAGGGTCAATTGCTTAAAGGAAAAAATGAATAAACAGCCTTATCCAAAAAGAATACAATTTAAAACATTCCAGCAACTACACACATGTAAATACAAAAGAAAAACAAAATAAACCTATTGTCTTACTATCCTTGTACTTACAACTTGGAAACAGAAGATTAGATAGCCAGGAGATAGAAAAATCACTCTCAGAGCCGAGAGGGTCAGACCCAAGACAAAGAACAAAAAACTCACACCCAAAACTTCCCTCCACCCAGATTTGAAAAAGTCTTGTTTCCTGATTGGTCCTCTGGTCAGGTGTTTCAGGTTACTGTTGTTACCCCTTTACAGGTAAAAGAACATTAACCCTTAGCTATCTGTTTATGACACCCACAAACAGACTTTGATTTATGTGATTGTTATTCAGTCTGTGGAGTGATATTTGAACACTGTCCAGCCCATGTTACTAATAAACTATGTGCTGTGGCTGTTCCTTAAGTGCACTGTTCAGTAGCTGCTGTTCGCACTGTTAACGTGCATAATATTTTTTCAAGTCCCTGTTTAGATGACTGAAATCCACTAAGAGTTCTCAGGCTAGCCACATAAAACACTTTTAGTTCAAATACAACCACAGATAAAATGTCATGAGTATTCATCAGGCAAATACCAACGGGAGCTGCAGGGGGTGGCACCTGCAGCAGACAGAGCCGTCTGCATAGGTCTCTCCTCCAAAGCTCCACCAGCAGCAGCAGGGATAGGAAACTGCTTGCAGGGAGCTGAGCTGCCCAAGATGAATGTCCCCAAAAGTTTTATGAATGACATGTTGCCGAGTGCAACCCCTGGAAGGGTCCCAGGAGCAGCAGAATGGAGCAACTCTGGGGAGAGTGGAATATGAATCTCTCCTGCCCGCTCCCCTCCTGCCCCCCTCAGCCGGCAGCCACAAGGGCCGGATGAAATAACTTTTTTAAAAGTTTCCACAGGTCGCAGTGGAGAGGTTCTCGGGATGCAGATGGCCCGCAGGCTCTGCCTTTGAGACCCCTGCTTTGAAAAGACAAGATAAACACCCCAAGAGATCCTCCTCATCCATTGATTCACTGCACCTGAAGGAATAAAGGAAGTAGATATTGGACTGGAGGGGGCTCCTCTCCGAAGAAGTTTTGTCAGTAAGACTGCTGAAAAAATGTGGGGAGAAAACTTTGCTTTGAATTTACCATTATTTAAGTTAGGCACCAGTGTAATCTTATCTTTATTTTTCTTGTAGCCATTTCTGACTTTCATGCCTTGCTACTTGTACTCATTTAAAATCTCTTTGTAGTTAAAAAACTTGTTTTATTTTATCTATTACAGTGTATTCCACCCCGGGCACCTCACCACCCCCGCTAGAGATAGCCCTGGGTACAAGTTCCATTGTATTAATCCAAAAGATGGCTAAATTTGTGTGTTTGTTTACAAAAGAGCTCAGAGTCAGAACAGATGCTGTATATTTCAATAAGAGGGCATGACTAAGAAAACTGATTAAATTAAAAAGTAAGATTTAACCTGAATATTATGGAAAAAGCTCCTGATGCTTACATAACTTCCATGTCATAACATGCAAGAACAAGGCAAACAGGATTTGGACCAGTGAAATCTATTAGACTGTAGAAAATGTTTGAAGGGAAGGGGTAGAAGCTCCATCACTTGATATAGTAAAATGCAGCTAATATAAATACTAGGAAATATTCTATAGGGAACAATCCTGCACTGGCAGCACGATAGACTAGATGACTCACTAAAGCAGGTCTTTTCCATTGCTAATCTGTATGAGTCAAGAACTAATAAAAATGATTGGTTTCTAATGACTGTCACCCTGAAGATCTCTGTATAGCTCAAAAGCATGCCTTGTACCAACAGAAGTGGTCCAATAAAATATATTACCTTACCCACCTTGTCACTCCCATTTCACTCTTCTTTCATGGAAATATTTCCATTATACTTGCAAAAACAAAGTGACAATAAATACACCAATGACGTTTTGCTAGTTATCTCTTACAAAATGCACATCTTGCTATAATGCTGAAATGAGAGTATCTTCTTGAACAAACCCTCAGATGTATGCTGTATGTATGCCACATGCTGTTCTAATTGTAAATATGCTTTTTCTGGTACTTTCATGTTTCTGCTGAAGAAATAAAAAATAAGGTAGGTTAACATACCTTCCCTAGCCTCTGAAACCAGAGACAAATGTTCTCACCCTAATCTAATATCAGAATTTAGATCTGATGTAATAATATTACCTAACTGCATGGTGCAAGTCCAAATGTTTTTCTATTGCATTACTAAAGTAGACCAGGAGTGCTGTTAACTACCAGTGGGTCAATAGGCAGCTCTCCTGAGAATAGGGCTTGTAATTGCACATACAGTAATTTAGAGCTTGGAAAGCTACCCCTCTCTATTCCAAAGCATGAACGTTGTGAATTTATTTTTTCCCCTCACACCTTATTCACTCAGGATTAAACCTAGTTTAAGATTTTTTCAGTAATCTCTTGAAGATACTAGGTGAAAAACTCATTCTTAAGTTGCCAATAAAAGAAAACATAAGAACGATGATATTAACTCTGAAAAACTCGAGAAAATAAAAGGATTAACTTTAAAAACAAATGAAAGCTAAGACAAGATAATGTTTGTTAACATCTTGTGTGCAGTTTCATAAATGACACAGTGCATAGCTATCTTTCTACATATTATTTTATAAAGAATGCGGATAGCACGGATGATCTAGAACTTTTGCAAGTTAGACGACGTAAACCTTCGAGGCTTTATGAAAACATTACATGTTATGTCTAAGATCTTGTGTAAACAATTTTTTTAAGAGTGAACAGGAATCTCTGTTCTGTTACAGACATAAAATCAGTGTTCATCAACATGGCTTACTTTATGCATAGCAGCGGGTAATGCTTATTTATAATGTGTGTAAACTTAACAAAATAGTGAGATTGGACGAAAAAGAGGCAATATTGTTAGTAATACTAACACTGATTTAAAGGTCAGGATGGACTAAATAATTAGATATCTTAAACTCCAAGCAGAACTGATGTACTGGATAAGATCGATTCCTTCAATACAGTAGAATTTATAAAATGGGCAATACACTAATTGGTTGGGATTTTCTTATTTTTACAGTAGGGGTAAAATATTCATTTTGTTAATCTTCATCATGATTGGCGTAAGTAGGCAAGTTGATTGTGTCTGGGCTGGTACATTTTCATAATGCATTTGCAAGACAAGTTTAATGTTTAAAAATTCAGTTATTTAAACAATCCAGATTTTGTTCATATAGTTGTAAATGTAATAAAGTTACTTTAAATATTTAAGGCAATCTATAAGCATTTTTGTTCCACATTGTTGGTGCTTCAGTTCCCTAGATTCCGTTAGCCTCTTCTCCTTCATCTTTTTCCTGTTGCTTTAAACCTCTTTCCCTTTACTTATACTTTTTACTGTTTTCCCTCCCCTTCCTCCCTTCTTCCTCCCCTTCCTCCTCTTTCATTTTTGTTGCCTATGGCTCCTGTACTCACTCATTGCTATTCACAGTCAGAAGTTTGCCCCATGCACTTCCTCAAGGCCCTGACTTTTCTGCTTGCACTACTGTTTAGCACTTTAAACTGTAGTGACTGATTCTGCTTCCATTGAGACCAACAAAGGTTTGATTTGAATGAGAGCAGAACTGAGCTCTTAATCAGACACAAGGTTCACTAGCTTCTTCATTACATTTTAAAAATACAAATGGAAACTAAAAGTTACCAAGTTCCTGGGGGATCGAGGCAGAGTGCTGGGAAGATACACCAGCCAAAAAACAGACTGAACAATGGGGAAGGGAGACAGGTCAGCAGCAGAAGTGGAGAGCAAAAGCAAGGGACTAAAAAAAATAAAAATCAAATCACAAAACAGGATAAGAAATATATAGATAGGGAGTAAAAGAATAAAGCCTCCAGGAACAGGAAGGGAAGGGATACAAAAGTCTAGATCACCTATATTCCCCTCATTGGATTAGCAGTTCAAAATATATAATTACGTTATTCTTAATGCATGTAGAAATTTCTTGATTGGTCTTTCAAACCATTTGATATTGTTAAATGCAGGAGGCAAAATCCTTCAGTCTTCACTCAGTTTTGATGGACTGAGGACCACAGCATTCTACCTGTTTTGTTTTTATCTAGTATTCTGGTGTTACCTGTATAAAATAGTCTTTTCTTCAACGTTTAGCCAAACAGTCGGCCATAGCAATCGTTTGCCATTTAGTTCATTCCTGTGTGGGCACAAGGGTTTGGCAGCCCGAGAGTCCAACATTGGAAAAGACTGATGAACCCATGCCTCTGGGCCGCCTCCACCCCCGGTTGGTGGAATTTTATCCCAGATGTTACAAGCCACCCAGAGAACAGCTGGAATGTCTTGTGGCATTCTCGTGATGTATCTGAAAAGCATAAAGGCACCGCCTGTGCACAATGGCCCCACTAGTCTGTAGATCAGAGCAACTACGAACATCTGCATTACAGATGAAGTCATTTTACTTTATGCCCAGTATAGAACATTGGCATTGTGTGGAAAGCCTCCAGCTTTGCCCAGTACGAGTGGCATAGTGTCCATGTTTCGCAGCCATACAACAGTATGGTGAGGATACTGCTCGACTAGATCCTTAACTGGGTTGTTGTGCTGAGATTATATTGATTCCATATTCATTGTAGACAGGGCCGGCCCATCCATATAGGCAAACTAGGGTGCCAAGTTAAATGGGGCACCAAGTTCGAGGGAAAAAATCAAATTAAAAAAAAATAAAATGAAAAAAACGAAAAAGATGAAAAAATACAAATAAAAATGAAGATGTCATTATTTCAATTCCTGTGGGCGTACGGAGGGAATATGAATTATAATTCATTTCTCTACATTTCTGAGAATGTATTAATATGTCAAATCTTTTATTTACTGCAAAAATAAATATTTTAGCAATTTTTTTCCAATTTGTAATGTAGAGTCAAGATGACCCACTCCACAATTTTGATAAGCAATAACTCAGCCACAATGAAACATATCCGCCAGCAGCAAGAGCTGCAACGCTAGTGACACCTAACTCGAATATATATCAAGATCGCCTAGCCAGAAATTCATGAAGAACAGACATATTGAAAGTTGATAGATGTCAAACGGACATTTTAACACGTCGCAGGTAGACGGCTAAGAATTGAGCGAATGCTGTGGAAAATTGTGTTTCGTGGCGCCAAAGAATAAAGTCGTTCAGCACTATAAATCCAAAATGTGACTATCTTTAAGCATTATTAAACCTTAGCGTTATTATCGGGCTGTATAATTATGAATTTTTCTTTGTTATAACTAGTTCACATAATAAATAAGGTCCATAAAAGTAACAGCAATAACGCTTAATAGACTACGAAAGTGATGACGTCACACTCCAAGTGGGTAACCATGAGGAAGAGGATTACTTTCCAAATAACCAGTGTTGGGTTATAACGTCAAAAAAGGTCATTTTGTTTCTGTGTAAACGATGTAACTAACTGTTTTAATAGGTAAGTGAGTGTATGTTACCAATCATTGAATCTTTAAGCAGTGAAAGACATGTTGCGATGGCTACAATGTGGTTTAAATCGCCAAGCATGTGGTGGGTGTGTCAGCCATCCTTAATGCTATAATGCTTGCCATCAGGAGCACAGAACATAACAATATTCAAATGCCGCATGGCAGAAAGAGGAAAAAGAAAACCCTCCGGAGCTGAGTTTCATAAATGAAAGGCTGAGAAGGAAAAGGACCAGACAAAACAGCAGGGATCCTTCCTGAAATATCTTCTCTTTAATCCAAATAAAGATGGAAGCAGTTTACAGCATCCAGATGAAGGAATTTTACTTGGAGAGGAGGTTAGCTCACATCTGCATGAAAACAGTTTGGAACATCAAGATGAAGGTATTTTACTTCAAGATGAGGGCATAGGCGCTGACTTCCCCTTTGCCTGGTGTGTGCTCGACCCACCCTGCCCCCTCCCCGCCTCTTCCCACTCCTGCACCGCCCTCACCCCATCCCCATTCCACCCCCCTTCCTCAAGGTCCCCTCCCCTTCTCTGCCTCTTCCCCGTTAGGCGGCGGGGCGGCAGGAAGCGCTGGGAGGTAGGTGAAGGAGAGGAGACGCGGTACGCTCCCAGGGAGAGAAGGAGAAGGAGGTGATGGGAGGAGCTTGGCTGTCAGTGGGTGCAGAACACCCCCTAATTTTTCTCCATGGGTGTTCCAGCCCCACAGCACCCACGAAGTCAGCACCTATGGATAAGGATAGCTCACATCCAGAAAAACGCAATTTGGAAACTCAAGGTGATGGAAACTTACTTCTAGATGAAGGCAGCTCATAGCATCAGACTGATATGGAAGTGGAGAAAATTTATTCACTTTCAGAGACACATGCAGAAATTGAAGTAAATGAAATAGAAGGAAGAAAGGATGAAGATGTTACAAACAAGTTACAGTATGGGGACCCAGCTTCATGGCCCAGATATGATGACAGTGTGTGGCAAATTCTCATGGAACATGGACCTGAACAAGTTCATGAATTTCCCTTCCCTAAGGATGGAAATAAAAGAAAATTCTCTGCTCAGCATTGCAAGAGGAAGAAATGAAAAATTATACCCTCCAGGTAACTTTTTAAAATTTGTTGAATACATAGCTTTGTTTGATCCAGTCAGGAAGGAACATCTAAGTAAAATAACTGATCATGAAACTAAGGTTCATTACTTAGGAAAAAAAATGCAGAATGAACTGATTCAAATCCTAGCAAATGCCATTAAAAAGAAAATTGTAGAAGCTGCCCATTCTGCAAAATACTTTTCAATAATACTGGACTGTACACCAGATGTGAGTCATGTTGAACAAATGACAATGATCATTCGTTTTGCGGATATGGAAAAGTCTGCAGATGAAGATAATGTTGAAGTGCTCATAAAGGAACATTTTTGGGGGTTCGTACACTGAAGGAGACAACTGGAGCATTTATGACTGAAACTATTCTACAGGAGCTTGAAACAATATCATTATCTGTTGAAAACTTATGTGGCCAAGGCTATGATAATGGGAGTAATATGAAGGGTAAAGACAATGGTGTGCAAAGGAGAATGATGGAAATCTATCCTAGGGCCTTTTCATTCCTTGCCGTGCTCATTCTCTGAATTTGGTTGTTAATGATGCTACTAGATGCTGTTTGGAGGCAAGCAGTTTCTTTGACCTGGTCCAACATGTTTATGTGTTTTTCTCAGGCTCAACACACCATTGGGACATTCTGACTCACCATGTGAATTCTCTAACTGTGAAACCACTTAGTCAGACAAGATGGGAGAGTCACACTGATGCTTTGAAGCCTCTTCACTATGAACTTGGAAACATTTATGATGCCCTAACTGAAATTTTTTATGATACTACCTTTACTGGATCATCTGGCAACACGGCACGTTCAGAGGCAGAAGTTCTTGCAATTGGCCTTTCCAAGTTCAAATCTCTGACTTCACTCATTTTGTAATATAATATCTTTTTTGAGATTAACCTCACTAGTAAACAGCTTCAGGAAAAGAACTTGAACATACATTCTGCTATTCAAAAACTGCAGCAAACTAAAAATATTCTGGAGGAATTCAGAAATGATAAAGGGCTCAAAAGAAC
Source organism: Gopherus flavomarginatus (assembly GCF_025201925.1). Classification (NCBI taxonomy): domain Eukaryota; kingdom Metazoa; phylum Chordata; order Testudines; family Testudinidae; genus Gopherus; species Gopherus flavomarginatus. The sequence continues at coordinate 290,014,535 of NC_066617.1, forward strand.
ACTGGTAGACTCTCGAGCTTGCTGAAGAAATACACATTCCAATAGAATTTGAACCAGAATTTGGCAAAAGAAACAGCAGTTTTTGTATGAAGGACTAGACACATTCATTCAGAACCCAAAACAAAGGTTCAAAGTGAATTTCTACTTCGCAGTCCTTGATACTACTATTCACTTGGTTGATGAAAGGTTTTCAACAGATGTAGCAGCTAGTCAGTATTTGGCTTTCTATATGATATCCACAGCTTGCAAAAGAAAACAGCAAAACAGATAAGAGAATTTTGTACAAAACTGGAGTTAGCGTTGACTCATGAAAATTCAAAAGACACTGATGCTACAGATTTGTGTAGTGAACTTCAGGCTTTTTCAAGACGACTTAAGAAACATTCCACTCCTGAAGAAGTACTGAAGTTTGTTTGTGAAAATAAACTCACAGACAGTTTTTCAAACTTTTTTATAGCTCTACGCATTCTTTTTATTTTACCAGTTTCCATAGGTAGTGGGGAACATAGCTTCTCAAAGTTAAAATTGATAGAAACACATCTGCATATCAACAATGGTGAAAGAGAGACTTGCTGGACTTGCCACAATGTCAATGGAGCATGAAATAGCTGGAAAATTGAATCTAAAGGAACTAGTGACTGAATTTTCAGAACTTAAAGCAAGAAAAGTCATGTTTTAAGACCATGGAGTGTTTTTTATTCAGAGTGTTCTGTAAATACAGGTTAAAGTTCATTGAAGAGTTTTCTTATTTCTTTCTATATTGGATGTGGTAGTAATGGCAGTTAAAGAAGGATAGCATAATGGATGATTTTTGATTTGTAATAATAAAAATAATTAACATTTTTAATGTATTTTTATTAGAAATTGGACTGAAATATCATCTAGCTCTCATGTACAAATCTATTCTGAAAATTTCATGTCTATTTTTTCTGATCTCAGAAACAATGGTTGGACAGATGGAGATGGACAAACCAAATAATTAAGTCTCTGTTTAAAAAAATGCTTTAAAAATATGAAAAGGAAAGAAGGAGCAAAATGTTTCCCAGTTTACCAAAAACCTCAGCCTAGATCTGCTCTTGGGGTTTGGGAGTGGTGGGCGCTGATTGCATGGTTTACCTAGGGCACCAGTTGCTGGCAGCTAGACTAGGGCCGCCCCTGATTGTAGATGAGCTTTGGCCGATGCTGCGGTGCCAATCCAATGGAGAACCTCCATGTGAGAGTTGGAGGAACTGGTGAGTATAGAGCCCAGATAGCAAAAGCTGGAAACTGCTTCAACCGTTTTGTTACGCAAAGAGATAGGAGTCACAGGTGGACCTGGTTCTAGATTTTGCAGCTTTGTCTTTGACCACAAAACATGAGGCCAATCTTAGCTGATTCCTCCTCCATTTGCTGGAGTGTCTCATGAAACCTGTCAGGACTCTGTAAATGAAGAGCAACATCATCAGCATAGTCAAGGTCTGAGAGCAAGAGATCACCAACCTTAATGCCTATGGGCCTGACAGAATGCTGCATTATGAAATCCACTGCCCAACAAAAAGGTGCAGAGGCCAAGACTCAGCCCAGCCTGACATCAGATACTGAATTACAGATACATCCCACTCCCCAGATGTACACGGACATTATGCAGTTCTCTAATCAAGTCCAGCAGAGTGCTAGGGACACCTATGTCCATTAAGGCCTTCCATAGTGTGACACAGTCAGCTGAATCAAATGCAGCCTTAAGATCAACCTATGCTACACACAGGGGCTTCCTGAACTCATGGTGTATCTCCGACAACAAGCAGAGGGCCTAAATGGCATCTAATGTGGACCTGTTCCTCGTAAAGCCTGACTACTGGGAGCAACACTTCCAAAGTAGCAGAGGCTCCCAGTGTGCAAGCAGAACATGCACAAACACCTTCCCTGGAATGGACAGCAAAGTGATCAGTCTGAAGCTCTTACAATCACTGCACGGTCCCTTGCCTGTATAAAGTGAGATCACGATACCATCCTTTCAAGAGGTTGGCAAGGTTCCAGTTCTCCACACCAGACAAAAATGGCCAGAAGTGATTCCATTAAGGGGCAATAGTGCATTTTAGCTACTCTGGAGGGATGCCATCAGCACTGCGGGAAGGGCTGCCACCACATCTCTCGGCCCACGCCGCTTCCCGAAGCCCCCTTTGGCCTGGAACGGCAAACTGCGGCCAGTGGGAGCCGCAGTCAGCCAAATCTGTGGACACGGCAGGTAAACAAACCAGCCTGGCCCGCCAGGGGCTTTCCCTGAACAAGCGGCGGACCGGCTTTGAGAACCACTGCTCTACAACTTTGTCTTGTTTTGGTAGGAGTTTTCTTCAGCAAGTTCAACTGATCTCTGAAACACCAATTCCATCCCTTTAGCTCTACAGTGCATATGGTTTACCTCCTCTTAGTGTATGACGATGCAGTTTGTGCTCTCTGCACTCTTGTCCAATAGACCATGAAGCAATTAGCTTCCAAATCAGCAGCACAGACAATATCAAGTGAATTAAAATAAGTTAAATATGAAGAGGCAGTTCTGCTTGACACCATTCAGTTAATTTGGCCACTACTAATTAAGGTATATTACCAAAAAGAGGGCTAATTGCTATCACCAGGTAGGATAGACGTATTGGATAGTCAGAACTCACTGGTAGTAATGATGCAGTGCCTTGGGACCAGTGGTGAACATGGATAAAAGTTACTTGGCCTATTTTCAGTCTGGAAAAGAATGAAGCAATGCATTTTAGCCAAGGAACAGCACCACTAAGTTTTACTAGGCAGCCATAAGCACCAAGATGTTATACATCACTAGAAATAACTTTGACCACAGACGGTGATCACATAGTTTACATGAAATTTCCATCCCACTTGCCTATTAGAGGCTTGCACTAGTGCCCTAGGGACAACTATATCTGTCACGTTTGTGTTGATTTGGGGTTGAACAGGTCAGACAGTTACAGAAGCCAGATCTGCCAGCTTCTGCAAGCTCCAAGATTTACTATAGTTTATACTATCTACAAGAGAATGAAAGGGTCAGTTTGATCCTATTAATTACCAGTGCCAAGGATCTCACCCAGATCTAAGAGGAACATAAGGCATAAATCAAAACCTAGCATTTCCTTTCATAAAGTGGGCAAACTTTGGCATCATTCCTGAGATAGTAACAAGAAACTCTGGAATTATTATACTATATATGGCTTGCAAGAGAATTCAGTTTTAAGTCTCAACAGGCTTCAGAAAGAAATATCATTAAAGACTGATGTATGCAAGGTTTTAGAGAATGCCAAATTTATTTCAGCAAACCGCTATCAGATACTACACTATTTGTAAACTATGTCCAGTATCACCAGCCCAAGATGTTCAAAAATCATGTCAGACCTCCCAAAGTAATAAAAACAAAACAGGGTTCAGCTTGTCTTTTGGTTTCTGTGCCTTTGGGTGCACCCACTTCACATTTTCAAGCTTTTCTCCACAATCATGAGGGCTAGACTCTTGCATACATAATTCTCCAAACACTGACTTCAGTGGTGTAGTACCAATTTATACCAGCTGAGTATCTGGTCCTATGTTTACTGTTCATCTTTGTTAATCTTTGTTTTCAGGGTAGGAGCTGCAGGTCTGATTCTCCACAGCCTTGTGTCTACTATAGTCATTTATACTGGGCCAAAGTGGGTATGAAACTCTAGCTGATCAAAAAATTCTTCACTCTGTTGGCCCAAATTCATCTCCCTAATATAGATGTGCTGCACCAGTACAATGTGGGTTTTACATCAGCCCAGTCTACTTCAGTAAATGATCAGATTAAGCTGCTCTGGTGTAAATCCCACTTTGTGCCAGTGCAGCATGCCTGCATTATGGGTTTGAAGAAATGTGTCTACACTGATGTCATTAAACTGGTATGAAATTCCTTAATATAGAGAGGGCCTTATGGCATAAGGCATAAATGACCAATACATAACATGCAAAGCAGCAGAGAATCAGGCTAACACATATAAAGTTTGAGTAACTGGGTCTCTGGATGAAGAGTACTACTTGCTGCTCATATGTACAGTTAGTATTTGATAATTAGCCATGCCCTCAAAAAGACTCAAATTCTACCTGATCAGTAGTTGATTTAATAGCAATGCACAATTTATTTAGGAATCTACAGAAAAACAAGAAAACTCTCTGATCTCCTATAGTAATTGTGGCCTAGTGGAAACAAAAAATCATGGGCATGAAGAACAAAATAGAAATATGTGGGAGAAAAGCACCACCTTATGGGCCTCACTTACTGACAGATGTCAAATTAGCTATCTGGATAAACAGCATCTGTTTAAGTAACTCCACACTAGTGAGACAAAAAGAGAGAGGGTGCCCAGATAGGGCAGATGCCTACAAAGTAGAACTGGTTGAACTATTTTTCAAAAAACAATTTGCAATGTTTGGCCTTGTTTTCTGTTTACAAATTGTTTGTGAATAAGTTTCTGATTTGTATTAATTTGTTCACCACTTCGAATTATTTGAGGGCTGTTTCATGCAAACAAATTTCAGCACATGGATTGCACATGAACCCGGCTCTGGGTATTTTTGAGGAAATACAAACCCTTTTAAAATGACAAGTGCTAAATTTTATAGGAATATTAATATTTACTGGTTACCAGGAGTATGTATCTTACAACCTGATGAGCCATATCTTCAGATGGTATATATTGGCGTAGCTGCAGTGAAGTCAGTGGATTTATGCTGCTTTACAAGCTGAGGATCTGCACTGCATGGTTAAACAATAATCCCATGTATCTAAAGTGTGCATGCCCAGAGGCTTTTGCAGCAAAGTGTAGCCACTAAATAAGTTCAGGTGTCTACAGGTTTAAACAACAGTAGATCAGGGATTCTGTGGATGACTGTGGTTCTTAAAACTGGGACTCAGATCCACAAAAGTAAATAGATGCCTATCTCCTAGTATATCAGGGAATACATGTATCTTGCTGTTCATAAATACTAAAAGGAAACTAAAGTATTAAGTATATAACACGTTTGTTAATTCAGATTGTTACTAATATTATACACTGCATATAATCTGGAAACACATAGAAAAAACTACTAAAACAGTGGTTTGTCAGTGTCTCCTGCTGAAGCTGTTTCATTTTGTATAAACAAATATTCCTGGGCCAGAAAGAGACTGACTGACTCTATAGCCCAGTGGTTAAGGCACTTATGTGAGAGACCCAAGTGAAAGTCTCTGGAGTGAGTCAGCCAGAAGAGGAGTGAACCTGTATCTCCTACATCCCATATGAATGCCCTAATCACCAGGCTATTGGTGATCATGGGGGAAAGGCTCTTTTTTCTAAAAAAAAACCCACACACACTCCAAAAGGTCTCAAATTTGTCCCAATGTGGAATGGAGAATTTTTTAATTCTCAAAAATTTTCACAGGAAAAAAAACTCCCTCCACCCCAGCTCTACAGAAAAGTTTCTGTTGCAAACCACAGTACTACAATACTACCATAGAAATGGATGGGAGATTTGCCACTGAGTTTAACGGAAGCAGGATCAATCACTTGTTGAATAAATCTCTCTTCTGGTAGATATGATCTGTACTGATGGATTTAGAGGCAAAGGAGCAAAAGAATCAGAAATAAATATTAGTATCTAGATTAATCCTTGGTATAAATCCTGGAATGGAGAATTTCGATTTGATGGTGTTAAACAGCTATGAATCTGGCTCTAGCTTTTTAAAAATGCTTTAGAACTCAAATTTAGAGCAACTGCCCACATTCTGGGCCAGAGACTGATTTTTCTTAGAGTGGACTAAAACCGCAGCAACTCCACCTAAGACAATAGTTACTCAGGCTTTATACTGGCATAACTGAGAACAGAATTTTGTCCCGGGTCTTTAAATTTGTACTTTCCCTGCTCCTATTTATCTTCTGTGAAAGAATTTGTACATGCTTCTCAGAAGAATGCCAAAGTTGACTGCTGACAAGTAACTCTTTCAAAACCTGAAAAACTAGTCAGTGAGTTGAGTTTGGTGTGATGCTAATTATTTAGTACCTACATATTACCTTTAATTTTAAAACACTCACGAAATGCTAATTTGGTTAATCCTCACAACACTCCTCCAAAGTTTTTCTAAATATTTTTATCCTCATTTTACTGACGCGATAGAGACAAAAGTTGTGATTCTCCATTGCTTTGAACTTTGTAGAGTTCTTTCTATTATGCAAAATGAAATATTATCACCTATGTACGTGAATAGAAAATTTTGATTTAGTAGCATTCTACACGCACTTTGCACAAGTATGGATGGCTTACAAAAGGAGCAAGGCAGTGCATAATCAGTCCTAAAAGAGTTAAGTGATTTGACAAAGTCAAAAAAGAGATAGTATCAAAGCCAGCTAGGACAGAACCAAGGTGTTCCTATCTCGGTCTCATGCCGTGACTCTGTCATGCCATGACTTTTCTTTGGAGGTTCAAGCTTGTGAAAAGCTGGCTTCAATGACAGTTGAGAATTTTCAGCAATCTTGTTCTTCAGTAGTTTCAATTTCTAAACTGTGTCATTGAATAACTAATATGCTGTTCATGAAGCAAGACAATCTCATGCTGATAAATCTCAGGATAATGGGGGGAAGGTCCAGATTAGAAAGAAGTGGTAGTGCTTTACTCACCAGATGCAGATGGAAAAACATGCTGTTGGCCAGAACTGCTACCTGAGCATTCAGGGGCAGCCCTGCATCTAAAAGAAATTGCAAGACTGCAAACCTATGTCACAGATATCTAACATCTTCCAACTCCCATCTCCCAAAAGGAAGTCTTCAATTTTCCTTTTCTTTGTATTGCCACCAAAAAAAAAAAATCCTTAAGTAGGTAATCTGTGAAGCTAGAAAAAAATTCAAACAATCAGAAAACTCTGATAAAAATGTGATGTGACAAAAAGTTGTATTTTAAACAGAAAGAAGGTGCTCTACCTTATGTACTTCCCACTGAGAAGTCTTTCTGGAGCACAAATGGAAGAAAGGCAACCTTACATCGCTATCTGTGGTTTGGGAGATGATAGTTATGGTAAGAAAAAGTTATTAAACTCAAAATAATCTATAATTTCTGGATTATGAAGACATTACATTTGGAATGGGAAAAAACTTGAATCCCAATACTTAACTTAATTCTGGATCTCTGCAAAAAATAAAGGCAGAGCAAATGGGGAAAGATTGAATAGAAGTTTGGACATGTAAAATTCACAAGCCAACACCTTCAGAATCAAACAGACACAAAGAGAAAAATCAGCCAGGATCTGTGAATCATAGGGCGTAAGATATAAGGAGTAACCCTGGATTTCAGCCACTGCTTTTGCATGCCAGCCAAACAGGCATTAACTTTTACATCATTCATCATTTAAGAATCATGTAAAACAACTTTCCAGGGTTTCATATTACAGTCTACAAAATATTGAAATAACTCATTCCATTAAAAATATGGAAATTGTAATACAAAATTCTGTATATACTTTTATAAATTCACTAGCAGACTGCCAGCCTGCATAGTAATCTGAACTTTGATAACTTTGCCATTCCAAAAAACATACAGCCCAAACTGTAACCTGTTCACAAGCTGATAATCATTTTACTTCAAGCTTAATATATCTCCACTGGTTTTTTTTTTCAGTAAATGTATGCTTGCACTGAATTTAGAAAAATTAAGTGCTATTTCCTAATATATTTTAATCTTTCTTGGGTATGCCTAGTCATTAATAGCCAGCTTTTCTTATAAAATTCTCCTCCCATTTTAGTGTTAGATCATGACTGTTTACTTTTTAGTGAGACATTTTTTGGGGAGGACAGGACAGTTACAGAGGTTTAAGGACTATTGTTAAGATATTACAATGCAATTTAACATTTATTTATGATATGTTAATGCTTTTATGTATTTTTTTCTAAAGTGTAATACCAGTTTCATATGAAAATGTTATGGAGAAATAATATTAATTATGCAATCATATTTTCATATCAATTAAATTAGTGCTTCAGAAAATCCCTTTTCTTAAGATATAGAAGCAAATTCTGCATTGACTTATTCCTCATACAGACCCATTTTCAAAAGGTTGCCCAGGGAGTAATTTACTGTACCACAGTACTTTGCATAATACTGTTGGGAAAGTCTGATATGAGCTAACCATCTTTAAATCCTCCTCACTATTTGCAGTTGAGTTAAATATTATAAAGAATTGCAGAGGCTATGTGATTGGATAATGAAGACCTCCTTGATCATTACTATATCACCTCTAATAGGTGAATGCCTGGCTGCGAAGGTGGTGTCGCCAGGAGGGCTTTGGCTTCCTTGACCACGGGATGCTATTTGAGGAAGGACTGCTAGGAACAGATGGCGTTCACCTTTCGAAGAGGGGAAAGGCCTTATTTGCGCACAGACTGGCTAACCTAGTAAGGAGGGCTTTAAACTAGGTTCAACGGGGACAGGTGCGCAAAGCCCACAGGTAAGTGGGGAACAAGACCTGGGAGATGGGTTGGAAACAGGAGGGAGCACGGGCTATAATGGCAGAGAGGAAGGAGGGTCAGGGCAAAGCTGGGAGGCAAGATCAAACCAGTATCTTAGATGCCTATATACAAATGCAAGAAGTATGGGTAATAAGCAGGAAGAACTGGAAGTGCTAATAAATAAATACAACTATGACATTATTGGCATTACTGAAACTTGGTGGGATAATACACACGACTGGAATGTTGGTGTGGATGGATATAGTTTGCTCAGGAAGGATAGACAGGGGAAAAAGGGAGGAGGTGTTGCCTTATATATTAAAAATGTACACACTTGGACTGAGGTGGAGATGGACATAGGAGACGGAAGTGTGGAGAGTCTCTGGGTTAGGCTAAAAGGGGTAAAAAACACAGGTGATGTCGTGCTGGGAGTCTACTACAGGCCACCTAATCAGGCGGAAGAGGTGGATGAGGCTTTTTTCAAACAACTAACAAAATCATCCAAAGCCCAAGATTTGGTGGTGATGGGGGACTTCAACTATCCAGATATATGTTGGGAAAATAACACCGCGGGGCACAGACTATCCAATAAGTTCCTGGACTGCATTGCAGACAACTTTTTATTTCAGAAAGTTGAAAAAGCTACTGGGGGGAAGCTGTTCTAGACTTGATTTTAACAAATAGGGAGGAACTCGTTGAGAATTTGAAAGTAGAAGGAAGCTTGGGTGAAAGTGATCATGAAATCATAGAATTTGCAATTGTAAGGAAGAGTAGAAGGGAGTACAGCAGAATAGAGACAATGGATTTCAGGAAGGCAGATTTTGGTAAGCTCAGAGAGCTGATAGGCAAGGTCCCATGGGAATTAAGACTGAGGGGAAAAACAACTGAGGAAAGTTGGCAGTTTTTCAAAGGGACGCTATTAAGGACCCAAAAGCAAGTTATTCCGATGGTTAGGAAAGATAGAAAATGTGGCAAAAGACCACCTTGGCTTACCCTTGAGATCTTGCGTGACCTACAAAATAAAAAGGCGTCATATAAAAAATGGAAACTAGGTCAGATCACGAAGGATGAATATAGGCAAATAACACAGGAATGCAGAGGCAAGATTAGAAAAGCAAAGGCACAAAATGAACTCAAACTAGCTATGGGAATAAAGGGAAACAAGAAGACTTTTTATCAATACATTAGAAGCAAGAGGAAGACTAAGGACAGGGTAGGCCCACTGCTCAATGAGGAGGGGGAAACAGTAACGGGAGACTTGGAAATGGCAGAGATGCTTAATGACTCCTTTGTTTCAGTCTTCACTGAGAAGTCTGAAGGAATGTCTAGTATAGTGAATGCTTACGGGAAGAGGGTAGGTTTAGAAGAGAAAATAAGGAAAGAGCAAGTAAAAAATCACTTAGAAAAGTTAGATGCCTGCAAGTCACCAGGGCCGGATGAAATGCATCCTAGAATACTCAAGGAGTTAATAGAAGAGGTATCTGAGCCTCTAGCTATTATCTTTGGGAAATCATGGGAGACGGGGGAGATTCCAGAAGACTGGAAGGGGGCAAATATAGTGCCCATCTATAAAAAGGGAAATAAAAACAACCCAGGAAACTACAGACCAGTTAGTTTAACTTCTGTGCCAGGGAAGATAATGGAGCAGGTAATCAAAGAAATCATCTGCAAACACTTGGAAGGTGGTAAGGTGATAGGGAATAGCCAGCATGGATTTGTAAAGAACAAATCGTGTCAAACTAATCTGATAGCGTTCTTTGATAGGATAACGAGCCTTGTGGATAAGGGAGAAGCGGTGGATGTGATATACCTAGACTTTAGTAAGGCATTTGATACGGTCTCGCATGATATTCTTATAGATAAACTAGGAAAGTACAATTTAGATGGGGCTACTATAAGGTGGGTGCATAACTGGCTGGATAACCGTACTCAGAGAGTAGTTGTTAATGGCTCCCAATCCTGCTGGAAAGGTATAACAAGTGGGGTTCCGCAGGGGTCTGTTTTGGGACCGGTTCTGTTCAATATCTTCATCAACGATTTAGATGTTGGCATAGAAAGTACGCTTATTAAGTTTGCGGACGATACCAAACTGGGAGGGATTGCAACTGCTTTGGAGGACAGGGTCAAAATTCAAAATAATCTGGACAAATTGGAGAAATGGTCTGAGGTAAACAGCATGAAGTTCAATAAAGATAAATGCAAAGTGCTCCACTTAGGAAGGAACAATCAGTTTCACACATACAGAATGGGAAGAGACTGTCTAGGAAGGAATATGGCAGAAAGAGATCTAGGGGTCATAGTAGACCACAAGCTTAATATGAGTCAACAGTGTGATACTGTTGCAAAAAAAGCAAACGTGATTCTGGGATGCATTAACAGGTGTGTTGTAAACAAGACACGAGAAGTCATTCTTCCGCTTTACTCTGCGCTGGTTAGGCCTCAACTGGAGTATAGTGTCCAGTTCTGGGCACCGCATTTCAAGAAAGATGTGGAGAAATTGGAGAGGGTCCAGAGAAGAGCAACAAGAATGATTAAAGGTCTTGAGAACATGACCTATGAAGGAAGGCTGAAGGAATTGGGTTTGTTTAGTTTGGAAAAGAGAAGACTGAGAGGGGACATGATATCAGTTTTCAGGTATCTAAAAGGGTGTCATCAGGAGGAGGGAGAAAACTTGTTCACCTTAGCCTCCAATGATAGAACAAGAAGCAATGGGCTTAAACTGCAGCAAGGGAGATTTAGGTTGGACATTAGGAAAAAGTTCCTAACTGTCAGGGTAGTTAAACACTAGAATAGATTGCCTAGGGAAGTTGTGGAATCTCCATCTCTGGAGATATTTAAGAGTAGGTTAGATAAATGTCTATTAGGGATGGTCTAGACAGTATTTGGTCCTGCCATGAGGGCAGGGGACTGGACTCGATGACCTCTCGAGGTCCCTTCCAGTCCTAGAGTCTATGAGTCTATGAGTCTAATATGACACTATGACTAAGATTCTCCAAATTGGCCAACGGATTTTGATACTGAGGAATCCAAATCCCTTAGGCAGCTTTGAAAATGTCAGCCTATAATTCTAAACAAAAAACATACAGTTATTATTTCAGCCTATGTTTGCTATCATTGAAGAGAGCTCAGTAGAAGAATATTACTCAATCTCTAGAGATATGGCAGGTGTCCAACACAAAAATAAATTAAATTAACAAAAGTCCACTGGTGTAGGGCGAGATAGGAAAGAGTAGTAAATCTTATCGAGTAAGTCTCCATAGCATAATCTTGTTACTTCTGGAACCACAGTTAGATCAGCATATAGGGAAGCAACCTACATTATATCAATGAAAGCTAGCCTCAAGATGAACTTCAAAATACAACACATATGGTTATTTTGATAACTGTAGTTCTACTATCCCACTAATATTTGAAATCATACTGTATTATTTTCCAAGAAACTATACTATCTCTAGAAGAGTCATTCATCTTTGTATTGCTTTTCTTAATACATAAAACCTACTTTTTGTTTAGCATGGAGAGAATAAGACTTATTTCATACTAGTGTGTGTGTAAAAATAAATTTCCCCCACATGGTGTAAAGAATCATTGGAATTTTTCTTTCATTATGTAAACATATTACCGTATATACTCAATCATAAGCTGGTTCGTTTATAAGCCAACCCCCCAAGATGGATAAGTAAAAATGAAAAATTTTTATAACCCATTCATAAGCCGACCCTATAATTCAGGAATCAGCAAACTCTGGCTCCTGGGCCATCAGGATAAGCCGCTGGCGGGCCCAGATGGTTTGTTTACCTCGAGCGTCCACAGACATGGAGGTAAACCTAAGTAAATAAAGTGTCCTGGCACACCAGCTGCTTACCCTGACGGGCTGGGACAGCAACTGGTGGGGAAATTTGGGGGGAAGAGAAGCTGGGAGTTAGGGGAGTAATCCCTGTGACCACCCCCTACATGACCCTACCTCTAGCCTGGGACCTCCATACTCTTCCCATCCCATCCCTTGCCACCTTATCTGGGGAGGGCCAGGGGAGGATGTCTCTGACCTGGCTGGAGCTGCTCCAGCAGGCTGGGCAGTGCGGTCACAGCCTGCTCCAGCGGGCCAGACCCGGCGGCGCGGCCGCAGCATGTTCCAGCAGGCTCGGCCAGGCAGCACGGCCACAGCGAGCTCTGGCAGCATGGCCACAGCCTGCTCTGGGAGGCTGGGCTGAGCAGCACAGCTGCAGCCTGCCAGCCCTGGAGCTGCAGCTGCTTCCGAGGTTGGGGGAAGAGCAGCGTGGCCAGAAGCGGAGAGACTCTAGCCCCACATCTTCCCTTCTGGCTCTGCTGCTTCTCCTTGCTCCCTCTGTTGGGGGCAGGGGCTGTGTCCCACCTCTCTCTCTCTATACCCGTTCATAAGCCAACCCCCTTCTCTGGTGCTTCCCTTTTTTACTAAAAAAAATTCAGCTTATGAACGAGTATATACGGTAATTTGGAATAAATACATCACTATCCTCAGAGATCTTTTCTGGCAATGATTATCATTTTACCCTAAACAATGTTTCTCCACTGGTTTTCAGTAAATGTACAACAAAAGCCCTATTTACCTCAATTTCTAATATATTTTTATCTTTCTCGATTAAAGGAAGATCAGGGAGGCACCTGTCATAGCTCAGTAAAGACTGAGTTAAGTTTTTACACTTAAATCAAGGATTCAATTTCTTTGATATGTGTGAAAAATAGTGTCGCCTCCTTAGCATTACAGCACTTACTGACTATAGAGGGAATTTTCTGAGGGTTTACCAGTTAGTTTGCCAATTAATTTGAGTTTAAATTTATTTTAAAATGGGCTTCATAAGAAATTTAGCACCCTGAGTTAGAACCTTTTTTTGTCTCTAGTGATTTTTGAATTATAATTAAAATTCACTGAAATCTTGTGCATAGACTATATTTGATGGGTTTTTTAAACTGATTAATGGTCATTGTTTACAGTCATTCTTGATAGTTTTTCCTTCAGCAGAGGCTGGTGAATAATCTTTGGAGAATTCCATGAAGAATTGCCCTCTTCCAGAATGTCTGTCATCTTTCTTTGTTCTGAATGGGACTGAGATCAAAGGCTTTCTGTCAAGAAGATGGCCACTAACTCCTTTCAGCAAGTCTTTACAGTGCTCTTCTTCACCTACTGGGAATATAGGGAACCACCATCTTCCTTGAACGTAGTTTTGCTTCGCATTGTTTCCAGCGGCAGTGAAGCCATGTCTCTTTTCAAAGAGGACAATTCCTCATGGAATTATCTGAAGATGAAGATGATTACTCTGTCAGTTTCCAGCTTTCTGTCTAGTTAACACTCATTGAATTTTTGTGGATAATGTACATTTGCAACCTAATATTTTCAATGGGGCCACTGTGACAAAGGTAACTCCACCACTCATCATCCTTCCCCTACAATAATTTGCATGCTACAATTCAGTTGGTTGTAATAAGTTAATAGTATGAGATAGACTGGACACTAGTTAAAAAGTTCTCCTTGGTAGAGTCAAGTTTAAGGTTTTGGTCCTTATCTTCAAGGTTCTCAGTAGCCTTGGCCCAAGATATCTAAAAGACGGCCTTAAGTTCAAAGATGAAGACTGGGGCCAACAACTCTGCTCCTATAGAATGATACAACTCTTTCTAATTAGGGTAAAGTTCATCTGTGGAGGAGGCAAAGCTTCTTTCGGGGCTGGCCCAAGTGCATGGAATGAATTTCCACAGGAACTAAAGGACCATCACAAACCTCATTTCTTTCTGCTCCAAGTGCAAGACACACTACTTTGATCTTGCCTTCACTAATAGGCATTGGTAAAGCTTCCAATGATTTCAAGCAGGATCGAGCTCTAGACAAAGAATTATCAGATTATTAAGGGTCTGATCCTGAAATATAGATTTTTTTCTCCTTAAAAAATGTAGGTTTTCTTTTGAAATTATTTCTAAATAGAGAACCAGGTCTCTAAAGAAAAAGAATTGGCAGTTTTTATTTACATGTATTTTATTCATAGGACACAACGTTCGATTGATTTAGAGCTGTGACAGATCTCAGCTGGGCTGTGGTTGTAAAAGCACTGTATCAGGAGTTAAATAGTTTGTTTCCAGAAACTGCACTAAAAAGTAAATGCTTTCTCAAACTTTATAAACTGTTCTATAAAATTCTACTTTAGCTAAACACCACTGAATGCAAGTTGATTGGATAATTTGCTGAAGAAGCCATGATACAAGAGTGTGCTATACCTGGGCTGGTAGTGTGTTAAAGAGCCTTTCAATAAAGATGTACTTTTCTGAAGGGCTTGTTTAAGAGGCTGCTTCATCTTTATCTTTTTTGTAAGGCAAATTTTCAAAATCCCATGTAAGTCTTCAAAAAAAAACAACGTACTTACTTAGAGGTAAGGTTAGAAAAAAAATGAAATCTAAATCTGAGATTTAACAGTTCTGCCTCTGTTCCCTGCCAGTTTGACAGACAGGCAGACAGATTATAATCTCATTTACACTGGTGTAAATCCCAACCATCTTCATTGTCTTAGAGCAGGGGTCGGCAACCTTTCAGAAGTGATGTGCCGAGTCTTCATTTATTCACTTTAATTTAAGGTTTCACAAGCCAGTAATACATGTTAACATTTTTAGAAGGTTAACTATTGTTGCATGTAAAGTAAATAAGGTTTTTAAAATGTTTAAGAAAATTAATTTAAAATTAAATTAAAATGCAGAGCCCTCTGGACTGGTGGCCAGGACCTAGGCAGTGTGAGTGCCACTGAAAATCAGCTCACGTGCCACCTTTGGCACGTGTGCCATAGGTTGCCTAACCCTGTCTTACAGTTATTTCAGATTTACACCAAGGTAACTAAGATCACACTCCAACCCTCTGTTCAGAAAACTGGTACAGCATGGATAGCGTTAGTTAAGTTTCCCCACAATGTCCTGATAATGTGCTAGAAAGGGGACCTCTAAGCCTGATCCTGCACTCCCTATTCATGCAAAACTCCTCCTGATTTTCCTTTTTCACTTAAATGGGACTTCTGTCTGGTAGGGCTAATGGCCCCAGTTCAGCAGCTGAATTGGGATCTACAGCAGGAAAAACAACTTAAGATGGGTGTAAGATAAACCAGCACTCCATCACAAACACATTAATTTACACCTACACCATCCCCAATATTCCCAAGACCAAATTAATCCCTTCTATAAACATGTTCAACTTCCATTGATTTCAGCGGGAGATTCATTCATTTATCCCACACCTGAATTTCATCCCAACAGAATATCACATTGCTGTGAATTACAATTGTTTTGCACAGCAAATGCATGATAAATTGATGCAAGTTACACTACTTACATTCCTTATTGGAACTTACCCTACCAGTTATATTACTGCTGAAACGACCTTAGTCTTCAACCTGCCTATCACTCCACCTCATCACACCCTTAATATCCTTTCAGGAGCAGGGTTTGAGATTTTCCCTGGCTCATAGATGTCAGTCTGCCAGAAAAAAAAAAAAGAGCAAAACGTCAGGACGAAATCCCTTTGACAAATAGTCGCTTTATGGAGCAAAGCAGTAAGCAAATGAAAAGCTGTGATAGGCTGTATCATTATGTCTCATTGTTGGCAAAAATAGGGTTAACCCGCTCTCCATATGTGGAGAAATTACAACAGCTGTTTCCTTGCCTTCAGTGCAGGTATTGCTAGGGAGCCCAGCCAGGAGGAAGAAACGTGTGGTCAACAGAAGTGAGTTAATGTACTCCAAAGGGAAATATAAGAAAAGAGTGCACTAAAGAGACTAGCACAGGGGTTGGCAACCTCTGGCATGCGGCTTGCCAGGGTAAGCACCCTGGCAGGCCAGGTTAGTTTGTTTTCCTGCCGCCTCGCCAGGTTCGGCTGATTGTGGCTTCCATTGGCCGCAGTTCACCACCCCAGGCCAATAGGGGCAGTGGGAAGTGGCGCAGGTGAGGGATGTGCTGGCTGCAACTTCCTGCTGCCCCATTGGCCTGGAGCAGCGAACCGCGGCCAGTGGGAGCTGCAATCAGCCAAACCTGCCGACACAGCAGATAAACAAACCGGCCCGACCTGCCGGGGTGCTTATCCTGGCGAGCCGCGTGCCAGAGGTTGCGATCCCTGGCCTACCAGCATGACATAACTTGTCCTAGGGGAAAAGCCCTGACTGAAGAAGGGTTATCTCTGGAGTTTCTGGAAGAAGTGAGGAATTTTTGTTTGCACATGGCTTTTCCTTTCAGTTGATTTAGAAATCAGGGCTGGAAGAAGCCCATTCAGAATTATTTGACTTTTGGACTATACAAAGCCCCTTTGGATTTCATTTGGAACTGGACTGCGAGAAGCCCTGCCCAGTTGAATTAGCAATTGTACACTCCAGAATAGCTCTCTATTTGATTTTGATCCATTGGATTTGTGAAATGGACCAATCAAATGGAAGATTTCCCTCCTCAACTCAAATATTGATTGGGAGAGAAAGGAAGAAGCTATGTGCAGCTGGAAAGCACTCTCACAGGAGGAGGGTTTTGGGTTGGAAACACTCCCCATTAAGTGATGCTGATTGAAAGGCTCATGTCACTGAACTACAGTTTTGCCTCTTGCTAGCACTAGCAAGGGGATATTACATTGTTTTTAGAAACTTCTGTGAGCTTAATGGCCTTGGCGAGAGATGGGGAGGCAGAAGACACAGCGTTCTCTACTATCTGAGCATCTTCACAACTCTCAGCTATTGAACAGTGGGAATCACTTTTGGTCTGTTCAGCTGAGCATACAAGGGCCACAAAACATCTTTTTAGACTTCAAAAGGCTATGTATTGATTGCAAAGAGCCTTATAAAGCTGTCATGGCATTATAGTCTGGTAATAGAGCTTTCTCTCCCACAATAGCTTATTCAGACTGACAACCTCAAATTTCTAGTTTAATAAAATTAAGTCTTCCGACTCAGCAATCCCTCCACACATCCTGTTTACAGATTTATTTAAGAAAATGTCAAATAACTATAACCTTTTCTTGACTTTTATTTTCTTATTGCCACCTTCTACCAACTGCACCAGGCGAGGTTCATCACTAAGAGCCTGTGTTCACTGCAAAGTTAAATCAAGTTTTAACTCAACTGTTGCCCCTAATTTGAGTTCCATCCATGCACAAGATCCCTTAACAAGGGCAGTGGTTCTTTTGACTCAAGTTGACTGGCCCATCAGGGGGTACAGGCTTAAAAGGAGTTAGCACAACTCATCAACCGCTAACACGACTGCAAGCTAGCTCAACTCAAGGGCTGCTAGTCTGCCCACACAGTCCATCAATTCCACGTGTGCCCAGAAAGGACAGACAAGTTTTACTACAATTCACTAGGAAAGAATTCGTAGAGCAGCTTACTGCATTGCAAAGTACCATGGACTATGCCCCCAAAAGCCTTAGTGTACACACGAATGCAGTGCCAAAGTGTTATATTGCAGGGTGGCTGCTTTCACTCCTCTCAAGTTAACTTGAGTTACTCAAGCTAGGCTAACTGTGCAGTGAAAATAGACACTTAATAACTCAAAGTGCTGTTTGATTCCATGGAAGATTCAGCCTTGAATTTTCAGCTAAACTCAATTCTATATAGCAGAAAGCAGAGCTGAAGGAAGGAAACAATATAGTTAATTTATATTTTTCCTGTAAAGTTAACTTAAAAAGCTAGACGAGACACTAGTTTAAGTACAATGTGCATAAAAGGAGGATCTCCCATTTTCTTCATCACTAATCCAGTTCAAGAAAGAAACCAATAGGACTCCACTGGCCATCACATACAGTCCCCAGCTAAAACCCCTCCAACGCATCATCAGCGATCTACAACCCATCCTGGACAACGATCCCACACTTTCACAGGCCTTGGGTGGCAGGGTAGTCCTCGCCCACAGACAACCTGAAGCATATTCTCACCAGTAACTACACACCACACCATAGTAACTCTAGCTCAGGAACCAATCCATGCAACAAACCTCGATGCCAACTCTGCCCATATATCTACACCAGCGACACCATCACAGGACCTAACCAGATCAGCCACACCATCACCGGTTCATTCACCTGCACGTCCACCAATGTAATATACGCCATCATATGCCAGCAATGCCCCTCTGCTATGTACATCAGCCAAACTGGACAGTCTCTACAGAAAAGGATAAATGGACACAAATCAGATATTAGGAATGGCAATATACAAAAACCTGTAGGAGAACACTTCAATCTCACTGGCCACACTATAGCAGATCTTAAGGTGGCCATCCTGCAGCAAAAAAAACTTCAGGACCAGACTTCAAAGAGAAACTGCTGAGCTTCAGTTCATCTGCAAATTTTACACCATCAGCTCAGGATTAAACAAAGACTGTGAATGGCTTGCCAGCTACAGAACCACTTTCTCCTCCCTTGGTTTTCACACCTCAACTGCTAGAACAGGGCCTCATCCTCCCTGATTGAACTAATCTCTGTATCTCTAGCTTGCTTGCATATATATACCTGCCCCTGGAAATTTCCACTACATGCATCCGATGAAGTGGGTATTTACCCACGAAAGCTCATGCTCCAAATCATCTATTAGTCTATAAGGTGCCACAGGATTCTTTGCTGCTTTTACTAATCCGGTTCACTAATTTGTATTCTTTTAGGATCTGTACTGGTCTTGTAAAATTTAAGGATCCCTTAAATTACAAAAGTGCCTTACGTTAAATTTTTACTGAAGCATAGGAGTTAATCTAGTCTGCAACAGCAGTTCTCTGATTATTAATTTAAAATCACATTTGCTGATCTCTTTCAGTACATAGTTTCTTAGTATTTTACATACCCATTCCATAGTCTCTTTTTTCTTCTGCTTAAACTCATTTTACCTTTAGGGTGTGTGGTGGGGAGAGGGATGTTTCTGCTTAACTTCTGATGCATTTTCTTGCAAGGCATGTTTTCAAAGTTTCTAATATAAGCAACTTTCTCACACATTAAAATGTATTAGCACGGACAGTGTGCTCCATGCTATTCACACATATAAAACACATTCCTTTCCCTAACGTTTTCACAATCTAGTACAGAAATAAAAAAAAAATCCTCTCTCCTATCAGGTACCATTATGAGTTTGTGGTGAAATAATCTTACAGATGCCATTTTTTATAAACTTTATGGAAGATGTGTAGTTTAAGAAGAGGTGTTTTGGCACAAGAGAGGGAGACTGTTACAAGCACGCAGGCTGTGTGGAAGAAGCCATACAGAAGAGAACTGAAAGAGAACACAGAGGGGCAGATGGGAAGGAAACTTGGAAGGAGCAAAAGAAGGAAGAAATGAGGGCAACGATGGGAGCAGCGCAAGAGCTTGCAAGAGAAGATGAGGAGTTTAAGTTTAATGTTAAAGGCGAGGAGGAGCCAGTGAAAGAATTTTAAGAAAGGAGTAATTTTAAGTAGCAGGATAGGAGGGTGGTTTTATAGCACCAGCATTTTAGGTGGAGTGAAATGTAATGGAGTGAGGTCAGATGCAGGCAGAAAATCCATTGAGATAGAGAACCGTCTTAAGTCATTCTCACCTCAAAATCCTCAAAATTTCAGGGTCAAAGGTTTATGAGTGAAATCCTCACTCTACTGAAGTCAATGGCAAAACTCCCATTTACTTTAATGAGGCCAGGATTTCATCTTATACTTTTAGGCCCTTATTCAACAAAACAGTTAAGCACATGCTTATGTGCTCTGCTAACCTGGGGCTTATATAAATGTAGTTGGTAAATCAGTAAGTTCATATTTATTTATGGAATCTGTAAACCATGTCTGCAAAATGATATCCCCAAAGCCTGCATGGTTAAATTGGACAATAGGAGGTAAGAGCCTAACTGCAACTTATTATTCAAAAAAATCTGGATCAGATCTATACAAGTTATAGGGCAGAATAAAACTCTCATGTCCTGGTGATTGTCTGGAAACTTTTCAGAAGTTCCCTTGGTTAGTAACAAAATCTTACTGTTCCTGAAGGGAAAACTAAGCCAAATTCATGTGAAATCAGTAGGTCTGTTACAGTAGAGAATTAGGTATTTTCAGTTCTGCTGCTGACCCATTTGGCTTTTATCCTCCTGTGACCTAGAGCTGGCTCTTGTTGAAGTAGTCTTATCTTTTTATATTTGAAAGGAAAACTTTCATAGGGAAGTAGAAGTTCAATACACTGAAAGAGACAGCTCGTGCTAATTTGAAACTGTACTACATGGAGTTTAATATCCTGCAGAATAGTCAATGTAGTCCTATGTTTCACCTACAAATAGAAAGTGCCATAAGGATATACTGTACTCTGAATGATCCACACTGTCTTAGCATAATACTATAGCCCAAAACAAATTTTGTTCATAAAGTACCCTCCAAAATAATATCAATACTCCTCCAGCAAGAAGAGAGAAAAATCTGTAGGAATCCAAAGATTCCTAATTCCATGTCATTGTTCTAACCTGTTCATGGGCAGAATCTCCACTGCCTGACACTCTCTGGAGTAACTTACAGCTGTGCAAAGTGTGTGCAAAATAGTACCATTTCCCCCATCACAGGTCAATCCCCAAATAGCTGAAATCACAAGCCTTAAAGCCAGCATAAAAACTGCCCAAAGGCAGGGCAGGAGTTGGACTACATAAATGCTAAGTATTATTAGTATTAATTATACATCTTGAATTTTTTAAAATCTATTATTCCCTGTCTGAGACATTAAAAGGACTAAGCAATTAGCTTATTTTGAGGGCCCAGAAAAAACAATGGTTTTTGCACCAACTGAAGCAGTACTTAACTAACAAAAGCCCAGATATTGCAAATGTTTATGCATGTGCTTAACTTTATTACTGCAAATAGCACTGTTGACTTCAATGGCACTATCCACAGCAGCAAAGTTAAGCAGATATGTTTACAGGGTAGGACCAGAGCTGCGCAGATCTCAATCAATTATACTAGCTCATATGCAGAACATATTTTAGAGTAACAGTGCTTTATATAAATAGAAATAGTTACTGAACTGTACTCTAGTTCAATTCAGTAATAATCTGAAAATTCACAAGGTAAAAGAGCTTCTTGCAAAAAAAAAAAAGTGGTAAAATAAAGTTAAAGTGTCAAACCTCAAGGTTTAGGCCCCAGTCTGACTTGCAACTGAATGATGAGACGGAGGATCACAAGACAGCAGCCCAGAAGCTGCACCTACTATCAAATACCTTTGACAGAGTAGGAGAGCTGACAGGAGGAACAACAGGCTGAGACACTTTCTGGCAAGTAGAATGAGAAAAAGTTGGGGTGTGGCTCCAATTAAAGGAAGCCAATGGGAAGTGCTGGAAGGATAGTAGCTGGCAAGACTCCAGAATACTCAGGTGCTGTTCCCCGTGATGTGGAAACAGGGGAATTAGCCAGAGCAGGCCTTTCCTGAGGACTGACAGTGGAAGAGCCAGAGAGGTAAACAGGGTCATGTAAGAAGAAGCCCCAGGGCTAAGGGGAGTGAATGTAAAACCATAGTGAACAGCTGCTTCACTTACCCGGGTCTTCAGTCAGGGGTGGAGGGAAGCGCTGTGCTCTTACTGTGCTACTTAGAGAGGTATAGAAATCCCGTCACTGAATGGGAACTGGACTGTTGAGGAAGGGCTGAAGGCAGATCCTTGTGATGAGGGGGAAGGAGGGCTGTTCACTTGATACTTCTTATTTGGACTCTTGTGCCGATCCACAGGGAGACTCCCATTGTAACAGTAGCTCTAGTTGCAGAAGCCTTTACTTTTGAATCTAAAAAATTATGACCTGGTAGCCATTTTGTTCGATCCTATCTTTAGATTAATAGATTGTAAGGTCTAAAGGGATGATTCTATTCATATTTTCTGACCTCCAGCATAACAAGGTCATACTAATTCCTTGACTTCATTTGTTTAAGCCAGAGCATCTTTTAGAAAAACATCGAATCTTCATTTAAAAATTTCTAGTGATGGTTTTGATGGTTAGTTACCTTCTGTTAAAAATTTGCATCAGTCTTACGTCACAGACATACACAGTTCAGAAAATAGATTTTTCTGTTTTGAAGTATGGCATCTTGCCAACCAAAACATGTTTCAGGGTAGAAACCATTGTACCAGACTCTGTTTCTGCTACGTCTTATAAGTACCCAGTGGAGAGAGAAACCTATCAGTTTGTCCTAGACAAAGAGATTTAAGCATTGCAATACATAATCTTTAATCACCTAGAAAAATCACTGGAACAACTGGAACAATAATGGGATCCACAAAGGCTGAGACAAGTACCTAAGAATGGGGTCCACAAAAGCCATCTTTGACCAATGAGTCCTGCTCCTTCCTCTTTTCAAAGAACAAAAAAGTCTGAGACCTTCTTCTAATCAACTGTCTCTTGGTTTATGTCACCATGTTCTCTCCACCAATCCAAAAATCACTGGAACAACTGAAACATCAATTGGATCCACAAAGGCTGAGACAGGTACCCAAGAGGATTGCCCAGGGGCTTAGATGTCTGGATTCCTAGAGTGAGGCAGCAGTGCACGTGCCAAGAGGCAGAAAGTTAGGCACCTAGAGAACTTTTATAGTGGAAATTTAGGTGCCAAGTGAGTTTAGGGGCCTACAAGGTTAGGTGGCAGTAAAATGGGGTTGGTAGATTGCAGTGGCACCTAAAACTGTGGTTTAGGTACCTAACTCCCTTTGTGGCTCTGGGTCTCTGTTCCCTGAAAGACAAAAGGACTCACATAGGGGTATGGCTGGAGGCTTTCTTTCAAGCTCACCTCCAATCAGAAGAAAAATGGCAGAGGTTGTATCTCCACATCCTGGAGAGAAACACTGTTGTTACAAGCCACATCAGGGCTGTCCAGAGTGGGGGAGAAAAAGGAGCAGTTTTCCGCAGGCCCTCCATGCGAGAGCATCCCCAAGACCATGGGAAACATGTCTACTCCACACCATCCAAATAAAGATATCAAAGGCTACAGAACTTGAAGGAGGGGCACCTGGGCCATCACATGACCACATTTTGGCCTGGCAGATCTGAGCAAGTGGTATTGCAACCTGTTGGATGGAGTTCCAGCACTGTTCAGGTTTGGCCCAGCTGGCCCCTGTCATGATGCAGACGTGGCCAGACAAAATTGGAGTGACTAGGGTGCAGAGGGTCGCAGCACCACTATAGCTAAAGCAGCTCTAGAGTGCTTTTACTATCATCCCTCCCCCTCTGGCTCAGAGGGAGGCCACTCCACCTCACTGTGGAGTCAGCCCAGTTGCTTAGGGAATTCTATAGTCTGTGGGGCTCTGGCCCTCTGGGTAGGGCCAAGCAATAGGAAGTCTTTCGCCTGATCTCCTGGCGCAGATAGACAGCGGACAAATGCCAGCCTCTTGGCCTAAGATGGTCAGGTAGCCACAGATATTCAGGCCCACTATATTCCACTGAGTCCCAGCCCAGGGCTCTGCTACTGAGTCAGCAGAAATCCAACCAAAACACACCAACCCAAGCACTGATAGCAAAACCAGACTCAAGACTGGTTTTCCTGGGCTTCTTCCTACCACAATCCAGGGAGAGGCTCTGGCATCCAGGGGTGCTCCATCTCCTCAGGGTATTTGGCCACCAGCAATCTCAGCAGCTCCTCTCTAGAGTCAGTCTCCTCTAGGGGCAAGCATATGACTCCCCTCCAACTGAGCTGGAGGCTCTGCCCCCTTATACTTCCTAACCTGCCTCTCAACTTCTGGTAGGAGGGCTGGGCCAGCCTGGCTCCATCACCCAAGTGCAGAGCATGGTCCCTTCCCTCTAGCTCTGAGGGAGGCCACTCCACTTCACTACAAGCTCCTATCTGAAAGTGTGCCACATGCCAGGCCCTCACTTGCTGGCTGCTGAAACCATGGAGGCTTCTCTCAGCCATGGAGACCGGCTGAGAAATAGAACTTGATCCCGGGCCTAGGGTCACCAGCAGGGAGGGATTAGGTAAGGAGTATGGTTGGGGATGCAGGGCCTCCCAGAAAGGGACAATAAAGGAATTCCTTCAGGTGCTGAAATTCCTGAGAGGGGGATGAGTGTAGGGCAGGGATTGGCAACCTTTGGGATGCGACCCACCAGGGTAAGCCCCCTGGCTGGCTGGGATGGTTTGTTTACCTGCTGCATCTGCAGGTTTGGGCGATCACAGCTCCCACTGGCTGCGGTTCGTCGTCCCAGGCCAATGGGGGCGGTGGGAAGCAGTGCAGGCGAGGGATGTGCTGGCCATCATTTCCCACAGATCCCCTTGGCCTGGGACGGTGAACCTCAGCCAGTGGGAGCCATGATCAGCCAAATCTGCAGATGCGGCAGGTAAACAAACCGACCCGGCCCACCAAGGGGCTTACCTTGGCGGGCTGCATCCCAAAGGTTGCTAATCCCTGGTGTAGGGACTAATAGGCTGGCAGGGCAGGCTGGTGGGTGGGGGGGGGCAGCACTGTGGATCCATCCCACTTTAAATTGCACTCTGTAGCCCCTTCGTATACACAAATTCCAAAGACTATAACATGGGGAAAATGCATATAATACTATGATAGACTCCATGTAAACCTAAGGGAGAGGGGGCCGTCTGCAGTACTTTCTGTGAAACCTGTATGCAAGATTGTCACAATCCTTGAATAGTGTGAAATTACAAGAAGATTTGAAACAGCTGAATATATCAACAGCATGTTTTCATTTATTTGGAACCTGACCCCAAATAAGGCCAAAAATCATGGACTGGATAGATAACACTTTATTAATGGCTTATTACAACAATCTGTAACCCACTAAGAACCTCTCCCCTTTGAGCTGCTTTCCTTCCCCTTCCTTCCTTCTCTGTGACTGGAGGGGTGTTAACAGGCCACTTTACCCCTTGAAATATGTGTTAACTACTTATACTACACAATCTGTACAAAAAACCTTGTATTTAGCAGTGACATTTTGGGTTAGTTTCCCAGACCTGAAAAAGAGCTCTGTGTAAGCTCAAAAGCTTGTCTCTTTCACCATCAGAAGTTCGTCCAATAAAAGATAGTACCTAATTCACCTTGTCACCCAAGAGATTTGATAGAAAGGATTTTGTTGAAAGCTGAGAGAGAGACACTATTTGGAACAGTGAATTCAATCAAGTTGAAAAAGGACTGTAAAGTGTTTTCCCATGGACCTGCATTGCTCTGAGGATTTTTGTCTCTATTCTGATTGTGATTTCTGAAGGGATACTTGCCTTTAGAAAGTTAGCCTTGGTAAAAAATCGTCCTCAATCTACCATGAGTCAAGACTGCATATTGGCCTTATTGATGCTTCAAGAGTGAAATCTTGTAAGGAGCCTAAATTATAAGAGCATCATCAATCCATTTGCTTAAAAAAATGCAAGAAAGTGGAGTGAGGGCAGGGTGGGGGCAGGAAGAGGGGAGTGAGGGTGGTGCTTGGGGGAAGGGTTGGAGTGGGGGCAGGGCCTGGGGAAGAGGGGAGGGTCAAGCACCCCCCGGGTAGAGGGGAAGTCAGCACCTATGCCTACTCCATATCACCAATTTACATGTGCTGAGGGCTAAAAAAAATTATCTTACCAAGAAAGTCCTGAGAAATATTAACTTCTTATTTTAAAACTTCAGAAAGTCAATAATTCAATTTCAGTGTATGAGGCTGAAGTGGATGCTTTGTTACCAATTCCTTATTTGTGTTACCCAGATCCTTATTCAAAGGAGAACATTAAAAAAAATCAATGTAAAATTCAATATTTGGAAATTTCACCAAAATAAATGATTGTGTTTTACGATGTATATTAGTAATTAATTATTTAAATAAGGAATTGGTTTTGACTGGCTATGAGTGACAAATTGCTTCTCAGGTCACCCCAACTGGCATCTTCCTGTGACCATTAGACTCTTCTGAAGTAGCTGGGATATTCCACTCCCTGACCTGAAACTTTATTACTGTGCAATATTCTGACACGTTACATACATATCCCACTTCCATTTTGCAAATGGCACTTGTGTAAGGAACTGGATTTATCTGGCTACGATGAAGAATGCTTCAGGGGGCCATCCCAAGTCACAAGTCGTTGTAATGTTATGCTGAGATGAGTATGTGCTACTCCCATGGCCAAGGCTTTATTTCTGAGCAAAACTCAACCAAATATTCTACTTGTATTCTATTTTGTACTTCTTGGTAAGCATACGATATTCATGTAAACATCAACCCAAAACAACATTTAACAAATTGTTGCAAATTCAGCTGTAATGTTTTAAAAGAAATTACATGGACAGCTAGAAATAAGTCTATAAGGACCCTGATTTTGTTTTTAGACAAATTTGAAACACAAACACATTATGATAATTGTAGCTAATATAAAATATATATTATGATTAGTGCTATGTCTTTTGCTCTTTATACAATAAAAGTAATATGAAGAAACTACACAGGCACAGTTGGCTCCCAAATAACCATGTTTATTAACCAAACACAAACATACAGAGCCTAAGGTAATGCATCCTGCTGCTCTGAGTGGTTTCTGATGGCTTCTATAACATAGAGCACACGGAGCACTACTAGAGGACTCACAGACCACTTAAAGGTATACTACTCTATTCCTTTACACTACAATTAGTTGAGTCAGCTACTGTCTTTCAAATTGCTATAAAAAGAAATGTAGCTTTGTGCACTTTCCCTTTAAGGTATTTTGAGACCACTACATCTGTGACTGGAATATCTCCACTTCCTTTCCTTATTAATTGCAAAATTCCAACACAGAAATAGTAGTTTGACCAAGTTTTTGGAAGCATGCGAAATGGTTCCCAGTATTGTATGTTATCCCAATTCCACAGTGCCTATAATGATAGCATCTTTGCTTTAATAAACTAATGTTTATGAAAATAACTTTGATGTCCTCTACAGAACTAATCAATATTTGAAATGTTACTTTACCTGTTAATGCTACATTGAAGTTACTTGGAAAAAAGCTACAGAGAGGGCAATTTTCTTGCATCTGATGGGTGTAAAGTCTGCACTGGCGAGGAAAGGTTTAATGAACTACTATGGGCTCAAGCATCCCCACCTTGCCACATCTAGGCCTGTTAGGGAAAGCCAACTCAATTAGCAGCAGTCCTGGGTGGAGAACACAGTGTGCAGGAAGGCTGGTAAAAGGGCTTTATAGATACATATATTTTAAGGCTAGCAGGGACCATTAGATCATCTAATCTGACCTCCTTGAACTATAGGCTTTCATCCATTTACCATTGTATTGAGCTCATTAATTTGTATTTGACTATAGCATATCTTCAAGAATGGGATCCAGTCTTAATATGAAGACGCCAAGAGACAAAGAATCCACCACGTCCCTTAGTAGTTTTTTACAGTGGTTAGTAACCCTCACTGGTAAAAATGTGTGCTTAACTTAGGGGTCAGCAACCTCTGGCACGCGGCTCGCCAGGGTAAGCACCTTGGCGGGCTGGGCCAGTTTGTTTATCTGCCGTGTCGGCAGGTTCGGACAATTGCAGCTCCTACTGGCCGCGGTTCACCATCCCAGGCCAATAGCAGAGGTGGGAAGCTGTGGCCAGCACATCCCTCGGCCCGCGGCACTTCCCACCGCCAGGGCCGGTGCAAGGCAGTTTCGCGCCCTAGGCGAAACTTCCTCCTTGCACCCCCCACCCAGATAACCCTTCCCCCCCCACAGCAACAAACTCAGCCCCCCACCCAGGGAGACCCCCCGCAGTAGCTACACCCCCCCACTGTGACAGCTAATCTCTCTCCCCCCCATCCCCCCACGGCAACTAACCCTGCCCAGGGAGACTCCCCCTGTCCCCCCCCCAGCAGCTAATCCTGCCTGGGGAGACTTCCCCCCTCTCCCTCCCTCCACCACGGTAGCTAATCCTGCCTGGGAAGACTCCCCCCCCACCCCCATGGCAGCTAACTCTGCCTGGGGAGACTTCCCTCCTCTCCATCCCCCAAAACGGCAGCTAACTCCAGCTCACCTCGGCTCCGCCTCCTCCACTGAGCATGCCAGCACTGCTCTAATTCTCCTCCCTGCCCAGGCTTGCGACGCTGATTGGAGGAGACTTAGAGCTGGGCTGTGCTCAGTGGAGGAGGCAGAGTGGAGGTAAGCTGGGGCGGGGAGCTGTTCCCCTCTGCGCCACTCCCCCGTTTCTGCGTGCAGCCCTCCCCGTGCACCCCCCCACCCAGCTCACCTCCACTCCACTCCACCTCCTCGCCTGAGGGGACTTTTAGGCGCCCCCAACCACTAGGCGCCCTAGGCGGCCGCCTAGTTTGCCTAAATGGTTGCACTGGCCCTGCCCGCCACCCCCATTTGCCTGAGAGAGTGAACCGCGGCCAGTGGGAGCCACAGTCAGCCTGATGACACAGCAGGTAAACAAACTCACCCAGCCTGCCAGGGTGCTTACCCTGGCAAGTCGTGTGTCAGAGGTTGCCAACCCCTGTCCTAATGACTACTCCCTTGTTCATATATCCAAGGATCCCATGAGCCCTTTTTTTGCCACAATATGAACTCTCATATTGTTACAAGATGGGTGAAACCTTGTTATGGGTCAAGTTAAAACATATTTAAACTGCTATATGAATGAGTCACCCATTTAAGTCAGTTGTAAGAAATAGTTAAGGGGCCATGCCTAAAACAAAGCCTAATAGAGGCTATCCAGAAACTACCATAAGGTGGACAGAGCGTTTGACTGGGTATTTGACCAGGAGGGGAGGGGAGGAGGGCCAAGTGAACAGACCAAGTGAAAGAAAGAGAGAGAATCTGAAGGAGGTGGTGAAAGCACATGGCTAACCCTGGAAGAAACCTAAGGAGCGTTATTTTAGTGCAAGGAGCAGGCTGAATAGACTGCTTTTGTTGCTGTGAGCAAAATAAGCTGTTTCTTGCTATTTGATTCCCTCTGCATCCAGACATATGAGACTTTATACATTCTTTGTAAATAAACAAACTGCATCAAAGACATAACTGACTATCACTAATTTCCACTCCCAACTGAAACACTCACAGAGCCTCAAACTTTGATTAGCTGCTTGGGTCAAAAAGAGGCAACGATATTGAGCTGTTTTCCATTCTGACCCCTAAATCCTTTTCAAGGTTGCTGCTTTTCAGGAATCCCCCATTCTGTTAGCATAGCCTGTATTCTTTATTCCTAGATGTATAACTTTGTATCTGGCTGAATTAAAACCCATTTGTATGAATGGACCCAGCTTACCTTGTGATCCAGATCTCCCTGTATGACAGCCCTGTCCTCATTTACCACTCTACCAATCTTTGTGACATCTGCAATTTTATCAGCAGTGATTTTTATATTTACTTCCAGACCATTGATAGAACTGTCAAATAACATCATGCCTAGTACCGAGCCCTGTAGAACCCAATTAGAAATACCGCTATTTGATTAGTGTTCCCTCAGGGACAACCATTTTTTGAGATCTGTCTGTTAGCCAGTTTTTAGTCCATTTAACATATGCATTATTGATTTTGTATGGTGCTAATTTTTAAAAATCAGAATGTTATGTGGTATTAAGTCAAACTCCTTATAAAAGTGTATAGATATTGCATTTATGCAGTTACCCTTGTCAACGAAGCTTGCAATTTCAAAGAATGAAATCAGACTTGTTTGACATGACCTGTTTTTCATAAAATCATGTTGACTGGCACTAATTGTACTCTTATCCTCTTATTCTTTATCAGTTGAATTCTGTATGAGATTTTCAGTTACTTTACTCAGGACTGATGGAAGGCTGATGTCTATAGTAGCAGTTCTCAAACCGTGGGTCAGGACCTCAAAGTGGGTTGCGACCCTGTTTTAATAGGGTCACCAGGGCTGGTGTTAGACTTGCTGGGGCCCCAGGCTGAAGCCCAAGCCCAAGCCCCACCAACCTTGGGATTCGGCTTTGGCCCCCCTGTCCAGGGCGGTGGGACTCAGGCTTCAGCTCTGGACCTCCAGCTGGGCCAGCAAGTCTCAGGCTGGCTCAGGCTTTGGTCCCCCATCCTGGGGTCATGTAGTAATGTTTGTTATCAGAAGGGGGTCGTGATGCAATAAAGTTTGAGAAACCCTGGTCTATAGTTATGCAGGTCATACCACTTGCATATTTTGAATACTGGCACTACATAGTACACTACCTGTCTTCTGGAACTTCCCCAGTATTCCAAGATTTATTTTAAAAAATTAACCAACGGGCAAGAGACCTCTTCAATCAACTCTTCTAGGACTCTTGAGTGCAAGTTATCCAGGCCTGCTGATTTAAAAAGACTTATCCTTAGTAAATGTTAACAGCCTTCTTAGTTGTTAATAGGTTGGAAAGTACTTCATTATCTTCATGTCCACCTTAACAGTCCTCCAGCAGCTTTCCCACAGTGCACAAAAGTGATCACTCTGGTCTTAAAATCCCCATGTATTTTTTAAGCGCCTTTTTCTAATTTCTTACCTTGGCGAGCACACCTAGCAACTCTTCCTTGTTGAGTGTAACTGTCCAACTAATCAGAGGGGTAGCCGTGTTAGTCTGGATCTGTAAAAGCAGCAAAGAATCCTGTGGCACCTTATAGACTAACAGACGTTTTGGAGCATGAGCTTTCGTGGGTGAATACCCACTTCTTCAGATGCATGTGGTGGAAATTTCCAGGGGCAGTATATATATGCTAGCAAGCAAGCTAGAGATAACGAGGTCAGTTCAAACAGGGCCTCATCCTCCCTGATTGAACTGACCTCGTTATCTCTAGCTTGCTTGCTAGCATATATATACTGCCCCTGGAAATTTCCACCACATGCATCTGAAGAAGTGGGTATTCACCCACGAAAGCTCATGCTCCAAAACGTCTGTTAGTCTATAAGGTGCCACAGGATTCTTTGCTGCTTGTCCAACTAATGATGCCTCCTCCATGCACTAGAGGTGCTTGTGACATTACCCAGGGTACAATCTGGACTGCTGAACAACTGTGTCCCCTCAGTTCTCCAACCTGGGTGCCTTTTACACTGCTTTGCTGTGAGAGCAACCACTCTTGGTCCTGCTCACACACAGCCTCTAGCATGCAAAATCAATGCCATCTGAATTACATGAATGGCCTGGCCAGCCTCTCATGAATTATATTGCAGAGTGACACCAGCAAATTCCCAGTCTCAGCCTCGTCCCCCAGAAATGTGTATCTTGTACTGCCTAGCACCCTCTTGGACTACACAAGCTCATAGAAAGTCCATCATTTCATCAATGGAAAATGATATGCACAAACTCTGTTATCTCAAGTGGAGATTCCCAAATACTTCAATCCTAACACACACTGGTTTAGATAAAACCATACAAATTTCTTAACTACAGAAAGACAGATTTTAAGCGATGACAAGTAACAAGGCATAAAAGTCAGAATAAGGTACAAGGAAAATAAAAAGATAAAATGCAAATGGATGCCTAATTTAACAAGTTAAGTGAATTTAAAAGCAAAACAGGTTTTCTCATTATAAGCTTACAGCAGTCTGGTGGGATTGCTTCAGCCAGGACCTCTTCCGCCCCCTCACCCCCAGTTCTATGATGCTTTCTTTGTCTTTCAAACGTTGTCGCTGCCGTGAATGGAAATGAGGGGAAAGAAGTGATTTAGGTTCTCTGTTTCTCATTCTTATACCCTCCTCTCCTCTTTGAGGATTATCTCCAGCTGGGGTTCAGGTGACAGCCAGACTGTTTACACAGACACCCATAGCTGTTCCATTGCCGATATGTAAAGTTTTTTCTCACAGCCTTCTTCCTGTCAAAGAATGGCCGCTTAGCAAGGTGATAGTCCCGTTTAGTCCATATGATTACACTGACGTCTGGCAGAGCTATCAGTTTTTCTTTTGTCTCTGAAGATCTAGTTTGTGCCTTCTTTTCTAACTCTGGAACATGTTACAGCAATGTTATACAATAGAATCTTATAACTTTACGTACAATGTTGCCACACATTTAACCAAGACAATAATGTTCAGAAGATTTAGTTGTCAAATGATACCTCACAAGGCATACTTAGTACAGAAATTATCATGGACTTTTAAACAGGGTGAAGATAAGGGTACAGTCTATCACAGTGCTTCTGCTTGGAGTGGACAGGAGATATTAGATCTCCTGGGCCTGTGGAGAGAAAAGACTGTGTAGGCAAAGCTACAGATGGGCCATAGAAACATGGACCTTTACAAAAAATTGCACAGGGAACACAGGCAAAGCGATATGAGAAGGATCAGCAGCTGTGCTGCATGAAAGTGAAGGTCAGGGAGGCTAACAATCGATCTGGTGCATCACTACCTCGTCTGCTTTTCAGTCCCCTGTAGCAGTAGGTGCTGGGGGAGGGATATAGAACAGTTCGTTTATGAATAAAGAGATGTATTTGTATCCTCCTGAGAGATCTCAATGAAACTTCCATAGAGGTTGTCAGGGTTTCCACCTCACTCTGAACTCTGAGGTACAGATGCGGGGACCCGCATGAAAGACTCCCATAGCTTATATTCCACCAGTTTAGGTTAAAAACTTCCCCAAGGCACCAATTCCTTTCCTTGTTCTTGGACAGTATTGCTGCCATCACCAAGTGATTTAAACAAACATTCAAGGTGGGACCACTTGGAGCCCTGTTCCCCCACCAAAAAAATATCCCCCCAAAGCTCTTCACTCCCTTTCCTGGGATGGCTTGAGAATAATATACCAACCAAATAGGTTAACAAGATGAGCACAGACCAGACCCTTGGGTTTTTAGGACACTAAAAACCAATCAGGTTCTTAAAAGAACTTTATTATAAAAAAAAAGTTAAAGAAATACCTCTGTAAAATCAGAATGGAAGGTAATTTTACAGGGTAATAAAAAGACTTAACACACATAGGATTCCCTTCTAGGCTTAACTTTAAAGTTACAAAACAGGAATAAACCTCCCTCTTAGCATAGGGAAAATTCACAAGCTAAAACAAAAGATAATCTAATGCATTTCCTTGCTATTACTTACAATTTCTGGAATTTTAGATGTATCATTTTAGTAGGAGCTGGATTACCTGCTTGGTCTCTCTCTTTGTCTCAAGAGGGAACACACAAAAGAGCACAAACAAAATCTCCTCCCTCCCCCCAGATTTGAAAGTATCTTCTTTCCCCATTGGTCCTTCTGGTCAGGTGCCAACTAGGTTAATGGAACTGATTAACTCCTTACAGGTAAGTGATTCTCTACCTCTGGCCAGAAGGGATTTGATGTTACTGCATACATAAAGCTTGTTATCCTTTCCTTTATATTTATGACAGAGGTACTCTGCAATCCTCTCCCAAAAGAACGTAGGAATGGCAGCCTTATTTCTTCCTTCATGCTAGGACACGTTTCCGCACCATTGCAGTCAAAAGGATAGCAGCATACAGGCCTAGGCAGCTTTGGGATGCCAGGAACAGCTGTGCTCGCTGTGCCTTTGTTACCCTCAGGAATGAGACATCAGCCAAAACCACCACTATCTGTGGGAAATGGTGCCATTACTGACTACCATTGCCCTAGGCTTTTACCCATGGAAATACGGTCTGAAAATCTGTTTCATGTGACTGAAAACTTCCCTTTTCATTTTCCCCCTGTCTCCCCTCACCCCTGGTGGCCATATTCACCATGGCTGTGGCTGGACAGAAGTGTTCTGAAGAGGTGCTCCAAAGCTGAAGTGTCAATAAGCACATCTATTAAAAAACTTATGTGAATAAAGGAAGGAAAATTAGAAACTTATCTTTCCCTTTCCATTGTGACTGTAAATTCAATGATACATCTCTCTATCTGTAGCTGTTGCCATTGCAGCTTTGAGGAGTACCCCCTCCACTCCTACAGAATGCCTGACTGTGACAATAAAGAAAAGAGGACAAGTGAGATCCTGCAAGCCAGTGCTGCATCGGACCATGAGCAGAGGGCCTAGAGGGTTAATTTTGCAAATAGCATGGAGAAAGAAAGAGAGAAACCCAGAAAAAGGAGAAGGAGATGGACCAGAATATAATGGGACTTCTCAGGCAGCAAACACAAATGCTGCAGACTCTTGTTGATCTACAGTTCCAACAATCAAGGGCTTGCCACTTAATTGCCCTTTGCATTTTTTGCACAATTTTGGTACACAAGATATTTCTATTTTTGAAAATAAATGTATTTATTACTTTACAGCATATGCTGCAGAATGTTGACTGCTACTCAAAGCACACACTGTTTGTAATTGCATAGGACCACAGAACTAATATGTTAAGTGAAACAGTGTAATAATTTATAAACACACTGCACAATTCATAGATTCAAGAAAAGAGATAGTGTCATAAATGTACACCAAGCACTACACCACTCCAAACAGCCCCCAAAACTTAAGGGCCAGCCAGACCACAGTCCACCATACCACATTAGCATGCCCAGCCACTAAGTGCTCTTTCAAGGTTCTCCTCAGCCGCATAACTCCATCTTGAGATCTTCTAATAGCCCATGTGTCATCAGACAGCTGGTCCACCTCCACCCTGGTACCAACTTTTCCCCCTTTGCCTCAGAGATATTATGAAGGACACAAAGACAGCTATAACCACTGAGATCTCACTCATTTATTTTCTCATTGAGATCCAATCTTGGGAGTACACACCATCAGCGTCACTTCAGTCTACCAAAAGAATATTCAGCTGTCATTCTGCACCTGCTAAGATGATAGTTGAATCATTCCATGGTGCTGTCACAATGACCAGTGTATGAATTCATGAGCCAGGGAAAAAAGAGTAGGTTGGGTCCCCCAGGCTCACTACTGGCATTTCAATATCACCAATGGTAATTCACCGGTCAGGAGAAAATATCCCTATTTACAGCTTTCTGGATATTGTGAACCTTGTTTTATTCTGTAATTGTGAAAGTGTGCTTGTATTTTAAGACTTGAAGACTGTAAGTAATGACTAATAAAGAACATATTTAATGAGACGTCAGAGATAACTATCAAATCCCTATCTACACAACAATATAAAAGAAATACTGTTACTTCTTTTGCCACGTTTAACACATATTGTTTGATTACTTTCTAAGACTGTGGAAAACAGACTTTTTCTCTCCCTAACACAGTCTGATGTATAGATTTGTGAAGTGCAATTTTTCTCACTGCTGTTTCTGTCATCATGTGAGGCTGATTCCTCTTTATCATTTCTCTCCTTTTCATGGAAACCAGATTTTTCTTTGTCATTACTCTCCTTTTCATGTGAGCCACATTCTTCTTTATTATCACTCTCCTTTATGCCACCAGGAAAACTGGAAGATTCTCCATCACTTTCCTCACATTTCCATTCCTTATCTTCATGTAAATCTGCTAATTTCTTAGTAATAGGATTTCCATCATTTACACTTCGCTCCTCAATTTCTTCTGCACCTAACTCTGCCAATATTGATTCCCCAGTTTTGAATGGGCTGGGCAAAATCAAGAATATAACATTTCCAGTAAATGAGTAGAAGTGACACTTCTCAAAGTCACATTGCAAAAGAGTGTTCGAGAATGGTGAGAAACTAAATTGGCATCAGATAGTTTACTTGAAATCAACTGACAAAGTGTTCTGGTTTTGTTGCAAAATATTTGACAAGAATGCCAAATTGTTGCTTGCATTTTTGGGATACAATTATTGGCAATAACTTTCCAAGTAAAGGGACACTTTATCTGTTTCTGGTCTGTGGGTGACTCCACTGGAAAAGACCTAACAGAACTGTTGAACATTTTGAATGAGAATAAAATAAAGCTTCAGGACTGTCCAGGCCAAGGCTATGACAATGGCACAGTTGTGAAGAAAAGACACAGTGCCATCCAGGCAAGGATCCTTGCGCTGAATCCAGGCGCTTTCTTCATACCTTGTGGTTGCCATTCCCTCAACCTGGTTGTGTCAGATGCACTGTCATCTTCTTTAGATTCAATATCTCTCTTCAAAGTACTGCAAATGATATACGTCCTGATTTCAGTATCAGCTGTTAGGCGTAAGACCCTCATGGACAGTGTTACAAATCTGACTGTGAAGACACTAAGTGACACTTGCTGGGAGAGCCACATTGACAGCATAAGGCCAGGGAGGTACTATGTGACTGACATTTATGACTTCCCAATAGGCCAGAATGCGACACAAGGCACAAAGCCTGGAAAACCAGATCACTGACTTCAAGTTTCTGGTTTCAATTGTGGTTTGGCTTGATATTCTGTTTCAAGTAAATGTTATAAGCAAGGCATTACAAACTCAGTTGATGGAAACCACAACTACTATTTCTTTGATGAAAAGCTGCCTTGCTTTTGTTGTGGCCTATGGAGACAATGGATTTAAAGATGCCATCACTGCTGCAAAATGAATGGTGGAAAACTTAGGAGCTGAGCCTGTCTTCAAGAAAACTTATATTCATCAGAAGAGACAGTTTGGTTATGAGGGCAGAGATGAAATGATGGGAAGCTCAGCAGAAAAATTAAAGAAGGAGGGTTTTTTTTGCTTGCTCGTTGACACTGCTCGAGTGTCCATTGAAGAAAAGTTTGGAAAATGAAGCACCACAAAAAGATTTCAGAGGGGGGTATTGTATGACTTTAGTAAGCTGCCGATAGACAGGAAAATACTCTTGAACAATTGTATGGACCTTTACTGGACGCTGACCCATGGGGAATATTTGGATGTCAACGATAAAGACATCTGTGTCAAATTGGACAACATCCATCACATTTTGCAACACGGGAAGCATTCTCCACTCCAAGTTCTCCATTTTATTCACGATGCAGAGCTGAAGGACACTTTTCCTAATGTGTGGATAGCTTTGAGGATTCTGCTTGTGCTGCCAGTCACAGTTGCAAGGGGTGAGCACAGCTTTTTGAAGCTCAGGCTCATTAAAACATATCTTCGATCGATGAAGGCTGACAAGAGACCAACATTGCTTGCTATTTTATCACCTGAAAATGACATTGGCCAGTCTTTGGATCTCTCTGATGCTGTGCTTCAGTTTGCAAAGGAAAAGGCAAGAAACGAGACCTTTTGAATTAAAGGACTAGGGTTAACATTCTAAGACAGTCACCTACTGTAACACTATTTAATATTGGTCCACCCAGTGTTGGTGCACAGTTCAATTGCTTGATGTTAGTACATTTCAGTTATTCTTCAAATTAAAAAGTTTCTATAAGCTGAGAGGAAACAAATTTTTTATTTGCTTATATATGGCATGAATAAATACAGATTTACAGATCCTAGTGTGCAAATTTATTGCCTTGTATGACAGGGATAAATCATGCATGCAAATTGTGCATCAAAGTAGTGAAATGGGCTACAAATGCAATAAAAAATAAGGTATTCAAAAGTTTAACAAATGGAGTGGGGGAACCAAAGATGTTCCTTGTTTGGGGTGCCATTTGGTCTACGGCCAGCCATGATCATCAGTTTGTTTTCTATTGTGCTTGTTAACACAGTTAACACAAGAGAAGAGATGTGAAAATACTAAAGCTTTATTTTTAAGCTTCATGCTATTCAGTCCAGTATAGGAAAGTTAAATTTATCTCTACTGTGTTATAAACCTTTGTTGCTAAAAGCAGTAAAAATATATAAATCAAATACTATTAATTACGCATTCATATCGCTAATCATTTTCAAATCTCCAGCATAAAACAGATACTTGCCCAACAGCAATGAAACTGTGGTGTGCTTGAGGTTCTATGGGACTATGTAGCTTCATCAGAGCTAATCACTGATGTACTAACGTTTACTATTCACTTGCACATACTGTAAAACGAATACTGCTGCTAGTACATAGGTGCTATTGGGTCTTACCTGTCAGTTCCTTTTTGTTTGCTTATTTTAAATGTATTGTTGTTAAAGCCTACATATAACCAGTGGGTCATCAAATGTTTCATAAATACTAATTTGGGTTGCATTTTATTTTAAAGTTCCATTCATAAAGGATTAATAAATGATTAATGTATATTCTAACTGTGTTAGACACAACTAGTATATGCCAGAGTTTGTTATGAGCACATCAGTAGGAGGTATTGTGACAGAATGGGATAAGTCTGTAACAAATAATGAAATCTTTAGTACTAGATTTTGAAATCCTAAAGGGGGTCAATTTTATGAATTTGCTGAGATGCCAGTTTGTTTTAAAACCTGAAACGTAAGAAACTAGATTTGCCAATTTGAGTGTTAGAGCCAATATTAGAATGGACTCTAACAGGATAACTCCTTATTATTGAGTCCACGGAGCTTTAGCTTACTAATTAACAGTAGTGTTGGGTTCTTTTCAGGTCATCTTTTAACTTGAACAATATTTCTCAAATCAGAAAATTGGTTATCCAAATCAACAATTTATTTATTCACCCAGAACCACAAGTATACAATCAACATTTCACTAATTATGTGTAGACACAACCAATGTTCTAGGTATGTACTGCACAAGCTATACAGTCTTGTAAGCAACTGTCAAAATCTAGGGTTGAGGCTCAGCATTTAAGATCATCAGTCCTTTAGTACCTAACACATTTGTCACCCTTCCAGTATTTCTTCAAGGAGTAAAGATATGCTTGTCTTTAATACACTCTTTAGAGTGTGGTCCCTGCTATTGGAACAGATTTGATCCAAAAGGGACAAGTTTCAAATATGAACAGCAATTGCTTAAAGTTATTGTTCAAATCTCCCTTAGGCCAATTTGCTTGGATTTATAAAGGAGGTATTCATATAACCTTAGTTAATATCTAAAGCATTGTTTCCTGAGGCCTCCCCAGAGAGAGCAGACTTAGCAAGATAGTCTTCAGTTATTTATATTAAAAAACAGAAAGAGAAATACAATCTTCTAAATGAAATCTGACCACTTCTTACCCTCTTAACCCTGGGATGTTAGGAGAGCCCTTTCCATATGGCTGATCTGGATGTTTGTCACAATGGGGATTCTGCAGCTTCTTCATGGGTTTAGTCAATGCTGAGGTCTCACATGGTGACCTCAGTTTTATATGCATCTCCTGGTTTCAGGGCTCACTGGAGGGGCCGCCTGCTGATTTATTTTGGAAATGTGCCAACTGAATAGTCAGATTTCAGTTCTCTGTTTCTCTGCCGCTTCCATTGGTATCCAGTAGACAGCAATGGTGAATAACAAATTTCTTCAATCATTTTCTAATCGGAGGCTTCTTATGTTTGGTTTATTTCAAGAATTGTATTTCAATATTAGCTGACACTATTAATTGGAATTTCATCCTTTTAAAGCAATTTCTTTTAATGATCCAAAGCTATACTCTGGTTTATATCTTTCTAAATTCCTTCTTCCTTGTGCCAGACAATTCCTATTACTTCTAGAATGCCACTTATAACTACTTATAATTAAAACCCACCAAAATACCTTTATCTTCCAAATTTGTTGTACATGCTTAATACATTCTTTGATTATATATAAACATTTCATGTTACTTAAGGTTTAGAGCAGAACAATAGACACTATCCACATAAAGAGAGATTTAGCAAGCAAATGTGCAGCTTCTAATATGGGGTAAAAGACATACTGATATGGCAAAACAGGTTACCCATCGTACATTTGATCTGCAAGTGAATAGTTCATAATATGGGGTTGAATGCTGCAAACAGAGAATGCACAATCCTCCACTATTTGCAGAACTGCAAGAACTGCAACATCAGGGGACATGATGAGTTCTTTGAGGACAGATTGCTAAGGAACACAATGAAACTAAATGAAAGGTGGGTGGTGGAGTTCACAGAGCAACTGCAAAAAGCTGAGTAAGTTTGGGACAATGAGCAGGAGCTGCAGAACTTTTGGATGCGAAAGCTCATATTCTTGGATCTGTGTGCCAAGTTCATCCCAGCACAGGGACAGCAGAGTGAAAATTTCACTGGCAGTTGAGAAGCAAGTGGTGATTGCACTCTGGAAGTTTACAACGCCTGATTGCTACTAATCAGTGGGAAATAATTCTGGAGTTGGAAAATCCACAGTGGGGGCTGTAGTCATGTATGTGTGCAGGACATCATTCAAGCACAGATGCTGATAAAATCCATGTACAATGTCTAAAGTTAGTCTACTAACTATAGTATGAGCTAAAGTTTGGCATGAAGATGCCTGTGTCCCTCAGATATACCAGTCATTCCAATTTTAGGGTGATATTGATAAATACATTAGAGATCAGGATCAGCCTCGTAGGAAATACATTAAAGTGCTTAAGCAGTGACATTTTTGTCATTAGTGCAAATTAGAGTCTTTTCTCTAGACCTCTTTAGTGAACTGCTATCTGGCAACAATGAGGATTTATTATTTATTTTTAAAGAGCAAGAGCCAAGCTCTGGTCTCACTTACACTGCTGCAAGTCCACTGGCATCACTGGACTTTAACTAGTGTTATTGAGAGCAGAATTTGGCCCAAAATATTTAATCTCCTTTTCTGAAGCAAAAATACAATATAGATAAACTATCAAGACGCATGGGGGGCTTCTGTATGACAAAAGAGTAAAAAACAATAAGAATACAAGGCCTGTTTAGAGAAGAGAAGATTAGGAAGAGAGATGACAGAGGCATTTATAAAATTATGGGCTAGAAGTTCCTTTAAGAATTGCCTATGCAGAAGAAAGAAGAACATTCACCCAAGTTTATGGAAAAATGCCATCTAATGTAGCATATTCAAATTCTCTGAAATAAGTTACAGCATAAGGCACTTCACCAACAGAGATAGTTGAAAAGTTTGAACAAAATAGTTTACCATCAGAAAAAGAGGGGGCGGGGAGTTGCCACAAGGCTGGGGGGGGTGGCCGTGCAAGGTGAAAGTTTCGCCTAGGGTGCGAAACTTTCTTGCACCGGCCCTGGTCTTCAGTTATTTATATTAAAGAATAGAAGGAGAAATACAATTGTTCCTTCTTAAGTCAACTACACACAGGGAAAGAGAGTGGGAAAAAACAGCAGAAGATAGAAAATGCAGTCTCTAATTGTGTCATTTTTACTTGCAGTGTAGCTGCTGGGGCGGGTGAGGATGGTGAAAGGCTAATCTTAAAAGTGAAAGGAAATTCAAGGATTTGGTAAAACTAGTCATCCATGTCTAATCAAACTACCTCCTTCCCCTAAGGAGAATGTGCAGAGGTCTGTTTTCCAAAGCTAGAAACAGAACCCAGATCTGTGGGGTAGCAGACCCATATTTTATTGCCTAGACCTCGGCCTACCATATAAATTGCTTCAAAAATTTGCACTTTGGCTAACTGTAAAATGGGCTAGTAATGATTTCCTGCTTTTGGTAAAGTGCTTTGCATCTGCACATAAGTATACACTACACAAGAGCAAAGAATTAGCATTAGCCACATTTTCCAGATGTGGTAACTAAGGATCAGAGGTTTAGGAACTGGGCTGGGAGACACTGTGGTCTAGTGTCTTTAGGCACTGCGTATGGTACCAGAAAACCTGAGTTTTAGTCTTAAGTTTGACCTGTAAGCCCCAATTTTACAATGAGCTCTGCATGGGTATTGGTGGTCTGCATGATAGAACACATTGCATGATCAGGGTCTGAAACTGCTCTGAATTTTTAGCACTTTTGTGAAACAATATTCAAAGTAATGTTAAGCTGTAGTGTGCATGCATGCATGGCCAGCATAGTTAGGTATTTAACATGCAGCTGTTGTCAGATGTGAATAGTGGCCCAGATCCATAAATGGATTGAGGTTTGCACTGCTGAGCATTGGAGTGTTTAGAAAATCACAGAAACTCTGATCCATAAAGCCTGAGTTAGATGCCTAGACCTTATGCAATGAATGGGGCGAGATGGGCATCTTAGAATGCAATCCACAAAAACCAGCAGCCTAGGTGGGGAGCTGCCTAAGCTAACCAGTGGGATTGTTCTACTGTGGATAAATATTTAGTCATTGAACCAGTGGCTTAGAGTATTCTCCTGAGACGTGGAAGATCTCTGTTCGAAATACTTTCTCCTCTTCTGGTAGAGAGGAGGGAATTGAAACTGGGTCTCCCACGTCTTTGGTGAGCACTCCTATCCCACTGGTCTAAAAATTATAATATGCATAGCACCACGTATTCCTTGGGTCAGATTCTGAATGAGAGCCAATCTGGTAGGCCTCTGAGCATGACTATTGAACTGAGCCCCACAAGCGGGATAGGTGGCTAAATGCCCATCTTCTTCTGATTTGTGAATTGCTTTGGGGCTTTTCTGGGATATAGGCATCTAGATGCCTAGAGTTGGGTAGCAGTGTGCATTTGCTCAGACACAGAGACTTAGATGCCAAGGAAACTTTTACTCTGAAAACTTAGGTGCCAAGTGAATTTAGGCACCTACAGGAATCTAAGGGTTTTGTGGATCCCATGGAGCCTAAAACTAGGACTTAGGTTCTTAAGTCCGGGGTTTAAATACCTAAATACCTCTGTGGATTGGGACCAGTGTGCCTGATCTAAAGACAACGGATGTCAATAGGAGTCTTTTCATTGACATCAGTGGACATTGGATCAGCCACAGACTGAAGCAGAGCTCCACAGATGTCATTAGCCTGGCCAGTGCTCTTCTTTTAAATTAAAAATCTGGGAATCTGGTCATACAATTTAAGTATTTTTAAACTGTTATCTTTTATCTACACATAATATTGACCACCTCAGACATCATCAGTGAGGATCAAACCTGGGACCTCTTGAAGTTAAAGTAACAACCTCTACTGCCTGATCTTAAAAGCTACATCTCACTTAGCTAGGGCTAGTGCAGGCTCATCACTCTCTAAGTGGCCTAGCCACCACTAGAGAGGGACACAATGCCACACCGAACTGGCAAGGGGTTAAATAATAAAAGAAAATTGTGAAGATGTTAAACCTAGGAAATTCCAAAATCAAAAAATCCCTTTGTTTCAAAAACATGTAAAGGTTTGTAAATTAAAACAATATAGCTACCTATCACAATTTACAAAACCCACTTAAGTATAAAGAAATGCAGATTTCATTGCAACAAAGTCTGACCCTGTCAAGGTTCCTTCCCCACTCTGAACTTTAGGGTACAAATGTGGGGACCTGCATGGACACTTCTAAGCTTAATTACTAGCTTAGATCTGGTACACTGCCACCATCCAGAATTTCAGTGTCTGGAGCACTTTCTGTCCCCCTAAAACTTTCCCCTCCCTGGGCTGCCTTGAGGGACTTCACCAGTTCCCTGGGGAACACAGATCCAAACCCCTTGGATCTGAAAACAAGGAGAAATTAACTATCCCCCCCTCCTTTCCCCCCACCAATCCCTGGTGAGTCCAGATCCAATCCCTTGGATCTTAAAACAAGAAAAAATCAACCAAGTTCTTAAAAAGAAAGCTTTTAATTAAAGAAAGAAAAGTAAAAATCATCTCCGTAAAATCAGGATGGAAAATACTTTACAGGGTAATCAGATTCATATAGCCCAGAGGAACCCCCTCTAGCCTTAGGTTCAAAGTTACAGCAAACCGAGGTAAAATCGTCTCAGCAAAAAGGAACATTTACAGGTTGAGAAAACAAAAATAAGACTAACCCTCCTTGCCTGGCTATTACTTACAATTTTGAAACATGAGAGACTGATTCAGAAAGATTTGGAGAGCCTGGATTGACGTCTGGTCCCTCTTAGTCCCAAGAGCGAACAACCCCCAAAACAAAGAGCACAAACAAAGACTTCCCTCCACCAAGATTTGAAAGTATCTTGTCCCCCCATTGGTCCTCTGGTCAGGTGTCAGCCAGGTTTACTGAGCTTCTTAACCCTTTACAGGTAAAAGAGACATTAACCCTTAACTATCTGTTTATGACAGACCCCAACTAAATAATATTGATGAGAGACAGAACAGTAACAACACAAACCCGTTTTGAAAAAGAAAAATATTTTTGTCTGATTGTGCCAGTTAGTACTTACACATATGATCTGAATCATGTGAGTTGTCTAATTGATATTAATGGGAACATTCATATAAGTCAAGTTGGGTGTAAATCTTTTTATGATCCAGAACTAGATATATAACTGCTAATGACAAGAGCCTCCAATGCATGTCAGCTTACACTCATAACAACCACAAATTGATTATTTACATTTTTTCTACAACTTCATACTCAAACATCAATTATTTCTTAAAAAGACTGTATCTGTCAGTTAATAAATTGTTATGGTAGTATTACCAGGTGTTGCTGTTACATGTAGTATTCTACTTTTTTTCTTGGATTGCAAGCAGATGTTCAGTTTTAGGAAGACATGTTCTCTATGTACCTATGCTCTTTATGCGGTGTTGTAGCCACGTTGGTCCCAGGATACTAGAGAGACAAGCTGGGTGAGGTAATATCTTTTATTGGACCAACTTCTGCTGGTGAGAGAGACAAATACACAGAGCTCTTCTTCAGATCTGGGAAATGTATTCAGAGTGTCACAGCTAAATAATACATCATAATATGTGTTAACTACTTATTCTAAATAATCTGTTCCACCTTGTATTTAGCTGT
Source organism: Gopherus flavomarginatus (assembly GCF_025201925.1). Lineage (NCBI taxonomy): Eukaryota > Metazoa > Chordata > Testudines > Testudinidae > Gopherus > Gopherus flavomarginatus. Next base: position 290,059,322 of record NC_066617.1, read on the forward strand.
GACACTGCGTACATTTCCCAGCCCTGAAGAAGAGCTCTGTGTAAGCTCGAAAGCTTGTCTCTCTCACCAACAGAAGTTGGTCCAATAAAAGATATTACCTCATCCACCTTGTCTCTCTAATGCTGTTGTTGTTAGTTTGGGTTATGCAAGATTCTGTGGAGAGGGAGCTGTTTGAGCAGCAGGAGACTGGCACATGAAATTGCAAGCCCCATAGCAAGGATTTTTAATGAATCTGTAAAGTTGGGGGTCTTCTCCCTAAGACTGGAGAATTGCTAATATAGTTCCTATTTTTATGAAAGGAAAAAAGTGATCCAAGAAACTATAGGCCTGTTAGCTTGACCTCAATTGTATGCAAGGTCTTGGAATTTTGAAAGAGAAAGTAGTTAATGACATAGAAGTGAACGGTAATCAGGATAAAATGCAAACTGTTTTTTTCAAAAGGTACCTCATGCCAGACCAACCTGATTTCATTCTTTGAGAAGATAACCGGTTTTTTTTAGACAAAGGAAGTGCAGTAAATCTAATCTATCCAGATGTTAGTAAGGCACTTGATACAGTTCCACATGGGAAATTATTAGTTACATTGGAGAAAAAGGGGATTAATATGAGAATTGAAGGTGAATAAGGAACTGGTTAAAGGGGAGACTGCAACGGGTCATCCTGAAAGGTTAACTGTCAGGCTGGAGGGAGTTTACTTGTAGTGGAGTTCCTCAGGGATTGGTCTTGGGACCAAACTTATTTAACATTTTTGTTACTGACCTTGGCTCAAAAAGTGAAAGTGTGCTAATAAAATTTGCAGATGACACAAAGTTGTGAGGTATAGCCAATATGGAGGAGGACTGGAATATCATACAAGAAGATCTGGATGACCTTGTAAACTGGAGTAATAGAAACGGAATGAAATTGAATAGTGTAAAGTGGAAGGTCATGGACTTAGAGACTAACAAGAATTTTTGCTATAAACTGAGGACTTATCAGTTGGAAGTGATCAGGATCAGCTCCAGCTTTTTTGCCACCCCAAGCAGTGAAGCAGAGGAAGTAAAAAAAGATAAAGCTGCGATCGGCAGCACTTCGGCGGCAGCTCTACCGCACCGCTTCATTCTTCAGTGGCAATTTGGCGGCAGGTCCTTCGCTCTGAGAGGGACTGAGGGACCTGCCGCCGAATTGCCACCAAAGACCCAGATGTGCCACCCCTTTGCATTGGCCATCCCAAGCACCTGCTTCCTTTGCTGGTGCCGGGAACTGGCCCTGGAAGTGATAGAGGAGGAAAAAGAGCTGGGTGTATTGGTTGCTCACAGGAAGACTATGAGCTGTCAATGTGATGTGGCCGTAAAAAAGTCTAATGCAGTTCTAGGACGTGTCAGATGAGGTATTTCCAGTAGAGACAGGGAAGTATTAGTACCATTATACAAGGCACTGGTAAAACCTCATCTGGAATACCTTGTGCAATACTGGTCTCCCATGTTTAATAAAGATTAATTCTAAATGGAATAGGTGCAGAGAAGGACTACTAGGATGATCCAAGGATTGGAGAATCTACCTTATGAGAGGAGACTCAAACAGTTTGTCTTATTTAGCCTAACTAAAAGAAGGCTATGGGGGGAAATGATTGCTCTCTACAAATACACCAGAGGGAAAAATACTAGGGAAAGAGAGTTTATTTAAGCACCAATGTAAACACAAGAACAAATGGATATAAACTGGCAAGTTTAAGCTCAAATTTAGGCGAAGGTTTCTAACAATCGGAGGAGTTTCTAACCATCAACTTTCCAAGGGTAGTTCTGGGTGCAAAAAACCTAACTGGCTTCAAGACTGAGCTTGATAAGCTTATGGAGGGGATGGTCTGATAGGACTGCCTACAATGGCATGTGGCCCATCAGCAATTGTCAGAAGCAAAAATCCCCAACAGCTGGAGATGGGACACTAGATGGAAACAACTTTGAGTTATTACACAGAATTCTTTCCCTGGTACCTGCCTGGTGAGTCTCATCCATATGCTCAGGGACTAACTGATCACCATATTTGGAGTAAGGAAGGAATTTTCCCTGGATCAGACTGGCAGAGACCCGGAGGTTTGGGGTTTTTTTTCCTTCTCCTGCAGCATGGGGCACAGGTCATTTGCAGGTTTAAAGTAATGTAAATGGTGAATTCTCTATAACTTGGAAGTCTTTAAACCATGATTTAAGAACTTCAGTAATTCAGCCAGAAATTAGGGGTCTATTTCAGGAGATAATTTGTGAAGTTCTGTGGCCTGCAATGTGCAGGAGGTCAGCCTAGATGATTATGATAGTCCCTTCTGACCTTATAGGTCTATGAAAGTTTGCTTGTGCCTGGTGCAGGTCACAGCTGAGAATGCCAGATTCAAGACAGACTGAAAAAACCAGAGCAGTCACATCCCAAAACTGATGGTAATTCTAACATTAGAGTTTACCAAACCAGTAACAAAAGTGAGCTCCTGTAACACTACACTGATTAACAAGAAGCCAAAGCATAGTCTCCTTAGGCAATCCAGCCCCCACCACCACCCAGACTTCTGGTCTGTATGATGAGAAGTTACTGAAAACCAGATTCATCACACATAAGTAGGGTCCTACCAAATTCACAGTCCATTTTGGTCAAGTTCATGGCAACAGGATTTTTAAAATAGTAAATTTCATTATTTCAGCTATTTCAATCCAAAATTTCATGGTGTTGTAATTGTATGGGACCTGACCCAAAAACGAGTTGGGGGAGGGGGTATCACAAGATTATTGTAGAGGGGTTGTGGTACTGCTACCCTTACTTCTGCACTGCTGCTGGCAGTGTTGCTGACTTCAGAGCTGGGCAGCTGAAGAATTGCAGTGCTGGCTGGGAGCCCAGCTCTAAAGGCAGCGCCACCACCTGCAGCAGCACAGAAGTAAGGATAGCATGATATGGCATTGCCATCCTTACTTCTGCATTGTTGACTGCATAGCTGGGCCATCAGGCAGCAGCCACCACTTTCTGGCCATCCAGCAGTGCAGAACTAAGTGTGGCATGGTATGGTATTGACACCCTTAATTCTGTGCTACTGCTGGTAGGGTGCTGCCTTCAGTGCTGGGCGCTTGGCCAGCAGCTGCCGCTCTCCAGCTGCCCAGCCTGAAGGCTGCACAGAAGTAAGGATGGCAATACTGCAAGCCCCCTAAAATAACCTTGTGACCTGCAACTTCCTTTTGGGTCAGGACCTCAATTTGAGAAACACTGGTCTCCCTTGCTTTTCATCGGTAAAACTTTTGTCATTCAGGGGTTGTTGTTTTTTGCTTCTGTAAGCAGAGTCAGGATGAGCTCTACCCTGACATCTGGTGGTGAATTATGGGGAGTGTGGAAAGAATTTCAGGGAGTGTGGAAAGGAAATTCAGGTATTTGCATTGGCACACCCACCCCACCTAGCATAGCCCACGGCAGCCTGGGATGGTTATTTTGACAGCTCTTTGATCCCCAATTTCTTTGTTATTGGGGCAGGAGGAATAAAGTGTTGTCACCCTGATTATGTGAATGAGGAACTATGAGACGGCTTTATGACAGTAATGGCTCAACCTCAATTAAGTAGTACTTGCTAGACAAGGGACATGGGTTCCAAAACCCAGTGAATTGAGAGAGGTTGGGGACTGGTGTGTATCTGATGGTATGGGCTCCTTTTGAGGGCCTGGAACACCAATTGCACATTCTCCTCTCTCCACTGTTAAAGAGTAGAACTAATTTTGATTCCATTAGGAGTCCATCCGGAGGCTGCTGAGCTGAATTCACATTGGGCCAATGGTGCACCAGCACTGGGGCTCCCCTACTACAAGCTGAAATCACTAAAAGAGCTGAGCTGAGATCATTGAGTGCTGTGTTAACTAGTGGGGGAGCCTGAAGACCTATCGCTAAGTGGCTGGCAGAGTGGAGCAGTTTGCAGCATGTTGTAGCAGCCCATGGAACAGTGAGCAGAGTGGAGTGGTTTGCAGGGACAGCTGGAGTGGCTCATGGGTCGGCTGGAGGAGCGGCACAGCTGGTGTAGTGGAGCTGGTAGTGGTGAAGGCTGCAGCAGAACTCCATGGAGATGCGGAGCAGTTGGCCCTGGCCCACGTGAGGTGCCCCTTAATACCCTGTGTGTGCCCCCCCATTTCTACCCAGGCTGGGGGGGGGTAAAACTCTGCAGATAAACTTTTGAACTCTGGGGTGGGACTGACCAGAGACTTTCGGATTGTTGGATTTTGGGGTGATTGGACTTAAGACCCTAAGGGGGAAAGGACATTGCCAAATGTACTTGGAGGTGGGTTTTTGCTTATGATTTGTGTTATAATCCTGTTTGTGGTGTTTCTCCAATGTGATGCTGCATTGTTTTCCTCCTTTATTAAAAGGATTTTGCTACACTCAGACTCCGTGCTTGCGAGAGGGGAAGTATTGCCTCCTAGAGGCGCCCGGGGGGGTGGTATGTAAGTGTTTCAGGTCACTGGGTGGGGGCTCGAGCCGGTTATGCATTGTGTTATTGAAACGGAACCCCTGGATACTGAACCCGGCCCTTGTTGCTGCCAACTCACAGCAGCAGAAGGGTTACACTTGACACCCCTGAACAAGAAAAGTTTTACTGATGAAAGTCCAGTGTAGACAAAATCTAAGTGTATGGAAAGTTACAGGCAAAAGATGGAGTCCTAGATCACCCATCCTTGTCACATGTCCTTACATGCCTTGCTGAATCATTGGGCAGCCATTGCCTCAGAGCTCTCTGAAACATCTCCAGAAGGGGCTCATTTGGTGAGCAGATTGTCCTTAATGGGCCTTGATGCAAATCTCTCTGGGGGAGAGGGTGTCACTCAAGGACACAACACAAGTTTGAGATACTAATACAAAAACAGGATAATCATATTTATCAGATTACAACTTTTCCATTGATACCTTACATGACATACTTTGTATCAGATTTAGTGCAATTTTGTAACAGTGGTGGCTGTATTAGTATTTTTCCTGTCTATTATCTTTCTCATTACTGGTAGCCGGACTCCCAAGGCCCTGCCCCATTCCCTGATTCTTTCTCCAGGACCCTGCCCATGCCCCGACAGTTCCACCCAAGGCCATGCCTCTGCTCCACCTCTTCCCTCAAGGCCCTGCTCCCTTCTCCACCTTTTCCCTAGAGGCCTCGCCCCTTTCTCTGCCTATTCCCCCCCCCAGGGCATTGCCCCTGCTCTGATCAGACTTTCTGGTCAAAAACTGGGCACCTGGCACCCTAAATGGCACCTGAACACAGAAACCCAAAACCGGACTCTCTGGGTAAAACCCAGATGGGTAGTAGTCCTACTTGCTGTACAGCATCACATCTTGGTCACTGAGTAGATGGATTTTCGAGGTAGAGTTGCTCCCTGAGCAACTAGGTATTTGGTGTTAAGCTACGATACCTGAAAGAAGGGATTCCCTGCATGCTTCTTTGTAGTCTATTCTATTAAGGTTCCTATATTGCCTTCCTCAGACAAATATGTGAACAACTTCCAGCAGTGCATTGAGCGCCTCCATTCCAGGACTGGAGTATGTATGTGAGTAAAACAAGTTACACTTAGAATATACCAATATTCAGCATCACTAACTTGTCCTCCACTGGGAAGCCAGCATGCTAAGCTCTGGAAGTCTGCTACCATTCCACAGAGGGGCAATAATGATGTAAGAATGGAATACTGGTGTTGGAAGAAGGAGAAACAATATATTAAGAGATATTCCCCTTTTAAAAGAATCCCTTAAGACAGTGATGGGCAGCCTGTGGCCCGCGGACCACACGTGGCCCATCAGAGTAATCCACTGGTGGGCTGTGAGACTGTTTGTTTACATTTGAATGGCTACCTGCAGCTCCCAGTGGCCGCAGTTCACCGTTCCCAGCCAATGGGAGATGCAGGAGGCAAACTGACCCACAGTGTGAGTGGCAGTGTGAACACTGCTTTGTTGGCAGGAGCGTTCTCCTATGGTGTCTACATTGGCTGTTTGTTGACAGTAAAGGGAGGGGAAAAGACAAAAGTCTCTCGCAGGAACGGAAGATTTTTGTTGCCAAATCTAGATTTTTTTTTTAAAAAGGGACCTTGCAGAGTGTATGCTATCACTGTTTTGTCACCAAAAGGCAGTTTTTGGTGACAAAACTTGCCAGTGTATACAAGCCCTAAGAAAGGAGACATGATTGAAATAAAAAGAGCAGATTGTTATATAAGAGACTGCATTTTGTATTGGGAAAATGAGTAGGGCAAAATGAGATTTGGGTAAGCACAGAGGAGCTTACAGTAGTTGAAATTAATAATGATCAGATGGGCACAAACAAGGATTCTAGTGGTGGGAATGGAGAAGAAATGATGTGATTTAGAACTCTTATAAATGAAGAAGCCAAAAGGACCAATGTAGCCCACAGGAGCTATACAGTGAATTTTGTTACAATTTGAATGAAGAAAGACTGAAATATGGAGAATGATTTATTACATCTACTTGAAACCATACCTGTCAATATTTGAAATGTATAGATATGTATATTTGAGAGTAAAACAGAAACTCAATTTTTAACTGTACTGAAATACATATAATTAGGAGTGTTTCGGAGGGACTGAGTAGAAAACATTAAATTCTATTCAAAAAATATAGTGTTTCTGTAACCTCACTCTATCTGTGGGTTGGCAGAACTATATACTGACATTTTAACTTCAGTATCAGTAGGGCCCTACCAAATTCACTGTCCACTTTGGTCAATTTCACAGTCATAGGATTTTAAAAATTGTAAATTTCATGATTTCAGCTATTTAAATCTGAAATTTCACGGTGTTGTAATTGTACGGATCCTGACCTAAGAAGGAGTTGTAGGGGTGTGTGTCATGGTATAAATCCCCACGCTGAATCTTAGAGTCCAAAAGATGGGGTACCAGCATGAATTCCTCTAAGCTTAATTACCAGCTTATATCCTGTAGTGCTGCCACCAACCAGGACTTGGAGTGCCTGGTACACTCTGGTCCCCGCAAAACCTTCCCTGGGGACCCTAAGACCCAGATCCCCTGGATCTTAACACAAGGAAAGTAAACCCTTTCCCCCACCGTTGCCTCTCCCAGGCTTTCCCTCCCTGGGTTACCCTGGAAGATCACTGTGATTCAAACTCCTTGAATCTAAAACAGAGAGGAGTGCACCTTGCCCCCTCCTCTTCCCTCCTCCCCAAGAGGTAATACAGATTCAAGCTCCGTGAATCTAAAACAGAGGGATTCCACCTTCCCCCCTCCCTTCTCTCTCCCTGTCTCCCACCAATTCCCTGGTGAATATAGACTCAATTTCCATGAGCCTCAACAAGGGGAAAAAATCAATCAGGTCTTAAAAAAGAAAGTTTTTTAATAAAAGAAAGGAAAAAGTAAAAGTTGTCTCTGTAATTAAGATGGTAAGGTTACAGGGTCTTTCAGCTTATAGACACTAGAGAGAATCCTCCTCCCAGCATACATACAAATTAAAATACTTCCAGCAAAATACACATTTGCAAATAAAGAAAACAATCAAAAGACTAAACCGCCTTTGTACTTGTACTCACTATTTGAACAGAAAATTAGAGAGCCTGTAGGTACATCTGGTTACTCTCAGAACCCAGAGAACAACAGACAAACAAACAACACAAAACAAAGACTTCCCTCCACCGAGATTTGAAAGTATTTTGTTTTCTGATTGGTCCTCTGGTCAGGTGGTCCAGGTTCACTGCTTGTAACCCTTTACAGGTAAAAGAGACATTAACCCTTAACTATCTGTTTATGACAGGGTGTCACAAGATTATTGCATTGGGGTTGCGGTACTGCTACCCTTACTTCTGCATTGCTGCTGGCAGCGTCGCTGACTTCAGAGCTGGGCATCTGGAGAACGGTGACTGTTGGCCAGGAGCCCAGCTCTGAAGGCAGTGCGACCACCATGAACAGCACAGAAATAAGGATGGCATGATATGGTATTGACACCTTTACTTCTGCGCTGCTGCTGGTGAGGCACTGTCTTCATAGCTGGGCGCCCGGCCACCAGCCACTGCTCTGCGGCCACAAGACGCCACTCTCTGGCCATCCGGCTCTGATGGCACAGAAGGAAGGGTGGCAATACCGTTACCCACCTAAAATAACCTTGCAACCCCCCAGCAGTTCCCTTTTGGGTTAGGACCCCCAATTTGAGAAACGCTGGTCTTCTTCATGGTATCTGTATAGTATAGGGTAAAAGCATGCAAAAGACCAGGTTTCACGGTCCATGACAGGTTTTTATGGCTGTGAATTTTGTAGGGCCCTAAGTATCAGTGAAGTGGAACCTAGGTATCTTCTCCTCTTGCCTTATCTTTATAGGCCATCATGGTTTAGCAGTAATCTGTAAAAAACGAAAGCAAGGAGGATGGCTGGAGTGACAGTAGTGGAAGTCATGCACCAAATCTGACTAATTGTTTGTTTTGCTATCCAGTTAATTACCATTTGTGGGGAAAACTGGAAAACAAAAAGGCAGCAGCAGGCAGGTTCTGGTAAGAGAGAGATTAAAGAAAATGGCAGGCCCCTGGCTGCAGCAAAAATGGGAATTCCATGGAAAAAATGATGAATTCTGGGGTTAGAAAATTGTGGAATTCACAGACGAATAGGACAGTTCACACTTCTTAAATGCATTGTTTCAGACTCAGGAATCTACTACTCCATTGGATTATGCTCACTTTAGGTTATTTCTGGAACTATAAGGACTAGAAAGGTTGTTGTAAAATGAAAGCTGAGACTCTATCAAGGACTAAATGCTGTGACTGGAATCACTGACAATGTAAAGCATTGACGACTGTGTTGCCAAATCTTGTAATATTTGGTGTCAAGCATCAGAGGGGTAGCCCTGTTAGTCTGGATCTGTAAAAGCAGCAAAGAATACTGTGGCACCTTATAGCCTAACAGATGTTTTGGTGCATGAGCTTTCTGGGTGAATACTCACTTCGTTGGATGCATGTAATATTTGGTGTTTTTCTTGAAGTCCCAACTGCTAGAATTTGCCATATCGTGCCTGCATGTTTATAAAGTACGGACCACAACTGAGCCCTGATCTGCTAGGGCCCTCAGGCATTAGTGTGATGCGTGCTTTGTGCATGTAGACGAGTGCACTTGCATATGTATACGCACAGGGCTGGGGAAGGCCGAGTGAGCAGCAGTCTCCCCTATGTCCGCCGCTCGCCGGGGCAGGGTGGCGGCAGCTGGGGGCTGGAACCGCATGTCTGGTGCAGCAGGTGAGAGCCCGCGGCAGCCTGTGAGAAATGAAGGGCTCGTTCCCGGATTTCCCGGGGAGGGGGCGTTGAGGGCTCTGCCGCGCCTGCGCAGTCGCGCCGTGTGTGTGTCTGACACCCGGAGGGGGTGGGGCTGAAGTGGCTGCGCGGAAGGCGGCGGCGGCGGCGGCTGTGAGAGAAACTCCGCAAGGGGAAGCGGCGCCGGCCTCGCCCCCTGCAGCGGGAGTAGGGCGCGCGCGCCCGGCGGATACACAAGCTCGCTCGGGTCCCCAGCGCGGCCCTTCCGGGACCAGCCTCCGCCGGCAACAGGGGGCTGCGCGGGCGCTGCGGCCGGGTCTCCTGCCGGAGGCGGCGGCGGCCGGGCAGCGGGGGCCCCGGGGGGAAGAGGTGTCCCTGCGCCCCCGGCCCCGGCCCGAGTGGATGAGCAGCGCCGGGGCCGGTGTTGGCGTTCGCGGCCTCCTCATGGCCGGGCCCCGGCGGTGAAGGCAGCGGGAGCCGCCTGTGTCCGTGTCTTGCCGGGGAGGCAGCTGAGCCGCCAGAGGGCGGGGAGAGGGATGTGCGCGGCCGCCTCCGCCGCAGGAGCCGCCGCCACCGAGACCGGGGCCGAGGGCGGCTTCTTCTTCTTCTCCTCTTCCCGCGGCTCCTGCCCGGCAGGGGCCGTGGGCTCCGAGGAGGGCTCAGCCATGGGGCTCGGGGCGCTGCCAGGGGCGGCGGGGCCGCCACCTCCGGGCTGCAGGGACCGCTACCAGCTGCTGCTCTCGGGGCGGGCCCTGGCAGACACATACCGGAAGATTTACACGGCGGCGCTGAGCGACAGGGATCCGGGAAGTCACGCGAGCAGGTAACGCACCCCGAGGCCTCCTACTCCCGGGCCAAGCGGGACAACCTCCCCCAGCCAGTAGGCAGCTTCCTAGCATGTGATGCACTCTTCTCCTTAGCTGCCAGGGCGGTCCTATGATAGAGGACTAATGCGACCATTCAGGGTGGTAATGTGCCCCCATTGCTACCTAGGGTGTCCGCAGAGGGAACCCCCGGCTTCCCACCTGGGCAGGTAACGCACCCACTCGCCATGCGCCCATCTGGAGTCAACGGGCAGGTAGCGCCCAGCCTCCCAGGACCCAGAGTTAGATAACGAGCCAGCTAGCAAGGTGGTAACCCCAAATCCCGAGGGTCTGGGGTAGGTAAGGCTTCCCTCACTAGAGCATCTATGCAAATACCATTCCTACATTCCTCCAAGGGGGGTGGGTACCTGGGAACAGAGCTCACTCCCTTGCTGGAGTCCCCCAAACAAATCACCCAGCCTAGTGACTACTTGTGCCAGGGTGATTCTGATAGGCAGTATGTCTAATTTGTTGTCTCCCCACCTGGGTGGGTAATGCACTCAGCCTGCAGCTGAGATCATCCATGTGGATATTACTCCCTCACCCTGAGGCAATGCACTCAGCTGATGTACCACCACTTGGATCTCCCAGTTAGATAAGGTGCCCATCTCTTCTGCCCATACCTGTGTCTCTGAGCTGCTACTCCCTCTATTTATCCTGCTTTTGCTACCAACCTAGTACATGTAATCCTTGCCAGCCAGCTCACTGGATACTTAAAGTGCATCCTGCTGTACCCAGTTCTCTGGGGCAGGTAAGGTACTCTCCTCAACCAGATCCACTTTGGCATGTGTTGCACCTACTCTCTAACCCCCAGCAGATAAAACAGCTGGTACCTTCGACTCCTGGGCAGGATTGAGGCCCTCCATCTAAGCTTTAGTTTGCCATGGACAGGCATGTACTATGCTCATTCCCCAGTCACTGTTCTCTTCTCAGAGCCGTTTCTGTGTCCAGGTACTTTGACTTAAGGCAAGATGATGCCTCCTTGGGGACCTATCCACCTAAGCTTGCTTCCTCCACAACCCTGGGCCAGGTACTCTGTCTTTGCGCCAGATATCATGCTCTCCCTCTCCCCCAAGCCCCTGTCCCCGCTTTGAGGCCCATTCTCCAACCTGGTCTCTTCATCCTAGACAGGTGCTCTCCCCCATGGTCTGTAATGCGCTGGGTGGGGAGAGGTGGAGCGGGTGCAGGATCAGGGTGGGGGCTATCACACCAGATTGTCTTCTTTCCCAGCAGCAGCACCTGGAGCATGTGATGTGCTAGGAAGATGGGAAGGGCGTAGAGGTACACTACATACTCCATCCTGCCTGGAAGCAGCTGTGTGAGGTTGCATGAGGCAATCTGCAGCAGTGGTGGGGAGAGGGGATGCCAGATGTGGGTGCCATGTGGGCTCCAGGGTCAGTTAGGCAGAACCCTGTGGGGCTGTCAGGGGAAAAAGTGGCTGGTGCAAGCTGGGTTCTAACCTTCCATTTTAACCCTGGGAGTGGGAGTCAGTGCATGGTGGCAGCAGCTGCTGAGATGCTGCTGAGACAGTATGCAGTGGGTTACTTCCCAGAACCTGGGGTGGGGCAGAATGGGGCTCGGTCCAACCAAAATACATACAGACACATTTGGGATTAGGGCAGCTTTGACCCTGCATGTGGCTGTTTCTTGCCAGGGGCTGCAGTTTAGGGATCTGCAAATGTTGCATCTTGCACAGGGAGGCTGCAGTGCCTGATTCTCCCATTCAACTCTGAAGGGGATAGGCGTTAATGTGTACACGGACAGCTTAGGCCCTGCTGCTTCCATGACAGCTGTGGAGTCTGTGCTCATAGTCAGCAGTGAGTTCTTGGGAGCTGGATGTTGGGACTGCCACATGAAAATGACCTAAGGGACAGGAGCGAGTAGGGTGCTCACCTCTCCCCAGGCTGGGTCACAGTGGGGGACCCCCGGTGGCTGCTTCTTCATGCGCAACAAGGGCTAATGTTGTTGCAATGAATCCCTTCGGTTTCACCTTCCCGGTGAGTAGGGTCTGCCCTCATCTTTCATTCCTACCCTAGGAGATTGCCGAGGATTTCAGTGACATGTTCACCTGTCTCCATTTGGAGACCTTCCTAAACACAGGAAGTGGAAGGGTGCTGTATTTATTCACGTTCTTGAGTTAAGTTCTGACATAGGGTGAGCAGAGCCAGTCATAAGAGAAATATTAGCTCTGTGAATCAACTCCTTGACAAGTAAATGCTGGTGAAACATTAAAATTAAGTGGGTTTTTTTTTACAGTTTGACTTTACTTACTCAAATTATGTCCCCGTTTCGAAAGCAAAGGAAATCCAGTAATTGTAGCCAGTGTGTCTATGAGAGAAATAATTTTGCAAACTACAAGAATACTGCAACCTTGTGATTTATCTGTGGCCAGTAGGCGTCTCTGGGCCCTGACCTTTAGTGTGTGTTTTTGTGCACCATCTCATTCTGTCCCATCTATATAACCAAGAAACTGTCATATTTCAGACTGCATCTGTGAAAATCTTGCTGTTCTTGTTATGCCTTTAATTCTGTGTTTCCATGTTTCTCTGTTTAATATTTTCTTCTCATCATGAGCCTTAAAAATCAGCTTAACCTGTAAAGGGACTACAAACATTCATCCTAGGAAATTCAGGTTCAGCCTTAATTATATGGTTAATGCAAAGTGTTGTGAGAGTTGTTCGGGTGTCTCAGCTATATGTTTCCACACCTTAAAACCTTTGGATTTCCTGTAAGCTTAACATTAATTCTGAATTCAGGTTTATAATGGTTGGTTTTGGAATTATTACAGTGATTGCCATGACTTTTACTCTTAAACTCCAGTTATGTCCTCTCTCTTTGAACTTTGGTTTAACATAGTTTTATTATTTTAAAATTAAAAATGTCTTGCATGAACCTTAAAAATGATAGCTTGTGGTTTCTCAGAGTTCAAGATGTGTATTCTATCAGTCTTAAACTATTTTTAAATTGTAAATTAAGTCCAGATTCACTGGTATGTTTTGACTGCTTTGAATCACTTTGGAGCAGCACAAAGAAACCAGAATATATTAGTCAGGTCAATAAGATTTACAGCTGCTTTGTCACTGGAGCACTGTAAGCAAGTACAGAGTACTGTACTGCTGATTTTAGCCCTTATTTGCTAGTGTCATCCATGCTTTTTAAGAGCAGGCACAGTTGTTTCCAGTGCAGTGACAACAGCTAAGCACTCTCCCAATCAGAACTCTTGACCCAAAAAACACAGTTTTTCTCTCACTACTAACTCATTACAACCAAAATAGTTGTGGCATGCAATTTCTCTGTAGAAGAAAAGTGGTGATAGTCTGAGTTACCACTGTCAGAATAGTTGTGTGTTCTAAATTATTAGTCATAGGTAGAGCTGGCTGAAAATTTGAGCTTTGAATGTTTTTGATTAACAGGGTAAAATTTTTCTCTAAAATATTTTCTAAAAAGTATCCATTTCTCATCCAACTCTAGTTATAACTAGATGCAGTAGTTAACAACTTTGACTGCATTAGGTTGTAATTAAGCTAACAGACTATATGTGAGTTTTTAACTGAAGCCTGCTATTCCATTATTAAAATCATTTGGGTAAGTAATTTCTTAAAGGACCCATTTCAGATAGTTTAAATTATGACCAAATTTAGGAGTTGATTTGTAAATTCTCAGAAATTTCATTCAGTATTCTCTGAATACTGTAATTTGGGGCATGATATGCTAATTTTCTTGCATAATAGAGTGGAGATACTGAATCTTTTTTTAAGTGCACAGTTAAACTCAGTTGTAACAATGAAGCTGTAAGTAATACCTCTGTTATAGTCAGATTTATGATAAAAGCTTGCTTTTTACTTTGTTTTGAAAAGTTAGAAATCAAAGCTATATTAGATTGACCAAGCACTGCCAATGCAAAGTTAAATATATGATTCTTGAATAATCTATATAGAATTTATGAATGTATACTCAGAGGTTATTTGTACTAGCTGCCATCTAAAAGCAGTGAGTGATGTATCACATGCTGAAAAGATTCAATAATAGGTATTGAAGCAGAGGTAAAGATGTTTAATATTTCTTATGTATTTTAACAATAATGTTGTCGTATACACGGTTATCAGAAATCATTAGACAAATTCTTTTTAAAGAATTTGACATAGTGCTATGTCTAATGTCAAACTTCTTGATAGTGAATTAAACTAAGATTAGTTAAAAAGACAAATGAACTTTGGTAAATCTAAGTTTAACGTCTATTTTTATGATTACTGCAATATTAGGAAACATAAAAACAGTGCTGTTGTGGTTTGAAACCTTCCCTTGTACTCTTGCCCACCGTTCTCAAACTTCATTGCACTGCGACCCCCTTCTGACAACAGAAATTACTACATGACCCCAGGAGGGGGGGTCTGAAGCCTGAGCCAATCCAAGCCCCACTGCCCCAGGGAGGGAGTGTAGGGGAGCAAAGCCCAAGCCCAACTGCTCCTGACAGTGTGGGGGGGAAGCTGAAGCCAAAAGGCTTCAGCCGCAGGCAGAGGGCCTGTAACCTGAGCCCCACTGTCCATAGCTTGGGCTTTGGCCCTGGGCCTCAGCAAGTCTAAGCTAGCCCTGGCAACCCCATTAAAACAGGGTTGCGACCCACTTTGGGGTCCTGACCCACAGTTTGAGAACCTGTGATCTGGTCATATTATTGAAAAGTGAGCCTAGTTTTTTAAAAGCTCGGTTAAGTTTTGACTTACTTGCTATAAATAAGGTTATGTTTTAGTCACAGGTATTTTTAGTAAACTCATGGACAGGTCACGGACCATAAACAAAAATTCACAGGCCCTTTACCTGTCCATGACTTTTACTAAAAATACTTGTCGTGACCAAGACTTGGGCGGGGGGTTATGGGTGCTTTGTGGGGGGCAGTCCAGGGACCTCGCTGAGGGGTGGGGGTGCCCAGGACCCTGCTGGGGGCTTCTGTGACAGTCTTGCAGCCTTAGCTATAAAGTATATTAATTTAACATTAATCGATAGCTGTTTTTCCCTTGATGTTGGACTTTCCTGCTATTTATGTTTGTACCTCCATACTACACTGCTTAATGAAAATAAGCTGATTTCTTGTTTTTGAATCAGTTCTTTGGGTTGGTTGCCAAAGGACACTGTTAGATCAGCACATCCAACCCTCTTAATGTATATCTGCACATCCTCTGTTTCAAGTTGTCTGCTATTGCAAGGGTTTTTTTGGTCTCTCTCCCCCACTTCCACGCAATTTGATGAAGAATGTCTACAAAGATGCTTACTACCTTCAGACTTTGAAAAGTTCTGCTTGTTTTTCACACTAAAAGCCAAACACCACCTTTCATTTTTGAAAACATTAGGCTGCTTTTTACCTTGAGATTCAGAAGTTTTTTAGTTTCATTGCTTCAGAACTGCTTACAGTGCTGTAATGCAGGTTGAAAATACATGAGTCATATTTAGCCAGAAATAATGGACTGAATTATAGATTATACAACAATAATAATAACATAGTGAGACACTGGTGTTTCTTGTGAAAAGTGCATGCATTGTATGACCAAATTTTCCATTCCTTTTGTAAAATAAGATATGCGAGCCCAGGGGTTGGCATCCTTTGGCATGCGGCTTGCCAGGGTAAGAGCCCTGTCGGGTTGGGCTGGTTTGTTTACCTGCCGCATCTGCAGGCTCAGCTGATCGTAGCTCCCACTGGCTGCAGTTTGCCACTCCAGGCCAATAGGGGTGGCAGGAAGCTGTGGCCAGCACATCCCTTGGCCCATACTGCTTCCTGCAGCCCCCGTTGGCCTGGAGCGGGAAGCCGCAATTGGCCGAACCTGCGGACGTGGCAGGTAAACAATCCAGCCTGGCCTGCCAGGGTGCTTACCCTGGCGAGCCGCATGTCAGAGGTTGCTGACCCCTGGGTTAGTCTGTTCAGAGTTTTTATTTTTCTGGCTTAACACTATTAGACCAATTTACATTATATTTGTCATAAACAGATAGTTAAGGGTTAATATCTCTTTTACCTGTAAAGGGTTAAGAAGCTCAGTAAACCTGGCAGACACCTGAGCAGAGGACTAATAGGGGGACAAGATACTTTCAAATCTTGCTGGAGGGAAGTCTTTGTTTGTGCTCTTTGTTTTGTTCGATTGTTTGCTCTCGGATCAGAGAGGTACGGGATATCAATCCAGGCTCACCAAATCTTTCTGGATCAGTCTCTCATGTTTTAAACTTGTAAGTAATCAGCCAGGCAAGGCATGTTAGTCTTATATTTGTTTTCTCAACTTGTAAATGTTTCTTTTTGTTGGAAGGATTTTTACGTCTGTTTGCTATAACTTTAAATCTAAGGCTAGAGGGGATTTCCTCTGGGCTATATGAATCTGAGTACCCTGTAAAGCATTCTCCATCCTGATTTTACAGAGATAATTTTTACCTTTATTTCTTTAATTGAAAGCTTCCTTTTTAAGAACCTGATTGATTTTTCCTTGTTTTAAGATCCAAGGGGCTTGGATCTGTGTTCCCCAGGGAATTGGTGAAGTCCCTCAAGGCAGCCCAGGGAGGGGAAAGTTTTGGGGGGACAGGTAGTGCCCCAGACACTGAAATTTCTGGGTGGTGGCAGTGTTACCAGATCTAAGCTAGTAATTAAGCTTAAAGTGTTCATGCAGGTCCCCACATTTGTACTCTAAAGTTCAAAGTGGGGGGGGGAGGGAACCTTGACATGGTGGCAGCGGTACGAGATTTTTAGGAACCAAAAGCCAGTGGGATTTTTTTTCTCTCCTTTCTAGCTGCTTGGAAAGCAGCCTGAGGGCAGAGGTGTTAAGTTTTTAACAAGGGTCTTTGTTAAGAGGAGACTTCAAGCTGTGAGCAAGCAGGCAGCAAAAAGGAATTTAGAAGTTGAATTGTTTTCTTTCTTTCTACCTCTTGGGTATAGCTAGTTAGAAAATCTCTGTTAACCAAGCAGCCCTGAGCGGAGTGCCTCCCAGGTTTCAGTGAGCTGCAGAGTGGGGTGTGGCCAGCACAAGAAAGCAAGAAAATGAGTACAAGTAAAACAGTTAACAAACTAGAAATGGCTAGGCTGGACGCAGAAGAGAAAGCCAAAGAGGCTGACCACAGGAGAGCTATGAAGATGAGAGAAAGAAAAGAAAAAGCCAAAGAGGCTGACCACAGGAGAGCTATGAAGATGAGAGAAAGAAAAGAAAAAGCCAATGAGGCTGACCACAAAAGAGCTATGAAGATGAAACAAAAAAAAAAAATAGAAATGAAACAAAAAAAATGGAGATAAAACAAAAAGAGATGGAGATTAAAAAAAAGATGAAAATAAAACAAAAAGAGATGGAAGAGAGGAAGAGAAAGAGAAAGCATGAACTGGACTTAGCAAAGGCTACACCAGATGTACCAGCCAACCCTAACAAGCCTTCTCCAGGTACTGTTTCCCATCCCAGAAAATTCCCCACCTACAAGGCAGATGATGATACTGAGGCCTTCTTAGAAAATTTTGAAAGGGCCTGCCTTGGGTACCGCATCTCTGCAGACCAGTACATGATAGAGCTGAGGCCACAGCTCAGTGGACCCCTAGCAGAGGTGGCAGCTGAAATGCCTAAGGACCACATGAACGATTATAATCTCTTTCAAACCAAGGCCAGAATCAGAATGGGGCTAACACCTAAGCATGCCCGTCAGAGGGTCAGAGCCCTAAGGTGGAAACCAGATGTGTCATTTACCCGACATGCCTACCACACTGGAAAAAATTGGGATGCCTGGATATCAGGATCAAATGCTAAATCTCTGGAAGAGCTGTCCTTCCTAATGCAAATGGAGCAGTTCTTAGAGGGTGTTCCCCAAGACCCCACCTACAACCCAAGGAAAGCCCCAGACACCCTATTGTCCCACCTCACTAGTCTCCAGCAACCCACCTCAACCCAGTGACCAGTCAGCTGGGCGATATTTTAAATGTAATGAACTGGGACATATAAAGGCCAACTGCCCCAAGAACCGCAACCGAGTGCAGTTCATTACACCACCATCACACCAAAGATCCCCAGGCCCAGATGCCTCAAATACCCTCGGAGCGAAGGGAAACCTTGAGAGTGGGCGGAAAGAAGGTTATTGCGTGGAGAGACATCGGGGCACAAGTGTCAGCTATCCACCAGTCCTTAGTGAACCCCAGTTTCATCAATCCAGAGGCCCAAGTGACAATTTACCCCTTCATGTCAAAATCTTTAAACTTGCCTACAGCTGAGTTGCCTGTCCAGTACAAGGGCTGGTCAGGAATGTGGAATTTTGCAGTCTGACAATTACCCCATCCTCATGCTACTGGGGGAAGACTTGGCCAACCAGGTGGAGCTGACCAAGAGGGTGGGAATGGTCACACGCAGCCAAGCCAAGCGAGCTTCCACACCCATCCCTGTTCCTGAGCCATCCACCAGGGCCCCGTCTGCGTTACCAGAGACCCAGACAGAGGTGGTGGAACCGGATCCCCTGCCAACGACTGCAACAATCATAGTGCCTCCAGTTCCAGAACTGGAACTGGAAAAGCAATCAGCACCAGAACCGTTGCCAGCACTGATGCCAGCACTTGCAAACCCATCTACAAGTCCAACGCCAGAGGGCACCAGTGGTCCTGGACTGGCAGAAGCAGCAATCAATTAAAACTACCCAGGAGGCTCAGCCAGAGCCTGAAATATCATATAGTGCACCAGTGGAAAGCAGTTCACAATCAGCGAAAACAACCCCATCACCTACGTCGCTTCCAGAGGGACCAAGCCCAAGTCCACAGTCTAAGGAGGAACTGACGTCTCCAGCCTCAAGGGAACAGTTCCAAGCTGAGCAGGAAGCAGATGACAGCCTTCAGAAAGTTTGGGCGGTGGCACGGAGCACCCCACTGCCTCTCAGCTCCTCTAACCGATCCTGGTTTGTTATAGAGCAAGGACTTTTATACAAGGAGACTCTTTCTGGTGGACACCAGGAAGACTGGCGTCCTCAAAAACAGTTGGTAGTTCCAACTAAGCACCGGGGGAAGCTCTTGAGCTTAGCCCATGATCATCCCAGTGGCCATTCTGGGGTGAACAGAACCATAGACAGGTTTGGGAAGTCCTTCCACTGGGAGGGAATGGGCAAGGACGTTGCTAATTATGTCCGGTCTTGTGAGGTATGCCAACGAGTGGGGAAGCCCCAGGACCAGGTCAAAGCCCCTCTCCAGCCGCTCCCCATAATTGAGGTCCAATTTCAGTGAGCAGCTGTGGATATTCTGGGTCCTTTCCCAAAAAAGACCCCCAGGGGAAAGCAGTACATACTGACTTTCATGGATTTTGCTACCCAATGGCCGGAATCAGTAGCTCTAAGCAACACCAGGGCTAAAACTGTGTGCCAGGCCTTAGCAGACATTTTTGCCAGGGTAGGTTGGCCCTCTGACATCCTTATAGATTTGGGAACTAATTTCCTGGCAGGGACCATGAAAAATCTGTGGGAAGCTCATGGGGTGAATCACTTGGTTGCTACCCCGTACCACCATCAAACCAATGGCCTGGTGGAGAGATTTAATGGAACTTTGGGGCCATGATACTTAAATTCGTAAATGAACACTCGAATGATTGGGACCTAGTGTCACAGCAGTTGCTTTTTGCCTACAGGGCTGTACCACATCCCAGTTTAGGGTTTTCACCATTCAAACTTGTGTATGGCCACGAGGTTAAGGGGCCATTACAGTTGGTGAAGCAGCAATGGGAGGAGTTTACGCCTTCTCCAGGAACGAACAGTCTAGACTTTGTAAGCAACCTACAAAGCACCCTCCGACACTTTTTAGCCCTTGCTAAAGAAAACCTAAAGGATGCTCAGGAAGAGCAAAAGGCTTGGTATGATAAACATACCAGAGAGCGTTCCTTCAAAGTAGGGGACCAGGTTATGGTCTTGAAGATGCAACAGGCCCATAAGATGGAAGCATTATGGGAAGGGCCATTCACGGTCCAAGAGCACCTAGGAGCTGTTAACTATCTCATAGCATTCCCCACCTCACCCTGAAGCCTAAAGTGTACCGTATTAATTCTCTCAAGCCCTTTTATTCCAAAGACTTAAAGCTTTGTCAGTTTACAGCGTAGGGAGGAGATGATGCTGATTGGCCTGAAGGTGTCTACTACGAAGGAAAAAATGACGGTGGCGTGGAAGAGGTGAACCTCTCCACGACCCTTGAATATCTGTAGCGACAGCAGATCAAGCTGTGCACTAGCTTTTCCCCAGTGTTCTCAGCCACTCCAGGATGGACTGAACAGGCATACTACTCCATTGACACAGGTAATGCTCGCTCAGTTAGAACCCCACCCTACTGGGTGTCTCCTCATGCCCAAGCTGCTATAGAACAGGAGATCCAGAACATGCTACGGATGGGTGTAATCCGCCCCTCTAACAGTGCATGGGCATCTCCCGTGGTTCTAGTTCCCAAACCAGATGGGGAAATAACGCTTTTGCTTGGACTACCGTAAGCTGAATGCTGTAACTTGTCCCGACAACTATCCAATGCCACGCACCGATGAGCTATTGGAGAAATTGGGACATGCCCAGTTCATCTCTACAACAAACTTAACCAAGGGTACTGGCAAGTACCGCTAGATGAACCCGCCAAAGAAAGGTCAGCCTTCATCACCCATGCAGGGGTGTATGAATTTAACGTGCTTCCTTTTGGGCTGCGAAATGCACCCACCACCTTCCAAAGACTTGTAGATGGTCTCCTAGCAGGATTGGGAGAGTATGCAGTTGCCTACCTCGATGATGTGGCCATTTTTTCTGATTCATGGGCAGAACACCTGGAAAAAGTCTTTGAGCGCATCAGGCAGGCAGGACTAACTGTTAAGGCTAAAAAGTGTCAAATAGGCCAAAACAAAGTGACTTACCTTGGACACCAGGTGGGTCAAGGAATGATAACTCCCCTACAGGCGAAGGTGGATGCTATCCAAAAGTGGCCTGTCCCAAAGTCAAAGAAACAGGTCCAATCCTTCTTGGGCTTGGCAGGATATTACAGGCCATTTGTACCACACTACAGCCAAATCGCTGCCCCACTAACAGACCTGACCAAAAAAACACAGCCAAATGCAGTTAAGTGGACTAATGAGTGTCAGGAGGCCTTTACCCAGCTTAAGGCAACACTCATGTCTGACCCCGTGCTAAGGGCCCCAGACTTTGACATACCGTTCCTAGTAACCACAGATGCGTCTGAGCGTGGTGTAGGAGCAGTTTTAATGCAGGAAGGACCGGATCAAGAATTTCATCCTGTCATGTTTCTCAGCAAAAAACTGTTTGAGAGGGAAAGCCACTGGTCAATCAGTGAAAAAGAATGCTACGGAATTGTGTTTGCCCTGGAAAAGCTACGCCCATACGTTTGGGGATGGCGTTTCCTGCTACAAACCAACCATACTGCGCTAAAGTGGCTTCATACTGCCAAGAGAAACAACAAAAAAACTTCTTCGATGGAGTTTAGCTCTCCAAAATTTTGATTTTTGAAATTCAGCACATTTCAGGAGCTTCTAACAAAGTAGCTGATACACTCTCCCATGAAAGTTTCCCAGAATCAACTGGTTAAAAATTGTCCTTGAAAGGTGAGAAGTCTTGTAGTTTTACATACATATTAGTATATGTAAAGGTATATGTGTTTTATTAATCTGTTTATTCTAAAGTTCTAGGAAGAAATCACCACCAGTGTGGTTCCACACTGTCTGAGATTTGGGGGGCTTGTCATAAACAGATAGTTAAGGGTTAATGTCTCTTTTACCTGTAAAGGGTTAATAAGCTTAGTAAACCTGGCTGACACCTGACCAGAGGACCAGTAAGGGGACAAGATACTTTCAAATCTTGGTGGAGGGACATCTTTGTTTGTGCTCTTTGTTTTGTTTGGTTGTTCGCTGACGGGACATCAATCCAGGCTCTCCAAATCCTTCTAAATCAGGCTCTCATGTTTTAAACTTGTAAGTAATCAGCCAGGGAAGGCATGTTAGTCTTATGTTTGTTTTCTCAACTTGTAAATGTTTTTTTTTTTGCTGGAAGGATTTTTACCTCTATTTGCTGTAACTTTAAATCTAAGGCTAGAGGGGGTTTCTTCTGGGCTATATGAATCTGAGTACCCTATAAAGCATTCTCCATCTTGATTTTACAGAGATAATTTTTACCTTTTCTTTCTTTAATTAAAAGCTGTCTTTTTAAGAACCTGATTGATTTTTCCTTTTGTTAAGATCCAAGGGGTTTGGATCTGTGTTCCCCAGGGAATTGGTGAAGTCCCTCAAGGCAGCCCAGGGAGGGGAAAGTTTTGGGGGGACAGGTAGTGCCCCAGACACTGAAATTTCTGGGTGATGGCAGTGTTTCCAGATCTAAGCTAGTAATTAAGCTTAAAGTGTTCATGCAGGTCCCCACATTTGTACTCTAAAGTTCAAAGTGGGGGGGGGGAAAACCTTGACAACATTATGCACTGATAATTGTATTTTATTGGAAAATTGACAAAAGTTGTTGAATTCAGTGTTGTTGTAGCCATGTTGATCCCAGGATATTACAGAGACAAGGTGGGTGAGATATCTCTTACTGGACTAACTTCTGGTGAGAGAGATGAGGCTTTCAACAAACTGAAACTTCTGAATATTTGAGAATCAGTGATGCAGTAGCAGACTCTTTAATTGTAACTTTATACATTATATTTTAATTTTTTTATTTTATTGTAATGTTAGTTAATGCTCATCAGTAGATGAATGCCTTTATTTTTTTAGTCCTGTTTCTTGTCTTACACTAGTGCACAAGATGTACTATAAGAGGATGTGCACTTTTAAAAAGTGGGTGGTAGAAATTCTGACAAGGCTTAAGAGTTTAAAAGTTGATACACCGTGCTATTTAAAAATACATTAGTGACTGAGGTAGTGGAGGAATCAAGTAAACTGATTAATTGTAAAATTTAGTAAATGTTGGAAAGGGGTTTTGAGAGAAGGGGGTGTAGAAAATCATAATTTGAATAACTACTTCTGAAGTCAAAGCAGTTTAAAGTGATAAACTGTTCAATGAGTGATTCAAAATGAAATGAGGTATTGAGTAATTTTAAAAATATGACTTGAAGTGTTGGGTTGACAGTGGGAACATAGAGGTTATATATGGAGCTTTGGAAATTAGAAGAATCTAGTTTTGGCAAATGAAGAGGTGGAACAATCCTGACTAGAAATCTAGAAACGCTAAAGGGCATTTTTGTCTGTTTTTGTAGTCTTGATTACTAACACTTTCTTTAAAATATTTTAAATTTTAGACAGGAAGCATTTATTTTGGAGAGGATGAGCTGATTTGATGAAATTGCATTGTGTAGGGATTTTCGGCGGTTCTCAAACTTAATTGCACCATGACCCTCTTCTGACAACAAAAATAACTGTGACCCCAGGAGGGATGACCAAAGCCCAAACCCCACTACCCTGGCTGGGGGACCCAAAGCCCAAGGGCTTCAGCCCTGCGTGAGGGGCCTGTAACCTGAGCCCTGCCGCTCAGGGCTGAAGCCAAAGCTTGAGCTCTGCTGCCCAGGGCTGAAGTCCAAGCCTGAGGACTTCAGTCCTTGGTGGTGGGACTGGGGCTCAGGCTTTAGCCCAAATCAGGTCTAATGCCAGCCCTGGCAATCCCATTAAAATAGGGTTGTGATGCACTTGGGGGTCCCAACCCATAGTTTGAGAACTGCTGGGTTAGATTAATAATAAAGGGATATGTAAAGCCATTTGTGTTTAAACTGTAGTTCAAATCTAGTTTATTTTGGAAGTGACCAAAAGTAGTTTCACTTAGACAGCTGTTTCATGGCAATTTAAAATGAGTCTGGTTTCAGGACAAGCCCTCATAGTTACCTGTTCATGTTGCTAAGTGATGACATGTTGCCTTTGTTTGCTGTCTGTGAGGTAAAGGAGTGGACAGGGAGAGCAAACTGCCTTCTCATTTCTCAAGGTGGTTCTCTGTAGTTACTGCTAAGGCATGCAAGTGAGGCAGGATAGGGAAGTTTGTGCGGCGGTCTTTGTTTTTTTTTTTCCCCCTGTACTTGCTTTGAGGAAGTATGTTTTGTCAACAGTGTATTCTGTAAGTATTAAAATTGAGTTTTTCCTTCCCAATGTGTATTATAAATTATAATACTAACTTAAAAGATGGAGTGAAATATCTTGTTTTGAAGAGTGATAAGTATTGTGAGCAGCACATTGTGATACATCAGTTTTTTCCTTAATATTGGAGGCTTGTTTTCATTAGAAGATACTGGTGATTGGGTCGGTGTATGAGTGCTGTGGGGTATTGGTGGCCTGTTATATGCAGGAGGTCACACTAGATGATCTGGTTGTCCCTTTTGGCCCTAAACTGTGATTGTTACCTAATCTTTTAAATAAGAGTTACTTTTTTGTATCAACATCTTCCTTTTAAAAAAAATTCTGTATGGAGGGGTGTCATAAACAGATAGCTAAGGGTTAATGTCTCTTACACCTGGAAAGAAGTACCTGAAACACTTGACCAGAGGACCAATCAGGAAACCAGACTTTTTCAGATCTGGGTGGAGGGAGGTTTGTGTGAGAGTCCTTTGTTCTTGGGTCTTCTGCCTGTACTCTCTCGGCTATGAGAAGTGATTTCTTCTGACTCCTGCCTTTCTAATCTTCTGTTTCCCAGTTGTAAGTACAAAAGATCAGATAGTGATTTATATGTTTTTTTTTGTATTTACATGTCTGTAGTTGCTGGAGTGCTTTGAATTGTATTCTTTGTGAATAAGGCTGTTTATTCATATTTCTTTTAAGCAATTGACCCTGTATTTGTCACCTTGATGCAGAGAGACCATTTTTATGTATTTTTCTTTCTTTTTATATAAAGCTTTCTTTTTAAGACCTGTTGGAGTTTTTCTTTAGTGGGGAACTCCAGGGAATTGAGTCTGTGCTCACCAGGGAATTGGTGGGAGGAAGAAGTCAGGGGGAAATCTGTGTGTGTTAGATTTACTAGCCTGACTTTGCATTCCCTCTGGGTGAGGGGGCAAGAGAGATTAGACTCATAGACTCATAGGTCAGAAGGGACCAATCTGATCATCTAGTCTGACCTCCTGCACAAGGCAGGCCACAGAACCCCACCCATCCAATTTTGTACAACCCCTATCCCAGGACCGAGTTATTGAAATCCTCAAAAATGGTTTGAAGACCTCAAGCTGCAGAGACACCACCAGCAAGCGACCCGTGCCCCACGCTGCAGGGGAAGGCGAAAAAACCTCCAGGGCACCTGCCAATCCGCCCTGGAGGAAAATTCCTTCCCGACCCCAAATATGGCGATCAGCTAAACCCTGAGCATGTGGGCAAGAGTCACCAGCCAGCACCCAAGAAGGAGTTCTCCGCAGCAACTCAGTACCCATCGCATGCAACATCACCCCGCAGACCATTGAGCAGACCTGTCTGGTGGTAATTCAAGATCAATTGCCCAAATTAACGATCCTATCATAACATCCCCTCCATATACTTATCAAGCTTTGTCTTAAAGCCAGGAAAGTCTTTTGCCCCTACTACTTCCCTCGGAAGGCTATTCCAGAACTTCACTCCCCTAATGGTCAGAAACCTTCGTCTAATTTCAAGTCTAAACTTCCTAATATCCAGTTTATACCCATTCGTCCTCGTGGCTACATTAGTACTAAACTTAAATAATTCCTCTCCCTCCCTAACGTTAACCCCCTTGATATATTATATAGGGCGAGCATATCCCCCCTCAGCCTTCTTTTGGCCAGGCTAAACAAGCCAAGCTCTTTGAGTCTCCTTTCATAAGGCAGTTTTTCCATTCCTCGGATCATCCTCGTAGCCCGTCTCAGAACCTGTTCCAGTTTGAATTCATCCTTCTTGAACATGGGACACCAGAACTGCACACAGTATTCCAGATGGGGTCTCACCAACGCCGTATACAACGGTACTAACACCTCCTTATCCTTGCAGGAAATACCCCGCCTGATGCATCCCAAAATCGCATTTGCTTTTTAACAGCCGTATCACATTGGCGACTCATAGTCATCCTGCTATCAACCAG
This sequence comes from Gopherus flavomarginatus, assembly GCF_025201925.1. NCBI lineage: Eukaryota > Metazoa > Chordata > Testudines > Testudinidae > Gopherus > Gopherus flavomarginatus. Next base: position 290,085,416 of record NC_066617.1, read on the forward strand.
TACCCCAAGATCCTTCTCTTCCTCCGTCGCTTCCAACTGATGCGCCCCCAACGTATATCCAAAATTCTTATTATTAATTCCTAAATGCATGACCTTGCACTTTTCACTATTGTATTTCATCCTATTTCTATTACTCCAGTTTACAAGGTGGTTCAGATCTTCTTGAATAGTATCCCTGTCCTTCTCCGTGTTAGCAATACCCCCCAGCTTCGTGTCATCCGCGAACTTTATTAGCACATTCCCGCTCTTTGTGCCAAGGTCAGTAATAAAAAGGTTAAATAAGATCGGTCCCAAAACCGATCCTTGAGGGACTCCACTGGTGACCTCCTTCCAGTCCGACAGTTCACCTTTCAATACGACCCTCTGGAGTCTCCCCTTTAACCAGTTCCTTATCCACCTTACAACTTTCATATTCACTCCCATCTTTTCCAATTTAACTAACAGCTCCCCGTGCGGAACCGTGTCGAACGCCTTACTGAAATCTAGGTAAATTATATCTACCGCATTTCCTTTATCTAAGTAATCCGTCACCTTCTCAAAGAAGGAGATCAGATTGGTTTGGCACGATCTACCTTTAGTAAATCCGTGTTGCAATTCGTCCCAATTACCATTGACCTCTATGTCCTTAACTACTTTCTCCCTTAAAATTTTTTCCAAGACCTTACATACTACAGATGTCAAGCTAACAGGCCTATAATTACCCGGATCACTCTTTTTCCCTTTCTTAAAAACAGGAACTACATTAGCAATCCTCCAGTCATACGGCACAACACCCGAGATTATCGATTGCTTAAAAATTCTCGCTAACGGGCTCGCAATTTCACACGCCAGTTCCTTTAATATCCTCGGGTGGAGATTGTCCGGGCCCTCCAACTTCGACCCATCGAGCTGTTCAAGTACGGCCTCTACCTCAGTTGCAGTAATATCCACTTCCATATCCACATTCCCGTTTATCATCCCTCCATCATCGCAAGGTTCCTCACTAGTCTTATTAAAAACCGAGGCAAAGTACTTGTTTAGATGTTGGGCCATGCCTAGGTTATCCTTAACCTCCATTCCATCCTCAGTGTATAGCAGCCCCACTTCTTCTTTCTTTGTTTTCTTCTTATTTATGTGGCTGTAGAACCTTTTACTATTGGTTTTGATTCCCTTTGCAAGTTCCAGTTCAATGCGGCTTTTAGCCTTCCTCACTTTATCCCTACATGTTCTGACCTCAGCAAGGTAGCTCTCGGTAATTCTGTTTTCCAGGACTGGGAACGGGGAGGGTGGAGACCCTCTGTTTAGATTCACGGAGCTTGCTTCTGTGTCTCTCTCTAGGAACACCTGGAGGGGGGAAGGGAAAAGGTTTATTTTCCTTTGTTGTGAGACTCAAGGGATTTGGGGTCTTGGGGTCCCCAGGGAAGGTTTTTGGGGGGACCAGATTACCCCAAAACACTCTAATTTTTTGGGTGGTGGCAGCTTTACCAGGTCCAAGCTGGTAACCAAGCTTGGAGGTTTTCATGCTAACCCCCATGTTTTGGACGCTAAGATCCAAATCTGGGACTAGGTTTATGATAAGGGGAAATAAAGAAGACAAACATAAATGTATGAAGAGGTGGAAAGCCTCAGTGTATCTGTTTGTGGAATACACTGCTTTTTGCTATCCAGCCATTTTCACATTCTTTTAGTGGATTGGCTCCCTTCTTCCTGCCTTGCAGTGTGGTTGGAAGTTACAGTAATCAGTTTCAAATTATTGTCTTTGCTTAGAAGACTTGTAATGTTAATTTCTGCATGCTTTAATAGCGACATTTAAACAGCTTACAGTTTTATGTATTGATGCTATAGGAAGCTCAGCACCCCTCCTATTATTCTCTTACACACAAAAAATGCATTTATAGTGTCTGCTGTATGTACTTTCCAGCTACCAAAAAGCTGTGGAAAGCAAGAGTATGACAATTTAAGAAATGTCTTGGTTAACATTAACTAATTTGTCCTTTATATTAAAAACAGATTTATTTAGCTACAGGGAAAAAAAATCTGAAATATGTATGCATTCTAATGTGTGTTAAAATCTTCAATAGCACTTACAGTGCTTTTGAAAAACAATGTAAATGACCCTTCCCTTTTTGGGAAACCATGTCCTGCAGACCTCTGTAGTCTTGAGGTATTGTGTTTGTGGTAATACCATCTGAAATTCTAGTGATGTCAGTCCTACTGAGCTCGACTGTCAACTTTTGTCAAGTAACCTGCAATGAAAATTCATCTATTTTCCTAGTCCAGTTAGACTTAGGGAGATATTAATTTTGTAACTAATGGAATGTGGTGGTTAAGATCAGCTCCTTCAGACTCCCACAAGGGGATTTCATGTTTCTCTTCATAGTTAAGAATAGAGGAAATATATCAAGACTTGATAAGAGATGGGGCCAAGACAGTTATAAAATAATCATCTCTTTTAATAGGGGATCACACTTAAGGTTTTGCCCTAGTGTCTACCCATATGACATCAGCCCAGAAGAGGACTTTTGTACTTCATGATTCAGGTGGTCAGACTCTGAATACTTTATGTAGTAGTAACCCACAGAATGCTTACTTGTCCAGTTCTCTTGTCCCATCGTTTCTTTTTTTCTTTTAGGGTGAGCATTTGTAGTTCAAGGTTCCTCTGCATGATGTGCAGCACCTTCATTATGCAGGTGATTTTGTTGGAGAATCTCTGGCTTCTCATCTCCACATGGTTGGCTGGTATAGGCAGAATCTGAAATGGAGGGAGATCTTTTATGAGCTGGGTAGAGTGTTTTTACTTATAATCTCAAATCAGTGATATAAAAGCTCTTGAATCAATTTTTCTGTTTTTCAGATCTATGTTATCTGAGGAATACTTTTATATCTAGATATGAAAAATGCCTTATTTTTATGTCTTCTATCCCTGGAATGCTCCACTTAGTTCCATCTGCCATACTTCCTTCTTTTAATTCCTTCTTAAATCTCTCTCTTCTTCATTGGAGTCTCATTAAAAATATATCAGAAAACTTTGGAGGCGCCATACATATGTCTTCCAAGTTGCTGTCTTACCCCATAGTTCTCTCCTTTCTCTTCCGCTCTCTCCCCGTGCTTTCATCTCCTTCTGCCCCATCTTAGTTTACATAATCTCTTAGTACAGAGAATCCAGTCTTAATCTGTTTTCATAGAGTGTTATGTACATCTGTGGTCCTATAGACATTGTATACAAAAAACTACATTCTTTTAATGTTAATTTTTTTCTAAAGTTAGAAAATGCCGGAATTAAATTTGCCAATGGAACTTCAGTTCTGCCTCCATGTACATATGGAGTTGTGATATAATCTTTAGTGACACGATCACTTACTCTTTTTTCCGTAGGACCCTGCCTTCTTTGTAACACTGGATGCTTGGTGCTTATTGAATGAGACAGCTGTTCAATATTTCTCTTCATTTTCGTCATTCAATTTTTAGGACCATGGTTTATTAACTGTACCCCATCCAAATATACACTGAATAAGATTTTTTTAAACTATCTTAGGGGCTTTTCCATTGCACTTATTAACCATACTATCTTAGTACCTTGGAGTATTTAATGAATTTATATCACAGGAGCTTTGAAATAGGACGTAGTTTTCCATTTATAGATACAAAGAACTGAGTCACAGATTGTCCACAATGTGCAAAAGAGTCCTCTGATTTTATCTTAGTGATTGGGTGCTTATTTTGAGACATTACCTCTGAAAAATCAGGTACAGTGAGTACCTGCTGATCTCCTTGACTTCAGTTGAAGTTGTGAGTTCAGCACTTTTGAGTCAGGCCACCTGTGAGTGTTAAGATGAGCATCAGAAAATGAGAACCACACACTTAGCTATCCCATCTTAGAGCCAGTTTTTCAGGTCTTCACAATTCATAGAATTTAAGGCCTGAAGGGATCATTAGATGGTCTACACCAGTGGTTCTCAAACCTATTTTTCTTCATGGATCACTTGAAAATTGCTGAGGTTCTTGGGGACCACTTAATGATCTTTCCAAATGTAGTTTGTACCATTAGCTAACTATTGTAAAGCGCTTTGGATAAAAGCGCTATATAAAAACCCCTTAATAATAATTAACATTTTTTTTGTTCTACAGATAAAACACACGACACATTTTAATATCAGTAGTCTTACCTTCCTAATGTGATGGATGTGTCCTCTCTCCCCCACCATGGCAGCCCCCGAGCTGAGGCTGGGAAGGAGGGCCGTATCTTCGTTGGAGCTGAAACCCTGGAGCTGGGGAAAATCACCTCGTTCTTTGCCTGCTGCAGCCCTGCATATCCCAAATTACCCCCGCTTCTCACTCCACTGCCCCCTCTTCCCCCCGAAGGCCACTATCTCACCTTTCATGTGCGTCTTCTCCAGAGTCCAGACACCTAATTAGTGGAGACATGCCTGCTCCACTAGTTAGGTGGGTGGCCCTTCATTCTCTTGTGTGTGGCCACCCAGGTGTGCACCTTAGAGGGAACTATCCATGGACCACCTGAATGGAGCTCGTCCACAGACCACAGTTTGAGAAGTCTGATCTAGACTTACCTGCTTGTATCTCACAGGCCATTAAATCTCACCCAGTTATCTCTTTATTGAGTCCACTAACTTATAATTGACTGAAGCATAATTTGTTTGACTAAAACCTATCTTCAGGAAAGGCATCCAGCCTTGATTTGAAGACATCAAAGGATGGAGACGCCTCCATTTCCCTTGATAGTTTGTTCCAGTGGTTTAATCACTCTCACTTTTAAAAGTGTGTGCCTAACTTCTGTTGTTAATTTGTCTGGCTTTAGCTGTGGTTGGGGCTCTGCTTGATTAAACAACCTTTTAGTTTCTGGTATTTTCTCCCATAAAGGTACTTGCACACTAGTGAATTCACCTCTTGATTTTCTTTTCAATAAACTAAACAGATTAGTCTCTTTTAAATCATTCACTGTAAGGTATTTTCATGAGTCTTTGACTCATATTTGTGGCTGCTTTCTGCGTGTTCTCCATATGGACACCAGAACTGGAGGCAGTGTTCCTCTGTCATTTTCACTGATGACATGTACATACCTTTACTCCTAATTGCTACTCTCCTGTTTACACCACTAAGGATCATATTAGCCCATTTGTTGCAGCCTTGTATTGGGTGGGCGTTATGTTGCTTGTTTGCTATGAGCTCTGAATTCTTTCGGAGTCGCTACTTTCCAGGATTAAGTCCCCCGTTCTGTAAGTACAGCTTCCGCTCCTTTTTCCTATATTTATATCTTTGAATTTGGCTGTATTTAAATGCATTTTATTTGAATGGGCCTGGCTTATCAGGCAGTCCAGATAGCTCAGTATGACTGCCCTGTGTTCATTATTTAGCATTGTGTCAGTCTTTGTGTCATCTGCAAATTTTATCAACAGTGATTTTTATATTGGCTTCCAGATCATTGATGAAAATTCTGAATAGCATCAGGCCTAATGCTGAGCCCTGAGGAACACCGTTAGAAACATCCCCTTTGACAACTACTTTTTGAGATCTGTTAGTTTGCTGGTTCTTAATCTATTTAACATGATCTTTTTTTAAAATTAGAATGTCATGTGATATTAAGTCAAACTCCTTACAAAAGTTTGTGTATTACATGTGTGCAGTTACCTTTATAATCTTGTAATCATACCAAACTTGTAATCTCTTCAAATAATGTAAACAGATATATTTGACAAGACCTATTTTCATAAAACCATGTTGTCTAGCATTAATTTTATTCCTGTTCTCTACTAATTAAGCCCTGCGGTAGACTTTACATTATTTTGCCTAGCATTGATGTCAGGCTAATGAGTTTATAGTTACCCAGGTCACCCTGCTTCTGGGATTTATTTCCCTGGTAATTAAAAAAAAGAAAAAAATAATCTTGAAATATCACCAACTGTCCAGAGATCATCTCAACCAACTCATTAGAGCTCTGGGGTGCAAGTTATCTGAGCCTGCTGATTTTTTTTTTTTAAAAAGCATTTATCCCTAATAGAGGTAACATGCTCCTTTGTTACTAATGTAATGGAAATTACATCATCTTTATGCCATACAAATTACACCATCCTGCATTTATTGAACATTTCTGCCTTTTCTTTATTAACAACTTTACCATGTTCATCTATTAATGGGCCTGTACCATTGCTAATATACTTTCATTCCTAATATACTTAAGTTCTCCTGCTTCTTTTTCTTAGCCCTGTCTGATTTTTCCCCTGATGTGTTCAGCTTTCCTTATCAGTTTTCTACAGTTCATAATTCTAATTATATTTTTTACTATATTTTTTGCCTTTTTTCTTTTTACTATGTTCCTTTTTTTATTTCTAACTGCTTCCTTCAATTTGCCACTGAATCAGGAGGAGCTTTTAGACAAAGTTGTCCTCTTTCCTTGATTGTGGAATCATGGCAGTTCTTAAAGAACTCCAAATTTTCATTCACCTGTTTGTAGCTAAACTTTTCCTTAAGTTTGGGAAATTAGTTTGGGAAACACCAAGTGTAAATAATGTTGGGATTGTTCGGTTTGCCCATATTGAATGTATGGTCATGGTCACCAGTTCCTAGGCAACCAGCAGTTTCCAGTCCAGTGATTAATTCATCTTTGTCCATCATAATGAGGTCCTAAATAGTTACTTTGTGTTGGGTGTTGTCACGGAGTGTGGGGGAGTCCGGCCCTGCACCCCTCTTCCTGGGACCCACAGTGACTCTTAGCCAGCCAGTAAAACAGAAGGTTTCTTGGACAACAGGAACACAGGTTACAGCAGAGCTTGCAGGCACAGTCAGGACCCCTCCATCGAGTCCTTCTGGGCTTTCAGGGTGCTTGGATCCTAGCTAGGATACCCTGAATTCCGCCCACACAGCCCCAAGCCCAAACTCAGACTGTTTCCCTCCTGCCACCCCCTTCCCGGGCAAAGGTGTTGACCTTTTTCCTCCCTTACCTAGCTCAGGTTACAGGCCCTGGCATTGTCCATCCCCTGAAGTCCTCCCCTGCTCTCCCACTCCCCACACAGACAGTCCCTACTGCATAACAGGTGTAACACCTGTTTGTGTTTAGAAAATTATCTAAACACAAATTGACTTATTACTAGCTATATTGAGACCTCCAGCATATATCTCCTAATTTGAAGTCCCCCATGTCTTTCACATGTTAGGTACTTAGCATGTAACTCATTCTGTTCACAAGCTTGGTTTGGTGGTCTGTTGCAGATCTCCTCCCCCTCACTAGTTCCCCTTTATTGGCTTTGTTAATTAGCACATTGAGCCATATGCATTCAAGATCCTGTGGACCTTAGTTATCAACAGCTCTGAAACATATATACATTCTTAATATATCCACATGCAAAGCACTTACAGAATGGGTGATAGTATCTTAGGATATAGTGACAATGAAAAGGGTTTAAGGGTCTTTGTAGATAACTGATTGGTCATGAGTAAGGCAATATTTTAGTCACGGGTATTTTCAGTAAAATTCACAGACAGGTCATGGGCAGTAAACAAAAATTCACAGCCTGTGACTTGTCCATGACTTTTACTATATGCCCCTCTGTAGACGGGTTCCACCGGGGCTCGACCCTCCCTGAGGGGGAAGGGAGCCACACCGCCTCGCTATACCTTCACTAAAGGGGGTGGGGGAGGGCGCGTGGGGCTGGTGCAGGTTCCTTACCTGGTTTCTGGGAAGCAGCGGCTTCTAGCTTCTAGCTGCACATGCTGCCTCTGCTCCGCCCCAAGCCCCGGTTCTGCCTCTCTCACTGGCTGGGAACTGCGGCCAATCGGAGCTGTGGGGGCAGTGTCTGTGGGCAGAGGCAGGATGTGAAGATAGGAGCTGAGGGAGGGGAGTTCCTGTCGTCCTTATGGGGAACCCCACCGCCCCGCCCAACCCTGAGTCCTTCCTCACCCAAACTCCTGCTGCTGGAGGCCCCGAGACTGCCCCAATAGCAGCCCATGTGACTGGCCCAGGAGGTGCCTGAGCAGCTCAGGTGGCTCCCAGGCCAGCCACACTGGCTGCTGCAGAAGTCATGGAGGTCAGAGTCCGTGACCTCTGTGACAAACGCTGAGCCTTAATCATGAGCTCCCAGTGTAATGCTGTAGCTGAGAGGACTAATGCAATCCTTGGATATATAAGCAAGGGGATATCGAGTAAGAATAAGGAGATGATACTGGTTCCAGCTGAAACTTAAAGACCTTCAGGCAGCTAGAACAACTTCTGTATTTGAAGGGGCTTGCTGCATGTGAGGGCCAGGAGAAAATTTTGTATTTGACACACTGATCTTAAAAATGTACATCAGATTCTTCTCCTGATTGTAGTCACTTCTCCCCTTCTGTCACTAATTTTGAACCTTCATTTTTAGCAAAATAAAGGGGACAAGCAACAATCTCCCTTCTCATTAAATTCTTTTTTCAAATACATAAAACTCCAGTGAGTGGGTAGTATGTTAGATACTTCTAAAAATTAATGTATTCTTGGCCCTTGAAATGTCACGTATCTGCCTCATGTTTGTTTTTTATTACTAAACGTACAACTGCAGCATACAGGACTCTTAATACAGTCTTTCAAATAATATTCATGTTTAAGACCGATGTAGACAGATGGAAAACTTAAATGAGGGAATGATTTGGATTTTTTTAATTAAGTGGCTTATTATGGGTAAAACAGAGTGTTTGGCAACACAATAATTAGAGAGAGAATCATAAAAGGGCATGTACCATTACCCAGTCCTAAAGATTTTTTTTCCTTTGTCCAGATCCCTTTTCAATCTTTGGAGCAAGACCCAGATGACTGGTGAGTCATAGCATGAGAACCAAACTGCAGCTAGTCCAGCATCAGATAACAGGGCAGTACAGACCATTTTTCAGAGCAAAAAGAGAGACAATGAAGTTTAGGTCAGAAGATGTTTCTAATATCAAAACTAGGAACACATATATACGTAGAAAGATTGTAAGGGACCATTATGATGGAGTCTTGGCTCCAACTCTCTTTCAGTTTGCTAACTGCGGTTAAATCAGAGGCATTGTAATGAAGCTACTTGGCACTGACAACCAATTGAACATTTAAAAATGCTAAAGCCAAAGGAGACAAATTGAAGATCTAGAAAGTATCTCCTGCCTAAGTATTCTCCAGGCAGCTAACCACCAAGAGGAATCTCATCTTCTTTAAGTGAGAGGAGACTTTCAAGTAGTGCACCAGAGATACGCAGAGTCATCAGATTCCTTGGTAAGACCCTGGATCCTAAAGCAACTTCAAGGTGGTGTGGAGGTCAGGTTCAAACCATGATGAGAGGAGGGAACAGTGAGAATTTGAAAAGATTTCTCAGCAATGGAATTAAAAACTCTGGCTTAGTACAAGCTGCTTCTTGGGTAAATGCCCTTTTCTTCTGTTGGTCCCTCTGCTTATTCTCTTCAGTATTCTAGGGGTGGAGGGTATTGGTTTTCCCCCTTAATTTTTAACAGGCCCTATTTATCCTTTGTGGGAGACAGCATTTGTTCTTCTGGCAGATACTGAAAAATACAGAGCCAGGCTCCAACAGTGGTGTAATCTACAACGTTTTAAAATATTGGGAGTCAGCGTTGTTGTTTGACTACCTATTACTACAGAGTTACTGGACTCTGAATAAATGTTTAACTCTTTTGACTTAAATAGTTGTTCTCCTGACAGCTTTGTGTTTGTACTGCAAATACAGACTTTTTGGGGGTTGGTGGGTGTCACAGCAGGGATGTTTTAGAGGTAGTTCAGTGAGGTATGGTTATTGTGTATTGCTCTATGATTAAATTACCTATCAATCACACCTCTGTCTTGACACCTATTAATGATTTGTAATACTTACATGTTCAGTTTTGCCTTATGTTGGACAAAAATGAACTTATGGATTAGAAATTTAGGTAACATCTCTGATTTTTATTGGGTGTGTCCCAAGGTTTTTTACTCTTACCAAATACTTTGGGAAGACTATAAAAGCTCCAAGTTCTGAGCACCTTGGGAAGGGAGGTTATTCGTAACTCTGACAAATGTTTTTTGGTTCTTTCAAATGTTTACATCTGTATGTTGATTTATTACAGCTTTGAAACTTTACTATGCAGAAGAAAAATGCTGCTTTTAACGATCTTAATTTATGTGAAACAAGCACAGAAATAGTTTCCTTACCTTCACAGATTGCTTTTTTAAACTTCCCCTTAATTTCTTCAAGTAATTGCTCATGTATATTCCACAATGGGTGTGTGTACTTGCCATGTGCACTGGTGCTGGAAGTTTTTCCCCTAGCACTACCCTTAGGAGACTGCCCTTAGTGACCTCTAGAGTGGCACCTCCACGGCACGGTATAAGGGGTGCTGCGCGCTTCCCCCACCCTCAGTTCCTTCTTGCTGCTAGGGAAGGTGCTTTGGAGCTGCTCTGCTCCAGCTTGTCTGCAGCTTCCCTCCAGAACTCTTGTTTGTTCAGTGTACTAGTGCCTGTAGTTAAAGTAGTTTGATTAGTTTTAGTTTAGTTTAGTGTGCCCGGGCTGGGGCATGCCTCGTGCCCCGGGTTTTAAGTCATGCAACACTTGTGGGCAACTGATGCTAGTAAGCGATCTGCATGTGGACTGTTTACGCTGTTTGGGTGAAACCCATCTCAACAATCACTGCAAGATTTACAAGTTGTTCAAGCCTTGGCCCAAGAGAGAGAGAGACATTTGGCTCGGGGCCATCCTGATGCAGTTGGCGTTGACCTCGACTCTGGTGTGCTGCTCCGAGTCGGCACCGGGTATTGCGGTGTCAGTGCGCCGCAGCTCCCGGGTGCCATCTACCAGTCGGCGTAGCTCCCCGTCTGCGGGGCATGCCAAGAAGGCTAAGAGGCCTTCTCTACTGTGGCACCAGAGCAAAATTGGGGGAAAGGGTAGACCCATGTTAGGCAGTCCTCGGTCCCCACTGGCCTCTAGGCCTCTGACTCAGGTCAAGCGGAGTATCCCGGCCCATTCGAAGCAGGCTTCCCTAGATGTCTGGATGCCCTCTAATGCCAGAGGCCCTGCATGCAGCCAAGGATGTTATATCCATGCCGGTACCAGAGCACCGCCAACGCTTGCTCCACGTTCCAGAGACAAGCCACTCTGGGATCTCCACAGTTGCCCATGGCTCAGTACCAGTCACGGTTGAGGAAATGTTCCCGACCTCGTTCACCGCTCAGCGACTGTCCCGTGCATAGTCCATGCAGGTCACCATTGACCCCCCCCCCCAAAAAAAAGGCCAGGTTGTCTGGCTGGGTGCCAAGTGACAGACACTCCAGGCACTGATCCACCTTGAGGAGCGGACACCGTCGAGACCGAGGCAGATGATGCCGAAGCCCCTCAGAGACTAGAACCTATTGTAGCCAGTCGCGACGCAAACGTCGACCCTGTTCCCTTTTGTTATCTCTCTCCAGGACCCTGCCATGGCACTGCTCCTGCAGCCCTGGGTGTCGATCGCTGTCACGGATCTGCCCGCTGGAGCCGATTGCAGAGCAGCTGCTACTGGCAGTACCGTTCCTCCATGTCACTATCACGGTCTCATGGTCGGCATTGATCCCGTCAGTACCATTGGACCCCATGGCTCCCGACTCCTCCCCTGATGTAGGCTTGCTTGGTGGATGGAGCTTTGGAACGGCTGTCTACCTCCCTCTCCCAGCCTCCAAGGAAGGAGTCGGTAGGACGTGCATCTTCGGTGCCTTACCCAGAGGGTGACCATGTGGTGGATCCTCCAGTGCCGGTGGACATGCAAAATACCGCACCCACCTCCTCACCTTCCCCTGATGAGATGATTACATCTCCTCGTCCTTCTGTCCCACAGGAGGACTCTAAAGCCCACCAGGAACTATTGAAAAGGGTGACATCTAACCTCAGCCTTCAGGCAGAGGAGGTGGAGGAGCCCTCAGACTCCCTCTTCAACATCCCATCTGCCTCAGAACCAGGCAGGGTGGCCCTTCCACTCCACAAAGGGGTGGCAAAAATTTCAAATGCCTTGTGGCAAAACTTAACCTCCTTGCCCCCCATCTCAAAGAAAGTGGAACTCAAGTACTTTGTGCCTGCCAAGGGGCATGAATATGTATACGCTCACCCTGCTCCTAACTCCCTGGTGGTCGAATCAGTCAACCACAGGGAGCGGCAGGGCCAACCGGCTCTTACTTCGAAAAATAAAGACTCAAGGAGGGTGGGTTTATTTGAGAGGAAAGTTTATTAGTCCTTGAGTTTCCAGTTACAAGTGGCAAACCATCAGGCTCTCCTGGGTTGGTGGTATGAGTTCAATCTTGGGGCTCTTTGCCCAAATCTGAGGACTCCCTCCAGGAGCGTTACAGAAAGGAGTTCAAAGCTCTGGTGGAGTAGGGTACAGCGGCTGCCAGGGCAACCCTGCAGGCAGCATCAGATGCGGCAGACATGGCTGCATGGTCCATGGCCTCTGCGGTGTCCGTGAGAAGGGCATCGTGGCTCCTTCTGTCTGGGCTGTCCAATGAGGCACAGAGCTCCTTGCAGGACCTCCCGTTTGATGGCAAGGCTCTGTTTGCGGAAGAGACGGACATAAAATTACACGGCCTGAAATACTCCCGCACTATGCTTAAGACTCTCGGTCTCTATGTTCCCGCTCTGGCTAGACCTAAGGTTAAGCTGCAGCAGGCCACCCACTCTAAATATGAGCCCCCTTATAAAAGGTCGTGAAACTATAAGAAACACCCGCAGAGGCAGTCCTGGTCTGCCCCCCAGCCTGGATGTCCTCCAAGGGCAAACAGGCGGGGAAACGTCAGTTTTGATGGGATGCCTGGGGCGACCTACGGGTTCACATCAGGCATCCACCCACAATAAAGCTTCCCTTCTCCAACCAGTTGTGTGCTTTTCTCCTAGAGTGGTTGTGGCTGACTTTGGACTGATGGGTCCTCAACACTCTCTCCTGGGCCTACAGCCTCCAGTTTACCTCTACCCTGCCCAACCACTCTCTGCCCCGTCCCTCCTGGGGGACCGCTCTCATGAGCCACTGCTCGAGCAGGAGATGAGGCGGCTTCTTGGCTTAGAAGCGGTGGAAATGGTGCCAGCAGAGTTCGAACACAAGGGATACTACTCCTGCTATTTCCTTATCCCGAAGGCCAAAGAGGGGCTCAGGCCTGTCCTCGACCTGCAAAGCCTGAACCAGTACATGGTAAAGCTCAAGTTCCTCCTGGACTCTCTGGCCTCCATCATCCCCTCCCTGGATTCCGGGGACTGAACTGTAATGCTGTCCTCAATCTGCAGGAAGCGTACTACCACATCCATATATTCGAGGGGCATGAGCGCTTCCTCTGTTTCATGATTGGGCAGGAACACTACCAATTTATGGTCCTCCTGTTTGGCCTGTCCACTGCCCCCAGGGTATTCACAAAGTGTATGCCTGTGGTGGCGGCTTACTTCAGACGTTGTGGGGTCCAGGTCTTCCCCTATCTGGATGTCTGACTGGTCAAGGGCAGTCCCCAGTCGCAGATGCGGAATCACGTGGTGCTCCTCCTTTCCATGTGTGCTATGCTGGGCCTGTTGGTGAATGACTGCAAGTCCACATTAGTCCCGGTACAGCGCATAGAGTTTATTGGGGCAGTCCTGGACGCCATGTCAGCCAGGGCCTCCCTCTCACCAGACAGGTTCAAGACCCTAAAAGCATTCATCGACGCAGTTGCAGAGTTTCAAGTGACAACGACCAGAGTGTGTCTCCAGCTTCTGGGTCACATGTTGGCATGCACATATGTGGTTCACCATGCCAGACCATGGATGAGGCACCTCCATCTCTGGTTGGCCTCGGTATTTTCCCAGGCCAGAGACAGGATGGACAAGGTCCTCACTGTGGCCAAGCCAGTTATCGCCTCCCTACAATGGTGGTCCTCCCTGGGGAACATGCTCTGTGGGGTTCCATTCAGAGGCAGACCCCCGTGGATGGAGCCGGTGTCTGACACATTGGACCTGGGGTGGGGAGCCCATGTGAGGAACGTTCAGATCCAAGGTCTGTGGTCTGCCCAGGACCTTGCCCTCCACATAAACATCAAGGAACGCGGAGCTGTCCGACTAGTGTGTGTGGCCTTCTGCTCGCACCTGGTGGGCAGGGTGGTCTGGGTTCTCACAGACAACACTGCCTTGACGTTTCACATCAACGGGCATGGTGGGGCCTGATTCTCTGCCCGGAACTCATGGCAGGTCGCCTGAGCCGGGACATCTCCTCTCAGCACGAGTGGTCTCTTCACCCAGAGGTGGTGCGCAGACTTTTCCAAGAGTGGGGAACTCCTTAGGTGGACCTGTTCGTGACTTGACAGAACTGTCTGTGTCCCTGGTTCTCATCTGGGGGGTGCGGGGGCTGGGACTGAGTGCCATCTCCAGTGCCTTCTTTCTATCCTGGTCAGGCCAGTTTCTCTATGCCTTCCTCCCGTTCCTGCTGATTGACAAGGTCGTGGAAAAGATAAAGACGGCCAGGGCCCAGGTCCTCCTGGTTGCCCCGGTGTGCCCCGGGCAACATAGGCACAGGACTCTTACGAGCCTGGCGGTAGCTCCGCTGTGGTCGTTGCCACCCCTCCTGGTCCTGCACTCCCAGGACCAGGTTTGCCTCCTCCACCCCAGCCTAGTGGCACTCCACCTCACGGTGTGGCTGCTCAATGGTTAGGCTGGGAGGAAAGGACATGACTGGAAGGGGTTCAGCGCGTCCTCTTGGAAAGTAGGTGACCCTCCATGCACTGAGCCTACTTGCTAAAGTGGTCTTGATTTTTCCCAATGGAAAGCAGGGCGTCTCTCCCATGGCTGCCCAGATCTTGTTCGTTTTGGAATATCTCCTTCACCTTAAAGCCCAAGGCCTGGTGCTCTCATCCGTCAAAGTGCACTGGTGGCCATATTGACCTTCCATCCACTGGTGCAGGGGCACATGGTATTCTCCCATGCTATGACTGGCCGATTCCTTAAAGGGTTGGATCGTCTCTTCCCATGCGTTAGGCCCCCAGTCCCACAGTGGGACTCGAACTTGGTGCTGACCAGATTGATGGGCCCCCCCTTTTAGCCGCTAGCTACTTGCTCCTAGTCACACCTCTGGTGGAAGGTAGCCTTCCTGGTGGTGATAAGGTCAGCTAGACGCTTCTTGGAACTCAAGTCCCTGACTTCCGAGCCCCTGTACACAGTGTTCCATAAAGATAAGGTCCAGCTCCACCCACATCCTTCGTTCCTCCCGAAGGTGATCTCTGCTTATCACATGGGTCAGGACATCTTCCTGCTGGTCCTGTGCCCCAAGCCACATGCATCCAGCGAAGAGCGCCGCCTCCATACGCTGGATGTGAGACGGGCTCTGGCCTTTTACCTGGAACAGACTAAGCCGTTCAGGAAGTCCTCGCAGCTGTTCATCGCCTCGGCTGAACGTGTGAGGGGTTGGCAGATTTCCACTCAGCGGCTTTCCAACTGGCTCACCTCGTGCATTTGTACCTGTTATGACCTGGTGGGAATCCCTCCGCCATCAATTGTGAGGGCACACTCGACTAGGGTGCAAGCCTCATCCGGTGCCTCTTTAGCCCATATCCCCATTCAGGAGATTTGTAGGGCTGCCACGTGATCTTCAGTTCACACATTCACCTTGCATTATACAATCGTTTCCCAGATCAGGGAAAACACTGGGTTCGTCAGGGCTGTGCTCCCATCCTGAGAATTTGTGAACTCTTATCCGCCTTCAACAGACATAGCTTGGAATCGCCTATTGTGGAATACACGTGAGCAGTCACTCAAAGAGGAAAAGACAGTTACCTTTTCCGTAACTGGTGTTCTTCAAGATGTGTTGCTCATGTCCATTCCACATCCCGCCCTCCTTCCCCACTGTCGGAGTTGTCTGGCAAGAAGGAGCAGATGGTGGGGAGAGTGCGCAGCACCCCTTATACCGTGCCATGGAGGTGCCGCTCCAGGGATCGGTAGGGGTGCTCCCCTATGGATACTGCTAGGGGAAAAAGTGGCACCGGTGCACTTGGTGAGCATGCACCCCTATTGTGGAATAGACATAAGTAACACATCTTGAACACCAGTTATGGAAAAGGTAACACTTTTTTTTTTAGTAGCTCATGTTCAACAGAGTACTGTACTGTATTTGCTTTTCTTTTGTCTCTGCTGCTGCCTGATTGCGTACTTTCAGTTCCAAATGAGGTGTGTAGTTGACCAGTCAGTTTGTAACTCTGGAGTTCTACTGTACTAGCCTTTCAGTGTGGTGAAAGTTTCACAGGAAGGACCAAAAACATCCATGATCCCTAAAACATTTTTTCAGATAGACTGTAGATTTAACAACCGAATATGGAAACAAAAACAATTGAATGTCGAGATAAAAAATTCTGAATTTTCTTCATATTCACCAATTATTTACTGAGGGATTGCCCTTGTATGTGTAGATAATGCTCAGTTTTAGACTTAGGAAATCCAGTATCTCTAAGCCCACTAGAGATTCTACTTCCTTGAAGTTCCACAGTGCTTTGTTCCTGCCTTACATTCATTAATTTTACTTTATTTTGGGAAGGAATTGAACATTTTATTTTTGTCTACTGTTTTCTTTACAGCAACATAAAGAAGGAAGAGTGGTCCAATAATATGGTAACTGGTCTGAGTTAAGTTACTTTGCCATGGATTTCTCATGTGATTTTAGGAAGTTTGCTTAGTTTACTTGTACATCCAATTTGTATGGGTTAAATGAGGATCATAATGCTTCCCTACTCCAGTGAGTTATTGTGAGGATAAATCCATTAAAGATTGCGAGGTGCTCTGATTCTATGGTAATGATGGACATATAAATACCTAATATAGATGTGCATGTTGCTTGGTGATTCAGTTTCAGAAAAAAAGTTTTCATGCTAAATTTGGGTTAACAGGGAGCTTTTACAGCTAAGTTCTAATTGCAGAACTACCTTGAAGACAGTACTGTATATGCAGAATCTTTAGTATGATTGTGAACAAGAAAGAAAACAGCTCATTTTTCAGAGGCCAGGCTGTGTTTGCGGAGCTTACAGGTATGTTCCTGCTTGCTTACTGAACAAATTTGACCTGGAAATGACTGACCAATAAAAATGGATTACTCCCCTCCCCCAGCCATTTTTAATCACTTTGGAATTGAGCTTAACTTTTCTTTGATTAGTGCACTATGGGTGCTCCAGGTCAGGTATGCATGCACCTCTTTTGCTTTCTGCTGGAGAAGTTCAGCAGCAGTGCCTGCTTGATCCACAGAAGCCCCCTATCTATTCTCGTGTCCTGTACTGAAGGTATGTAGGACTATGACAGATGAACTACCTTCAGTTCCTTCTTAACTGCCTTGGCCTGAGACAGTGTCTAGTGGTGCCACCTTATTTTGCCAACTATGCCATTTGTATTTGATAGTGTACTTAACCTTTAGTTTCACTTGTACTAATAAATTAGTTTGTCGTTTTTGTTTGTTTTTTTTTTCCCCCGAAGAGGCAGACATTCCCTCCTCACCCCCAACACCATTCTTCCTTCTTGTGGGAACTTTCCTTCCTGAAGTAGCCTTATTGGGGGGGATCATACCTAAATCTCCAGGAATCCAGCATTGCCTTACTGCTGGGAGTCCTTACCAGTTAGAGATGGCCATTTGCACTGTATCTGCTGCTTAAGGGGTACTCAAGTGCTATCCAAGGGCATGATCTGTTTATGATTCAAGAGTCATTTCAGGAAAGACAGGGAGATAAGCTTAGACTCCTCATTGTGGAACACTCCCTCTGGCAAGCATCAGACCCAGAACTCTGCCCCTTCTCCTCCCCGCAACAGTGATCTCCAAGTGATCATAGTGTCCCATTACCTCTGCAGCTTGATTAGATCTGCAAGTGATAGCATGAGGTTCTCTGTCAAGAGAAGCCCTAAATCTCATCAAAATGAAGTTGGGCCCTAAGAGACCTGCCATACTGGAAGTGCCACAAAAAGTATTGCTGAGGTCTCAAGGATTCTCTGTACTGAGAGTCCCGCTATACCTAAACCTAGCATTAGGTAGCATGTAAGCAGGATCAAGGTACTAGGAGACTCAAGGTGGTACCAACTGTGACCTCCACTTCCTCATTGCTGCATACGGTACCCAGATCCATCAGTCAGCTGGTATTGGCACATTCTGCATCACTCTCGGTATCACAAGTGGCTGCTGCTAAGACTTGTCAGAGTTCTTCATAGAACCACTCAGTACTTCAGGAATTTGTTTTCTCCAGAGACCTATTAATCTCTGAATCTGAGTCTTTCTTCAGTGATGGAACACTGCCAGTCCCAGGACCTGCTTTACCTGCCACATCACTCACCAGTACTGACTGGTTCCTTGCGAATGGACAACCTCCTACACTATCATTGTCTGTCCCCCTTTTGGACTGTGGGATGCAACCTGGAACTGGGGAACTGCTGTGCTCCCTTAACTCGCCAACCTGGTCTCTCTCTGTCAGTGCTTTGCTATTGACAATCAGCAAGCCCCTCCAGGCGCTGTTGTCACTCAGCATAGCAGCATGTGGGGCCCCACACCCAGCTAGATTTACTCATGAGGGAATTCTGTGCCAAACAATTAAAAATTTTGCATACAATATTTTAAAATTCTGCATGTTTTATTTGTCAAAATAATACAGTTTAATCACACCATTTTCAATTTTTTGCTGAAAAGTATTTTGAAATAAAATACCAAAATAATGCAGAAGTTTGCAGAATATTAACATTTTAAATTTTCTGGGGTAGAATTCCATCAGCAGTATCAGGGTTCTATGTGACTGGCAGCTTGGTGAAGGGTCCAGGTACAGGGGGGATCTGGATACAGAGGGGCTTGTTGGAGGGTTTTGGGTTCAGGGTAATGGTACTTTCAGGGAAGTCCAGGTGAAGGTAGTTAGGGCTCAGTGAGGAGATCTGGGTTCTGGGGGAGTGGGGCTTAGTGTCATGGGGGTCAGGATGCAGCAGGTTGAGGCTCAGTTGGGTGGGGGTCTAGGGGTGTGTGGTTCCTGATGCAGATGATGAGTCTCAGGGGGTTGGGGTTTGGGTGCAAGAGGTTTCGGGGGGGGGGGGGGTTCTGGCTGTGGGGAGGTCTGAGTGTAGGGGGGTTGTGGTTGCAGGGGTGTGTATGAGGCTCAGTGGAGGGTGGGGTTGGGTGCGGGGAGGTCCAGATGCACAGGGGTTGGGCGGACGGGGGAGCAGCTTCCCTTACAGTGACCCCTCCCCCTGTGGCTGAGGAGTAATGAGGCCAAGAACGGGGGGGGGAGAGGTCACTGTGTATGGGGAGCTGCTCCCCTGAACCTTACTCCCTACTGCACCTGGACCCCCCACCGAGCCTCACCCTCTGCACCCAGACCGCCCCTGCAAGCCCTCCCCCCAAGGTGCAAAGCTTCCTGTGACTGGGTGAGTTTTTTTTCTGGGGGTTGATCTGACCTGAACAGATGCACTCGCCTTGCCAGGGAGGGGTTAATGAGCACTGGTGCAACTTCTCTTTGCTTTCCCCCAGAAAAATAGTTTCTGTGGGAAAGCAAAGAGAAACTGCCCGGGGCGGGGGTGGGGGGCCGCGGAGGGCATGTTTCTGCGCATGCGCTGTGGCAAAGAATTCCCCCAGGACTGCAGATGGCATGAATGCTCCCTAATTCATGCATGAATCACATGGAGAAAGGCACCAGCCAATTGCTGCCAGCTCCTCAGCATTGTACCCCAGAGTTGTACTGTTTTGCCCTGGTCAGAAGCCTGACCAGTGTAAGTTTATTACCCAGTCTTCTCCTCCTTCAGTGTGGAGAGAAAATGCACAAACCTTTGTACTCTGAGCTGGCATTTCCCAAGCACTTCAACCAAAACACTGTTTTAGGTAAAATATAAAACAGATGTAACTACAGAAAGCTAGATTTTAAGTGGTAGGCATAAAAGGTTAGAGATAGTTACCAAAGAAAATAAAAGTAAGTGCACAGTCTAAATATTAAACATGATCAGACTAGGCAGTAATTAGATCAAGCAGATTTCTCACCCCATTGGATATTGCAGTCCTTAATACACAGCCTTTTCTCAAGCCTGGGACTGATCTCCTTAGGTGAAATCTTTGTCTTTCCAGCATAGGTGGGGGAGGAGAAATGCATGATGCCACCGTCCCTTATTTTATAGCCTCAGTCCGTGTGCCTGGAAAATAGTAGGCCAGACATGTCCTGGTGGGCTTTGCTGAGTCATAGGGTCGAGTGATTTCCCCCTGGTGTGGTCTTGTGCAACTGTCATTGAATTGTAAATCCCTTAATTACAACTCCTGCTAATTAATGGTTGTTGAACACCCTCCTGGGTGGGGGATCACCTCCTTTATATATCACTAGCAAACTTAGAGCATGTTTCAGTAACAACCATATAGTAAAATCCCATAACTAGATACACACCAATGATATACATATTTTGACAGAACAATGGGTTTCAGCATATCATGGCCTTTCATATGATATCTTACATGACATGCGTCCTATGAAATATATGCAGTTCTAGGGTGCTGCTTTGAGGTACAGAGTGCCACAGTAGGCAACAGTTTTTCTCACTGCCTAATTTCTGTTCAAAATTACTTCAGTTATAAACCCAGGTCTGATAGGCCTGGAGCCTTTTCTTTTAAGGGACACTTCAAGACATAGCATTGAGCAGTTCCACATCCCCACTGGTATGATGTGTTTGGGGTGCCGCCCCCTTTTCCTTTTGGTCTTTCCCATTAGCCATATTGGGATTCTTGGGCAGCCTGACATCAACAGTTTTCCAAGGCACCTAGCTCTTTTGTTGAATGTCAGAGGCAGCACCCTTCTGTCTCATGGCTTCTCCCCCAGTCAGTCCCTACTGTGGGTCCTTTTCACCCATCCAACCTCCTTCCCCACCACCGTTATAATTTCAGATGCATCCTCTCTAGGATGCAGAGCTCGTCTTCAGGAGCATACTATTCAATGCAGGTGAACATTCCAGGAATGTACTCTCCATATACCCTCTGGAGTTGCCTGCCATCTGACTTCCTGCCTGTGATCAAGGGAGAGTCAAGCAGAGTAAAGACTGACAACAAGGCCAGTACATAAACATAAAACATAAGAGGGGAGTGAGAGCCTTTTCCCTTTCTGTAAAGTTATGGAACTGGTATGTAGCCCACCACATCCTTATTTCAGCTGTTTACCCATCTGGCCTCCTCAACACCATAGGTGATGGTCTCAGCAGCTGCTTGTCTCAGGATCACAAGTGGGAGCTTGCCAACTCCATACTCAAACATATTTTTCAGTTGAGGTTTTCCAGAAGTAGGTTAGTTTTTTGCCATAATCACCAAAATTAAGTGCAAAGTTTTCCTGAAGAGGTGGTCTAGGTAGCCATTCCCTGGGAGGTACCTTCTCATCTCTTGGTTGAAGAATCTGTCACATGCCTATCCTCCAACACTTCTCATCCTCAGTCTTAAATAAGATCAAGTAGGATGGAGCCAAGGTTGTCTTAATTGCAGCAGTTTAGCTGAGATGGGTATCAATTCCATATCTAATTTGCATCCCCTCTCTTCTTGCTATCAACCTTCCATTAACACCCAGTGGCTACACTGTTTTCTTTAAAGACAAGGTATCCCTCCGGCCATATCAGTGGTTCTTACCTGAGGTCACCTTGGATTTTCATATCAATCAGACTAGTCATCTCCCAGTTTTTCAGCATAAACCTCATTAGACTAGGGAGGATGACATCTTTCACGCCTTGTATGTTAGAAGGCTGTTGTCCTCCTATTTAGATCGGACTAGACCCTTTCAGGCCTCTCTTCCATTATTTGTTTCTGTCACAGATAGAGCTGCAGGAACACGCATGCCCCCAGAGACTTTCTCTCCTGGTACGAAGCTGCCAATATGCCATTGCCTTCTAAAGCTATATATAGTTCATTCCATCAGATTGCAGGCCACTTCTGTTACCCTACTAAAAGACATTCCTGTTTCAGAAATCTGCAAAGCTTTCACATGGGCCTCCATCCACACATTTCTCAAAGCATTGCTCTAGTGTGTGCATCTTGCATAGATGCTGTGCTTGGGACTGGTGTCTTCCAATCAGTTTTAGATCCTTCTTGAAAGCACTCACCACCTCTAATGAGTACTACTTGGGAGTCACCAGAAGTGGCGCATCCACAGGGACATTACTTGAAGAAGAAAAAATTATTTAACTTATACAGTGACTGGAGTTCTTCTAGCTGTTTGTCCGTATGAGTGCTCTACTACCTGTTCTCCATCCCTTCTGCTTTGGCGTTTGGTCTCCACGGAACTTCTGTGGTAGAGAAGTAACCAAGAACTGTTTGTCCATTACAGCCCTATGTACCCCCAGTATGGGGCACAAGGATAGGTGTTTTAGCTCCTGTGGAGCCATGCTTGCCCCGATTCACTCAGAATAGGGTGAGATGTAGCCTGGAACTGTAACTTTTCCATAATGTGTATTTTCTCCAGCTTGTCCTAACTCTGCTCCTCATGGAGAGGACTCTGCAGGTTCTGGAGAAGGATGGTCCTTTGACAATTCTGAAGTTCCCTTTCTGTGTTAACAGCAGGAGCTCCATATGTGCAGGATTCTTCAAATCAAGAGGGAGATGATTGGGACCATTGTTGGTTGGTTTGATAATTTAAAATAGCATTACATGCATGACTTAAATATACGTTTGAATGAGGTGAGTGAGCCTCATCTAATTTTAATAATAATTGTGCCATGAACTGAAATAAGATGGAGTAGGGATGTTCAGCATGCTCTTCACTTTTTTCTTTAATTGCATCCATTCTACGTGACATTCTAATTTTCTCACATGAACAGTGTTTCTAAGCTCTATGTGCCTATTTTAAAGCGACAATAATTTATTTGACTAGTTTTGCACATTTATGGTGCAGTCTTGTTGCTGTCAAAACCAGTGGAAAAACTACTGTCAGCATCAGTGTGAGCAGTCATGTCCTTATTACCTAAAGAGCTGGATGTAACAGTGGAGCCAGTTTTAATGAGAATTGCATTTATGTGTATTTAGTTTGGAAGAAAAGCTGATGGAACAGTCAATTATGATTGTATATGGAATTAGTTACTGCTACTGAATCTATTTGCTATCATTGCAATCAAGGTTTAAACAGATTCAGCCAGCCAGCAAGAACCATTGAAGTACTTTGATAAGGAGTCTCTCATCTCATCCTAGCGTCAAGCCAACAACTGGGAATCTGAAGGTGGTGGAATTTTGAGCAGGATGGTTTCACTGGACCCTCCTTGGGGCTCCATATTTGGTATTTGTTCTGGCCAGAGGGTGTGCAACAAATTTTAGATGGCAACAACTTCTAGCTGCTGGAAGAGAGAAGATTCTCCTCTTTCTTTCTAGAGTTTGGCTACTGAGACTGTAGAGCATAGCATGCAAAGGGTAGACTTCAAGAAAGTGTGTTTCACAGCCTTGTTCTGAATAAGGTATTTAGTGCATCCTGATAAATGATCTCCTCTTTCTTTTGTTGCCCATAGGGGAATTTTTTATTTATATGAGTTCAGGATCCCTTAGCTTAATTATTCAACAATGCTGTGCTCTAAATTAGAGAACTCTTTGTTAACAAAGAGCAGCATGAAAGAATGTTACATTTATTATTGTAGTGCCTAAGGACCTATTGTACTAGGCACTGTATAGACACCGAAAGAGATGGCACCTGCCCCAAGGAGTTTACAGTCTAAATAGACAAGACGCGCACACGCACACGCACGCACACACACACTCTGAACTATGTGATGGCAGCAAATTTCATGTTAGTTGCACGACTTCTTTTTTCGTGGGGAGTGGCAATGTTGAAAAGGAATGGTGAATGAGACCTGGCAGAGGGGGATGTGTAAAACGGTGTGAGGGATGGAGATGGTTGGAACAAACTGTGAATCAGCACAATCTTGAGAAAATACAGTCATAACTGTAGAAAAAGTTCTGCTTGTCCTAAAGTCCTTATTTTCACAGTTTCCGTAGCTGTTCCTACTAGCTGGAGTCTCTGGTTCTTTCCTCCCTGCGGTTCCTCTCCCCTCCCACCCCCCCTCAGGCACATGGTGTCGGTGGGGTGTGGTACCAGACCATTATTTTAGCTCTAGTATCCCCAGAATAGGGATGTCTCCCCTGCAGAGTTCTGGGACCAAGGAATGGTGTGGAGAGATGTGGTTCTTCATGGACCTCATGTTAGCCTCTCTCCTCAGTGCAGCAGTCCCTGCTTTAGCTACTTCTGTCGTTTCTCCTTCCATCTGGAGTCTCTGGCTGGTCATGCATTTTCAAAGCCATCTTTCCTGTATGGAGGATTTGGATCTGACTTACGTTAAATATTTTACTTAAAATGTACACATTGTATCCTGACAGAAGTACAGAAAGGCTGTGTCTGTACTCAGAATTTTTTGCAATTCTTTCCATCATTTGTCCAGCACAGTTCATCACCATCAGGGCTAGCAATGGTGAAAATGCTAATGTGGACAGGGAACAGATATATTTTTCTTGATTGACATCTAAACTTGCTTAGAAAGGGGAGAGGAGAGGCCATTGTTCTGGAAGCTCTGTGAGAGTCCCACTGGATTCAGTGGAATAGTGAAGTATAACTTAAATATCATTGATGCATTCTTTGCACCGTTAGGTATAGCAGGTGCTGATTGCTTTGGGAATCACATACCCGTAAGTAAGGCTATGTTTTAGTTACAGGTATTTGTAGTAAAAGTCATGGACAGGTCATGGGCAATAAACAAAAATTCATGGCCCGTGACCTGTCAATGACTTATACTGTACCCCTGACTAAATCTTGGAAGTGCTGTGGGTGCTCGTGGGGGGGTGGACAGGGGGGCACAGGTTCTGGGGGAGCACAGGTGCTGGTAGGCGTGATCTGGGGGGTGCTATGAGTGCTGGGGGGATGCTGGCTGGGGGGGAGCGCAGGTGCTGGTAGGGGTGATCCGGGGGTGTGCCGTGAGTTCTGGGGGAGCAGTCCAGGGATGGGCAGCTGGTGCTGGGGGGAGTTGGAGGGGCTGGCAGGCTCCATGAATGGCTTCTCAGAAGCAGCGACATGTCCCTCTCTAAGCTTTTAGCTCCGCAGCTGTCATTGTCTGGGAACTGTGGCCAGTGGGAGCTGTGGAGGCAGTGTGCGAGGCTAAGAGCAGAGGGAGGGACATGTTGCTGCTTCTGGGGAGACCCCTCCAAGGTAAGCGCCGCCCAGACTCCTCATTCCCTCCCGTGCCCCAGCTCCCCGCCGTGAGCCCCTTCCCACACCCAAACTCCTCCTGCTGCTGTGGGTGGGGGCGGGGGAGGGCAGCGGGTGATGGCCCATGACTGTCCCAGCAGCAGCTGGTGCGGCTGTCCCAGGGACTGCCTGAGCTGCTTGGGCAGCCCTGGAGCCAGCCACACCAGCTGCTGCTGAAGTCATGGCAATCACGGAAAGGCATGGAATCCGTGACTTCTGTGACAAACTTGCAGCTTACCCATAGGGCTCTTAGAACAGTCATAGTTTGACCCTAGCAAACTCCTTCCAGGTGCTGCTGCTGTTTTGTGTGCGGGTGTGGTAGTAGAGGCCACAGGGCCAAGTATCTACTAAAACATATTTCCAGTTAAAATTTTATTTTTATTCTCATGAATGTTTCACTTTTTCAGGAGTAAGAAAATTTTAAGCAAGAAAAAACTGAAAAGGAAACAGAAGACTAAATTGAAAGTGAAAACACGAAACAAGGTAAATGACGTGGATCCATATGTTCAAGATATTACCTCTCCCACCTGGTCAGATCCGCTCTATGTCACAAAGAGGAGGAGGTTCATGACAAACTTCTTCCTACTGATTATTTTATCACTATGCTTAAAGACAGTATCTATATTGTGTTTGCCTCCACAGGAAATCCCTATAAGAGTAAAGGAGGAAAGCCAGTCTAATAGAGAACATGAGACCACTAAGCAATGTAGTTCTGAATCCAGGCTAGAATAATATAGCTATGTAAATCCTCCCCTTCGAAAAAATTATGACAGAGGGAAGAGAGCTTACAGGCAAGACCAAAACGCAGAGTAGCATGGCCAAATAATGCTATGATGTGCCCAATCAAATATGGTCACATTTCCTTATGTTGATACTCTTTTCCTTCTAGTTTGACACAGCCAGTCTTTCAGATGAAGGTCTATTGCCAATGGACTTCACAGATTAGGAGAACAGAATCAGCAGGAAAGAAACATTTTGAGGACTTGTCAGATGCATCAGTTTGTTTTGCAAAGGAATTCTGGCATGGATTGACAATCTGAAATACCTCTGAAGCACAGAAAGGCCTTTTAAACTAGTTGCATCTCTGAAAAAGATGTCTTTAGAAGCAGTCTTCATATTTGATGTCTCCCTCATTGCCCTCTGGTACTGAGCCAAGAGCTACAGTGTGATAGTATGCTGACCCATGTGGCCCTGGAAGTAAAAGAGAGATCCACAGATTAACTGCTCTCAACCATTTCAAAATTTGAAATGAGGGGAAGCTGTTTGGCAAACCTATGGATAAGCTGGTAGTGGGCTTGTTGGAAAGATCAAGAAAAACCTTAGTTCCTAACAAGCAGGATAGGAATGACTACAGGTCTTACCCCATATCAGGGTAGTCCTTTTACACTGACCAATATAGAAAATCCCACTGGAAACACTTAAGAGGAAAATGAAACAGATGCTGGGGAGCATGTGGTGGCAGAGGTGTGTTCTTTGGTTCAATCTCAGATTCCTCGAAACAAACTGCATGTCTAGCAGACACTCCAGTGTAGAGAGGAGCCCCAAATTAGTAGTTGGCAGCTGCTTCAGTTTGCAGTATTCTGACAAGTTGTCACCCTTGACAAATGGATTTTGGAAACAATGCAACAGGGATAGTCTTTTGGATTTTTTTTTCAAATTGGGGCAAATTTATCCCATTTCCCTTGCTAAAGGATATGCAGAAAAGGTGAGATATACAAATGGCCATTCTTCATCTCCTCTGAATGGGAGGAATAGAATCTGTTCATTCTCCAGAGAGGAACCAGAGCATTCACTCCATCTTCTTGTTCCTAGTCCAAAAAAAAAAAAAAAAAATGACAAAAGGCTACAAGGCAGTTCAGTCTGAAGGTATCTCAACAGGTTCATGACAAAAACAAACTCAAGATAGAAACCTTAAATCCACGCTAGCCGCTATCAACAAGGGTACTCTAGGGCATCCTTCAGATCTATTCATGTCAACTTCCATATCCCAATTTGGTTGTCTAACAGGTGCTTCTTCTGCTTTGCTCTTAGAGAACAGCACTACCAGTACAGGTCTCTTATCTTCTGGTTTATCAGCAATCATGCAAATATTTATGAAAATGCCAGTAGTGTTAATACTAGGAATGGTATTCTTGTCTATTCTTTCCTGGATGACCTCCTTTTTCTAGCCTTATCTAGAGTCAGAGCTATAGCCAGCACCAGTCAGGATGCTGCAGAACCATGGCTCTGTGATTAAATTGGGAGAATAATAGTTTAACATCTTTTGCAATAGATTTCCTACCGCAGAAGAGAATAGGTGCTGTTCTCTATAAAGTTTTTTCATATCACAGGAAAAACTGAGGAATCTTATCAAAACTGGTCAGCCCCTCTTGGGTAGTACCCACTCTCACACACTGTCTATTCTGAGATCAGTAGTCTCTTGTGTGGATAATCTTTAGTGAACCCATGCTCATGTGAGGATGCTACAGAGCTTCCCCTTGTCCTCCCTCACCAATCTCTTTTCCACCCATCAGCAAAGGGATATACCCAAGAGGATACTTAAGTCCCTCAGATAGTGGGTTTCAAGCAAATTTGATTCAGGCTTCCGGATAGGCAAACCAGTCAGGAAGTTTTTGCCACAGATGCCAGTCTGGAAGGAGGGGATGCTCACACTAGGTCAAGGACTTCCTGGGGATCTGCTCCAAAAAGGGATCACAAACAGTACAAACTGCTTAGTGCTCCAATATTTGGACACTGGTCATGACAGACAAATACTTCGGTAATGTCCTACATCAGTAGGTGAAGGGGAGCAAGGTCAACACTCTTATAAAGAGAAGGTTACTTGCTAATGACTTAGGCAGATTCTTCCTGCTCCCTTCACATCTAAGGGGAAAATGAATGTTAGAGCTGACTGGCTTAGTTGGGAACCAATAGATCATTCAGAATGGGAACTGTACCCAGATACGTTCTATCTGTTTGTAAAGGACTTAATCTCCAATCTGTTTGCCTCCCACCGTAATCATAAGGTTCCATTGTACAGGGAAGAAATGATGATTTAAAAAAAAAAATCAAAGCATAGAACATTAATTTGTCCTATCTTCCTAGAGGAGCTCCTCATCTTTCCCGTTTAAGAAGTTTTTGAATGTGAGAGTGAAGGGTTATTCTACCTGAATGTTCTGAAAACATGTTTAAAAAGAGAAATAAAATTGTCAATGTTAGTTTGACAATCAGAATGAGCAAAGTAAAAGAAAATACGAAAATTAAGAGAACTAAAAGCACTAAAAAGGGAGAAAAAGTTGCCTGTAGAAAGTATTTCTGTTCAAGATCTAAAGAGGAGCTTTGGCTTTCCAATGACAATACATTTCCTTAAAGAGAAGGCAGGGTTTTGCTTAGTCTTGCAGAAGTGTTTCAGACACTACCTTGGATTGACTTTTTGTCAGATTCCCAGCCTGAAATGCTGCAATAGCTGGCAGGCAGAGTGTTGCTGGTATGTTGCAGACAGGCTGCTGGGGTCAGAGTTGCTGGATCACGGCTATATTGTAACACAGACACTCGTGGTGGGACCTGCATGCTGTTTGGGAGCTGCAACAGCAAAAGGGCAGGTTTTTCCATTAGATTCACAGTCCCTTACCTGACTGCTTGGGCAATTGGACTTTGACCATACCTACTCTTGAGCGGTCATGTTCCTTGTTGATGTAGGATATACTGCATAACTCTAGAAAACGGTCTACCAACAAGTGTTAACTACTGTTTGAAATGGACCAGATTGGTGCCTTGGGTGAGGCAAAACTCTTAGTAGTAGTCTCTGCTTCTATGCTTTGTATTTTAGAGTAGTTAATAGACTTAAAATTAAAGAGTTTTCTAACTCATCTTTGACATTTTTAGTTGACGGTAGATTGCTGTTTGTGCATAATATGGTTATCTGATCTGTGTCCCCCTTTAAGAAATCCTATCCCTACTTGGGATCTTAATTTGGTTTTAGCTTCACTTAGGAACTCACCTTTTGAATCCTTGTATGATTGTTCATTGTATTGTTTATCTCTTAAAATGGCTTTCATTATTGCCATAACCTCAGCCAGAAGAGTGAGCAAATTAAATGTCTTAATGGCTGAGTCACCATTTATGGCTTTTCAAAAAGATAAGGTGGTTCTTAGGCCTGATCCCAGGGTTTTGCCAAAAGTGGTGTCTGATTTTCCTATGAGATGATTAATTTGCTGGTATTTTTTCCCAGAACTGCATATTAATAAAGACGGATCTGTTTTATGTATTTTGGATGCAAGAATGCTCTTGCATATTTAGATATTTTAATTTTTGAAAATCGAGATTGTCTGTTTTACCCTGTAATCCACATACGTTTTAGCATATCTTTCCAGACACTAGAAGGATTAAAAATGTATTGTTGAATGTTACACATTAACAAATTCCTGTACCTATGTCAGCATGATCACATTCTACTACAGCTGTGGCAGCTTCTTTTGCTTACCTTAAGCAAGATCCAGTTACTGAAATGTGCGGGGCTACAACCTGGTCCTCTGTACACACCCTTCTAAGCATTATGCTCTTAACTTGGCCAATGCTAGATTGGGTAAAGCAGTGCTTCAGTCTCTATTCAACTGGGACTCTGGTCCCTTTTCTACGTTATTTTCAGCACTGCTGAACAATCCCATGAGTGGGATGTAGAGCCACTTAAAGAAATTAAGTTTACTTACTTGTAACCAGAGTTCTTTAAGATGACTCTGCGTAGTCACACTTCCATCTGTCTTCTGCAGTGGAGGAATCTGAGGTGGTAAAGGGCACTGCACCCTCTTACATAGTGTCTCTGGAAGTTCCAAGGCTAAGGGAAGGTATAGGAGAGGGCAAAGGAACGCTCAAACAGTTACTGCTTGGAGAAGGTTTTATTTTTGGGTGCTGTTAGGTGGTGCAATACCCATAACTATGAATATGCAGAGTCCTTTCAAAGAACTCTGGCTACAAATAACCTTCATTTTCAGACCTTGTTGAGCCAGTCTGGCTATTAACATTTTTGATAGGTGATTTTTAGCATACCTCATTGACATTATAATTATTAGGTCTTTAATGAATTGTATGGTGGCATTTTTTTCACTTATATCTGGTTTTTGGCATCTTTGCTGATGTTTGTACAGAGATTATGAATATGAGCACCTTTATGTATATAGCTACCACACATAAAAACATAATGGCAACCAAATCAACATCTTTCATTTTCTCAACAGAGCTGCACACCTAGCCCTCCAGCCCTCACTGAATTCCTGCTCTAAAAGATAGACTTTTATAGTATGTCCTCAAGATTAATAAATTTAGGACCAAGTGGATTATTCCTAAAATTATTTACGTTTATCACAGTAAAGTGTTGGGGCTTCATTTTGTTATGTACTCTACAAACACATTACAAAACACTCCTTGTCTCAAAGAGCTTACAGTCCAAATAGACAAGATGGAATGTGGGAGGGGAAATAGAGGCACGACAAGGTGAAGGGATCCACCCATGGTAAAACAGGAGGTCAGTGGCAGAATCAGGACTAGAACTCAAGTCTCCAAGTCCCAGCCCATTGGACCACACTTCCTCTCCAAACTGAATGGTCTTTCATGGAAAATACTCTGCCATCAGCTCTCTGCTGTATCGATGAGGCTCTAGCTGGAGTATCTCTGCAGAATGAGGCAGTGTTAGCTCAATGCAGAAGGACAGATGGGTTGGAATACTTAAGATTTGAAACCTAAACTATCAAATAACATAATGCTTAATACTGAAAGTAGGACGAGACAATTTCTGAAAGTTGGTCAGCTCATTGTAAAGATGCAGGAAAGCAGCCTGTAATACTTAGTCTAGTGCTAAAAGGGTTGACTTCTGAAGTTGCCTGAATGAAGGTAAGATGACTTGGCCACCTAGTTATAAAGAGGATTGGGTACTGCAACATATATAGATCAAAGCCACGTGCAATTCTAATGAGAATGAGTTTAAATATGGAGATGTTAAAATTTATTGTACAGTAGCTGTATTGCAATAACATTTGACATTAATGAAGTAAACAAGGCTTTATGCAGAAGATGCTCCGAAGAACCTTGGTATGTGCCCTACAATTGTTTTGCAGTAAGAGGGGAAGCATGGCTTATGAAGTAAATTTGGACTTAATTTGTATAATTAAGGCCAGTTTATTCAGCTTTAGGGCTGAAAACTGAGGTGAATGTATATTTGATTTATAAATCATTGCAACAAACTCTGAAAGTGTGTGTGTGTGTGTGCATATATATATATATATACACACACACAGCAGAAGTATATTTTATTAATTTTTATGCTATTTAACTTTCTGATTCTGTAGAAATTACATTTTTGTGTTGAATCTGGAGCTTGTTTTATTTTGAATGAGACATGACAATCTGGGCAGAACAGATTTGTCTATTTTTTTTCCAAGTATTTTTATTAAAAAAGCAGTTATGCTCTGAAAAACTGGCATTGTGTGTTTTCATGTTCATGTCTCAGTGAGTTCCATATCAAATTTGCAAAGCTAGTTGGTAAAATGATGATGGTTTTAACTTCTGGCTTGGCAGTTGCAAAGTGAGATCTCAACATCAGTCTCTGTTAACTATGTTCCAACAAATCGTAGAGAACATTCTGTTTAGTGTATGACTCAGGAAAATTTTTTGGCTTTCCTCTGTTTATATTTGCTCTGCAGCTCTAATGAGTAAGAGCTACTGTGACAGACCCAGACCTGTTGGGTGCAGGAGTCTGGTCTTATCGGTAGCCCTGCCAAAGGACCTCCCCACAGCCTAAGGGGAGGATCCACAGGACTTGGATAATAACCAAGTCTGGTGGAAGGCAAATATACTGGTCACTGGATGAATAGTTTTCTGTTCCCTGAGTGTCCAGAATGGGCTGCCCTAGAGCAATCAGGAATCTGCTAGAACCAGTTAAGACAGGCAAGTTAATTAAGTCACCCTGGAGCTAATTAAGAACTTACTAGAATCAATTATGGCAGGCAGGCTAATCAGGGCACCTGGTTTGAAAAGGACCTTCCAACAGTTAGTGAGGGGTGCACAAGGAACAGGGAGTAAGAAGGCATGCTGCTGGAGGACTGAGGAGAACAAGCATTATCAGGCTTCAGGAGGAAGGTCCTGTCGTGACAATAAAGAAGGTGCTGGGGGGAGGCTTTACACTGGGTTCCAGACTAGGGCCCTGTGCATAGCAGCTGTCTACATCTCCTGTAGCAGCTGTGTGATAGCTACAACTCCCTGGGCTATTTCCCCATAGCCTTCCCCCAGCACCCTTTTTATCCTCACTAAGGGCTGCTGTGAATCTCTGCGGCGAACAAATCCATCAGAAAGCACAGGACCCACCAAGGCACAGGAGGAACTTTGTCACAGTAGTAAAAATGAAATTTTGTCAGAAAAAATTTTTTTGAATACACATACAGGGGTCTCATCTGCTTAGCATGGATGTGCCTTTTCTGCAGTCAGCTTTCTGACTGTAATCACATTTTGGTGTTAAATTTATTCTTCTGTGCCACTGTTTAGGTTAAAACTCCTCCAGGGCCTCCTGCTTGTTTTCATGAGGTAGATTCCCAAATGTATGTCAGTGTTGTATGAATTACATTTATATAAAAAGTCAAAAATATGTCTTAGTTGATTCTGAAATCCTATTATGTGGTTTTCCTGTTATTGCTAGATTATGCAGCATACGGTGTAGTGTAAAATCTCCTAATTTGAAGACTTGTGTGTTATTTAGGGTTATGATAAAGAAAGATACACGTGCTGGTGAAACTTGCTTATCACTGTGTATTATGAATGATGTGCTGCTTTTCTCTGCCATATGGAGTTCTGGTCATCCATATTTGAAAAAATAAAATATTAGCCCACTTTTTACCATTGTCTGGGTAAAGGGATAGTGAGACTTTGATATTTCTCTTCAGTGAAATTTGAAAAGTAATAAACTTTATAAATGAAGAATTAACTTTCAACCAAAAATAAAACCTTATTGTTTTTCAGACAGAAAACTTGGAGAGTACAATAACCATACCGGATATCAAATTACACAGCAACCCTTCAGCTTTTAATGTTTACTGCAATGTCCGCCATTGTGTTTTGGAGTGGCAGAAAAAAGAAACATCCTTAACTTTGGCTTCAAAGAATACTGTGCAAAGTGGGGATTCAGATAGTGATGAAGAGGAGGAGTCCAAAGAGCCACCCCTCAAGCTTCCAAAGGCAAGTGACCCTGGATACTTTTTCATGTGTAATTACATAGTCTGCATGGCACATCTTTGCCAGTTTTATTCATCAACATTAATTTAACCCTTTCTCAGTTGGATTCTTTTACTTTATGACAAGTTATTAGGAACACAGTAATTGTCATATCAGGTCAGACCAGTATCCATCTAGGCAAGTATTTTCTCTGACAGTGGTGGGTACTAGATGCTTCAGAGGACTGCAAGAAACTCTGAGGTGGTCACTTGGAAATAAGCTACCCATAGAAATTTCTTTTTAACTCCCTCAGTTAGAAGTTGGCTTATTCTCTGATTTAGGAGGGTTTATATTACTTCCAAACATTTAGTTTTTCAATTCCATGTAATATAACTGGATATTTTCATCCTCCATATAAATATTGTTCTTTTTTTGAACTCTTGCTTAGCTCTTGGCTGCAATGTTTTATGGCATTGATTGATTGTCGGTCTGTTTTATTAAGATTGTGGACAGAATACTTCAGTAATAATAGCTTTTAGAATTTAATGACTTCAGTGATTTTGCTACGAGTGTGTAATAGGATGCTATTCAATAGTGGAATATTAGAAAGAAAAGCTGGTGGGAATGGTTAAACTGCATCATTTTTCTTACCTGCATATTTTATTTCCTCATATGTCCAATTACCAGTTCCATTTAGCTATTGAGTATGCCTGTTGTGAATTCTGTTTTGCCCACCAATTAGTGTTTATTTAATATGTGTAATCTATTAATATTGTTTCCTGTCATCCTTCCCTGATGTGAGCTCAAAGGGAGTTGGGCAGAGCAGCTTCACATAGTTCTTTTTTATGTGACTTCTTATGATAAGGTTGAATTAAATACTACTAAAATTGCGTTTTTTATGTTGGTCTTATTGTTGCCTGGAAAACAGGAATCTTACAGTTGTTTGAGTTTACAGATGTTTTGTCATGAAAGGTTAGCTTGCAAGCCCAGAGAGGATTTTGGTGAACTTCAGAGGGACTTAACCACAGTACATAATTGGGCAACATGGCGGACAAAATTCAGTGTTGACAAATGCCAAGTAATGCATGTTGGAGGGGAAGGATTGGTGATAGTAATGCACTTTTACAGGGTTCTAAATTAATTATATATCTCAGCTCATTGAAGGCTTGCTCAATGTGTAGTTTCAGTCAAAAAAGTAAACAAAATATTAGGATGCATAAGGAGTGGGATGAAGAATAATATGAAAAACGGAATGCCATTATGTAAATCAGTAGTATGGCTTTAGTACTGCTGACCCCGTATCCAAAAGGATATTTGAGAATTAGAGGGGACAAAAATGATTAGGGATATGGAAAAACATTTGTGAAGAGAGTATAAAGATACCTGTTGTTTGTCAGAAAGGAGATAAGAGAGAGCCTATAGAAGAAAGATTGGGAACTTCTGTTCTTCCTATGTCAAAACAGAAGCACCAAGGGGATTGATGTTCAGCACAATGTAAGAGTGGTAAATTTAAAACTGATAAAACCAGTACTTTTCACACAGTTCTTAAATTGTGGAAAAATTGGAACAGGATGATTTTTAAGCCTAATAACTTAGTAAGGCTCAGAGGGATTGGATGCTTATGTGGATACTTTGTAATAGTTACTGCTAATGAAGGACAGAAGGAGACAATAAGCTCTGTTTTTGGACATATATCAATCTCTTAACTACAAGTATTAAGATAACATCTTTGAGGGGCAGGATGACCCCACATATACCTAGTGTGGTGTGTTTTTTTTGTACATTCCTTTGAAGTATGGGGTGCTGGCCACTTCTGGAGACAGGATATGCAGCTAGGTGAATTGTGAATCTGATCCAGTATGGCAATTCCCATATAAAGGCATAGGGCTTGTTTTCTTTGTAAATTTGGTTGATAGCTTCCGAAGGTGGAGTTGTAAATGCTGCCTACCTTGAATTGTTTACTTGGGAGGGAAGGAATTTGTAATTTTTTTTTAAAGTAGTGAATATTCCGTATTTATTGACTTTGTCACCTGATCAAAATAGTATGAGTGACAGCTTACCTGTGTAAATGTGAAAAAACAAGCTGTTTTATCATCTTTAAATACTATTTGCAGTTTCTAGAAATATTTTCAGAGTGAGGCAATGTTAGAACAGTGTGGATAAAATTTTCAGAAGTGACGTAGGCACTAGATTTTCAGTTCTTTTGGTACCTAAAAATGCAGTTGGTCATCTAGTGGGGCTTTAACAACACCTACACAGGGTATATGCTAGATTTCCATTGTAATTTGGAATTAGGCATCTAAATTGCTTAGCTATATATCTGCATCGTTAGGCACCAAAGTGCCTTTGAAAATATGAACCATTTGGAACCTAACAGCCTGTCTACAGTGTACCAACCGCTGTGCATTACTTGTGGTATGGACTGTGTTACGGTGCAATTAAAGTCCAAGGATGCAGTTTAGTGGACTTTTCACTGCTCTATAGCAGTGTTCACATGGCGAGTTACTGTGCAAGCAAGCTGATTCACACTATAGCTTGGTGCACAGTATCCCTGTGTAGGTAAGCCCTGTGTCTTGTTGAAAATCCTTAAGATTTAGGAGCCAAAGTGCCTAAATCACTTTTGAAAATGGAACCTAGACTCCTAAGTTACTTAAGTGCTTTTGCAAATGTTATCTTCATGAATAGGTGAATTGCTTTGATATTTTGTGTGTGTGTGTGTATAAAAATAAAATACTGAATTGGCATAGGCTACTGAGTGCATTTTTGTTAATTTGATATAAATGAGGAGAGTTGTTGCAGAGGATTTGAAGTCTCATTTTAATAATTACTAGACTTAATTCCTTTGAATAAGATACTGGGCTAAATAGAGAATATTGATAAAGCTCTTTTATGGAATAGCTCAGTGGTTTGAGCATTGGCCTGCTAAACCCAGGGCTGTGAGTTCCATCCTTGAGGGGGCCACTTAGGGATGTGAGGCAAAATCAGTACTTGGTCCTGCTAGTGAAGGCATGCGGCTGGACTTGATGACCTTTCAGGGTCCCTTCCAGTTCTATGAGATCGGTATATCTCCATGTTTGTCAAAGTGTCAGAGGGATGGAAGTTGGAAGAAAAACTTTTATACTGGACTTTTTCCACTTTCACAGCTCCTCCTATGCTAAGCTTTTTAAGACTGAGATTGAGGTCTAGTTTATACTAGAAAACTTGGTCACCATAACTATGTTGCTCACAAGTGTGAAAAATCCACACTCTGGAGTGGTGTAGTTAAACCTACCGAAGTCCCAGTGTAGACAGCACTAGGTCAGTGGAAGAATTCTTTTGTCGACCTAGCTACTGCCTCTCAGGGAGGCAGATTACCTGTACTGGTGGGAGAATTCCTCTTGTTGGTGTAGATCAGGGGTTGGCAACGTCTGGCACGTGGCTTGCCAGGGTAAGTATCCTGGTGGGCCGAGCCACTTGACTGCTGCTGCTGTGTCAGCAGGTTTGGCGTATTGCGACTCCTGCTGGCCGTGGTTCACTGTCCCAGGCCAATGGGGGCTGCAGGAAGCAGCAAGGGATATGCTGGCAGTGGCTTCCCACCACCCCCATTGGTCTGGGACAGTGAACCGCAGCCAGTGGGAGCTGTAGTCGGCCAAACCTGCCGACACGGCAGGTGAACAAACTGGCCCGGCCTGCCAGGGTGCTTACCCTGGCGAGCCACATGGCAGAGGTTGCTGACCCCTGTTGTAGATAATATCTGTACTGAAGAGCTGTGCCACTGTAGCATTTTAAGTATAGACAAGCCTCTAGAATGCTTGTTATTAATTTAAATCCAAAATACTTTTCCAGTAGACAGTAAAGCTGGTAGTTGAAAACAAGCTGAAATTTATTGTACTTTTTGTACAAGATGCATTAATAAACCTCAATGAAATCTCTGGTTTTGTTTTCTGAAATCTGATAGGCCAACTAGCAAACTAAATTGTTTCATGTAGGCTTTTATTTGAAAGGTAGATCTGCATGAAAAATTCTTTGCAGGTTCCTGTAAATAGATGTTGGAGCAAAATTTGCTGTCTTCCTAAACTGCTGTGTGCCTTTTAGTCTTGATGCAAGAATTTTATATTCTTTCTATGATTAAAGTGTAGTTATCAGTGGTTCACAGTCATGCTGGAAGGGCATAACAAGTGGAGTCCGCAGGGATCAGTTCTGTTCAATATCTTCATCAGTGATTTAGATAATGGCATAGAGAGTACGCTTATAAAGTTTGCGGATGATACCAAGCTGGGAGGGGTTGCAAGTGCTTTGAAGGATAGGATTATGATTCAAAATGATCTGGAGAAATGGTCTGAAGTAAATAGGATGACATTGAATAAGTACAAATGCACTGCATTCCACTTAGGAAGGAACAATCAGTTGCACATATACAAAATGGGAAGAGACTACCTAGGAAGGAGTACTGCGGAAAGGGATCTGCCGGTTATAGTGGACCACAAGCTAAATATGAATGAACAGGATAACACGGTTGCAAAAAAAAAGCCAACATCATTCTGGAATGTATTAGGAGTGTTGTAATCAAGACAAAGAAGTAATTCTCTTCCACTCTACTCCGCGTTGATTAGGCCTCAGCTGGTATTGTGTCCAGTTGTGGGGGCCACATTTCAAGAAAGATGTGGACAAATTGGAGAAAGTCCAGAAAAGAGGCACCAAAATGAATAAAAGTCTAGAAAACATGCTCTATGAGGGAAGATTAAAAAGTTGGATTTGTTTACTCTGGAAAAGATAAGGCTGAGAGGGAATATAATAGTTTTCAAGTACATAAAAAGTTGTTACAAGGAGGAAGGAGAAGAATTTTTTCCTCTTAATCTCTGAGGATAGGAGAAAAAGCAATGGGCTTAACTTGCAGCAAGGAAGGTTTAGGTTGGACATTAGGAAAAACATCCTGTCAGAGTGGTTAATCACTGGAATAAATTGCCTAGGGAGGTTATTGAATCTCCGTCATTGGAGATTTTTAAGAGCAGGTTAGAAAAACATCTGTCAGGAATGATCTAGATAATACTTAGTCCTGCCATGAGTGTAGAGGATTGGACTAGATGACCTCTTGAGGTCCCTTCCAGTCCTGTGATTCTGTGAGACAAGCACGTGTGTCTGCTTTGGACACAGTTGGATTAAGAAGCCCAGTGATGAAGACACTGGCCTTGGTCCTGGAATTGAATTCCATCGTTGTTGCACAGGCAGTTCTTAATTCATATGATCATGATCTGATAGTGAAAGCCTCTAAGGCACCACTGGCATTGGCTTCTGAGATAAGAACCGAGCCCCAAGAGAAGCCGCCTTATCAGTCGTCTTTTGGTTCCAAAAATGATGGCAAGAGATAAGGCTTCTGTTATCAGGGCCATGTTGCATCCAGAAGATTAATCAGATCTGCATTTTTTTGGCATCAGATCCTAACCTGAAAAATTAGATGTAAATCCCTGTGTAAATCTCAGTTATGGGTTCTAAGGACAGCATCTGATCCAAAGTTTGCTCTGGAAGTATCAGTAGTTTCATCATCACTGATTCACACAGCTTCATTGGTTACTGTGGTAGTTGAAATTAACCACACAAATCTGCAGTCAGGTTACATACTAGAGCCACGAGACCAGTTAGCTAAAGTGGAGAAGATGAAAGCTCCAACCAATTATCCTTCTCATATTTCGACTCCTGTGAAACAGAAGAGATGGGATAAGCTATCTCATTTTTCCCAGAGACTTTCCTGCTGCCCCCAAGAACACCTTTGAGCTCACATGGTGAAATGATGTTGCCTTTTTCTGCTAAACATGCCAAGTCCTTTAGTTTCTCTATTTGTCTTTTTTGAATCTGCAGTCTGTGCTTGTTCGATCTACAGAGGAACTGGATTGAGTTAGGCTTTCAGAGAACCCGTTGAAATTTCACATTCAGGAAAGAGTACTTCTGGACATTGGGCTTGTGCTGCCTTATCTTCTAGAATATGAGATGTTCTTAGAATATGTGTGGTGTTACTACTGGCAAGTTCCACCAAAGGATGCATGATCCTATTAGTGTCGTTTCAGCAGCACAGAGAGATTGCACAGACGCTGTTGGAAAAGCTTGCCCATTGTATCCGAGCTTCCCAGATCTGGCTACTTCTCCTGTCTTCAAAGAGCATTGTCACTTTATGATCCCTGAAATTCAGTCAGCAGAAGGAGAGCCTGCAGCTCAGAGTACCAGCAACTGGAGCCAATAATGGAAACTGACTCATCAGCAAATGAATTGTTGAGGTGGCCATCGCTACTTCTCGTTCTGAGGACACTTTACAATTCCACAAGTTTGTAGATAAGATGGCCATGACTTTAAAACTTCTATCTATAACATTGGAAGAACACTCCCA
The DNA here is from genome assembly GCF_025201925.1 of Gopherus flavomarginatus. Lineage (NCBI taxonomy): Eukaryota > Metazoa > Chordata > Testudines > Testudinidae > Gopherus > Gopherus flavomarginatus. The sequence continues at coordinate 290,125,078 of NC_066617.1, forward strand.
TTCTGTATTTACGTTTTGGGTGTTCTGTCAAGGAGCGAAGACTTTCTTCCAGTTGTAGATGAACTGTTGCAGCCTGCAAAAGCAATGCAGTGTACCTCTTGAAAAAAACAAAACCAAAAAACCCTAAGTTACATTATTTGCTATATAAAAGATTCTCCTTTGTTCATGCCCTAAGCCTTAGTTGCTAGTAGTGGCAGCAGTCATTAGCTCTAGAGGAGGAGATTTGCATTTCACATCCTCCAGCAGGAGGGGAAAATAGATGGAGGCAACTGGTTAAAAAAAGTGTTTGCCATTGTTTGCCTTGAAGAAACAGTGGCTAATAACCAGGCAGTTATGTTGCGATATCAGAACCTAGTATGGGAAAGGTTTTCTGCCTAATACAGGCAGAGGATAGTCCACTGATTGTCCTTCATATGGGAACAAATGATACTTCTGGATTTTCATGGGGATGCTTCAAGGAACACTAGATGAGGCTGGGAAGGATGCTTAAAGAAATGGAGGCTAATGTGATGTTCAGTGAGATTCTGCCTGTCCCTAGAAGAGGAGACAAGATTATTATGATGGCTCAGACAGTGGTGCTATATAGAGGGCTTTGAGATAATTGTCCACTGGGAGACATTCACAGACAGAGAAGTGTTTTCATGGGACGGACTCCACCTTAATAGGGAGGGAAATAAACTTCTGAGATGGAGGTTGACACAACTGATTAAAGTGCTTTAAATTAGGAATTCACAGGAGATGGTTGGGAGATACTTTTGTAATCTCCACGCCTGGTTCTAATCCTGAGTGGGGGAAAAAATCAAGTAACAGAGGATATAGTGATGGAGAAAGGAACAATAGAGGATAGGAGAATGGATATCAAGAGAACAGATACTGTCTGGGGTATTGGCACTAACAGTCAGGCAGGTGATACTGGTAGTAGAATGACTATACTTAGTCGTGTGAGGAATCTTGATGAAGCCAAGCAGAAACAACTAAGATGTCTTTACACCAATGCAAGGAGCCTGGGTGACAAAATAGATGAACGAGAACTCTTGGGTCAGGAAGTTAAACTAGATATTCTAGGGATAACAGAAATATGGTGGAATAGTAGTCATGGCTGAAATATAGGTATTGAAGGGTATGTTCTGTTCAGAAAAGACAGAAATACAGGTAAAAGTGGTGGAGTAGCATTGTATATTAATGGTAAAGTAGGTGATCCAGAAATTAGAAGTGATTGGATAAAATGGGGAATCTCTTTGGGTCAGAATCACATTGGTGAAGTAAGCTGGAAAAGAGGCTTCACTGGGATAATGCTTGGGGTATGCTAAAGACCCCCATGATCTGATTTGGATATGGGTAGGGACTTCTTTATATTTTCAATGAGATAATCATAAAATTTCCAGTAGTATTTATGGGAGACTTTAATTTCTCAGATATAGATTGGAGGACAAATGCTACTAATAATGGTAGGGCCTGGGTGTTCCTGAATGTGATAGCCGACAGATTTTTTTTCACCAGGTACTCAATGAACCAAGAAGAGGTGATGCCATTTTAGGTTTCATATTGGTAAGTATTAAGGAACTCATAGAAGAACTGGTTCTAAAGGACAACCTTGGTTCAAGTGATCATGAGTTAATTCAGTTGAAACTAAATGGAAGGATTTTTAAAAAAAAATGTCTGCAACTAGGATCCTTGATTTCAAAAGGACAAACTTTAAAAAATGGAGGGAAGTTGTTAGGGAAGTGGACTGGACTGAAGAACTTAAGCAGCTGAATGTGGAGGAGGCTTGGAATTATTTAAATCAGAGTTGAAGAAACTATCTGAAGCCTGTATCTCAAGCAAGGGGAAAGAAATTGTGGGAAAGAGTTGAAGACCAAACAGCATGAACAAGCATCTTAAACAGGTTATTAAGAATCAGAGGGGTAGCCGTGTTAGTCTGGATCTGTAAAAGCAGCGAAGAGTCTTGTGGCACCTTATAGACTAACAGATGTATTGGAGCATGCATCCGGCGAAGTGGGTATTCGCCCATGAAAGCTCTTGCTCCAATACATCTGTTAGTCTATAAGGTGCCACAGGACTCATTGCTGCTTTTAGGTTATTAAGAAACAGCAGAAAGCTTACAAGGAATGGAAGAAGGGATGGATCAGCAAGGAAAATGACTCTTGGAGGTCAGAAAGTGTAGGGAAAAGGTGGGACCAGCCAAAAGCCAAACAGAGTTGGACCTTGGAAAGGAAATTAATACAATAGTAAGAGGTTCTTTAGACATATAAAGAAAAAGAAAACAAGGAAAGAAGTGGGACTGCTAAGCACTGAGAATGGGGTGGATATTAAAGATAATCTAAGTGTGGCCCAACATTTAAGTGCACACTTTGCCTCAGTTTTAAATAAGGGTATAATAAGGCTCTTAGGAGTAGTGGCAGGGTGGCTAATGGAAATGAGGTTATGGAAGTAGAAATTAAACTGAAACATCTTGGGACCAAATGAGGGCCTCATATAATTTCAATCCAAGAATATTAAAGAAACTGGCAGATAAAAGTGCAAGTCCCATAGCAAGGATTTTAATTAATCTGTAAACTTTGGAGTTGTACCCTGTGACTGGAAAATTGCTTATATTTGCCCGTTTTTAGTAAAGGGAAAATAAGTTATTCCATTAGTTTGACCTCAGTTGTATGCAAAGCCTTGAAACAAATTTTGAAAGACAAAGTAGTTAAGTACATAAAGGTAAATAGTAATTAGGATAAAATACAACATGGTTTTAAAAGAGGTAGATTGTGCCAGATCACTCTGATCTTTCTTTGAGAAATTAACTACGTGCTCTTTTTTTTAGACAATGGAAATGCAGTAGACCTAACCTACGTGGTTTTCAGTAACGCATTCCACATGGGAAATTATTAGTTAAATTGGACAAAATAGGGATTAATATGGTCTGGGAAGGTGGATAAGGAACTGGTTGAAGGGGACACTATAATGGGTCATACTGGAAAGTGAAATGTTAGGCTGGAGGGAGGTTACTAGTGGAATCCTCAGGGATCAGTCTTGGGACCAATCTTATTTAACATTTTTATTAATGACCATGGCACATAACATGGGGATGTGCTAATAATTTGTGGATGAGACAAAGAATATCATACAATATTTGTGTGATATTGAAAACTGGAGTAATAAAAATGGAATGAAATTTAATAGTGCAAAGTGCAAGGTCATGCAATTAGGGACTAACAACAAGAATTTTTGCTATAAACTGGGGACATCTCATTTAGAAGCAACAGAGGAAAAGGAATACCTGGGTGTATTGGTCGATCACAGGATGATTGTGAACTGCCAGTGTGATATAGCCGTGAAAAAGATTAATGCAGTCCTGATATGCATCAGGTAGAGATTGGAAAGTGTTGTTATTACTATACAAGGCACTGGCGAGACCTCATCTAGAATACTGTGTGCAATTCTGGTCTCCCATGCTTTAAGAACAATGAATTCAAACTGGAACAGGTAATAGAGAAGAGCTGCTAGGATGATCAGAAGAGTGGAAAACTACCTTACAAGAGGAAACTTAAGGATTTTGTCTAGTTCAGCATAACCCAGGGGTCGGCAACCTCTGGCATGCAGCTCGCTAGGGTAAGCACCCTGGCGGACCGGGCCAGTTTGTTTACCTGCTGCATCGGCAAGTTCGCTGGACTGCAGCTCCCACTGGCCGCGGTTCACTGTCCCAGGCCAATGGGGGTAGTGGGAAGCGGCGTGGATGAGGGATGTGCTGACTGTGGCTTCCCGCTACCCCCATTGGCCTGGGACAGCGAACTGCGGCCAGTGAGAGCTGCGATCGGCTAAACCTGCCGACACGGCAGGTAAATAAACTGGCCTGGCCTGCCATAAAGCTTACCCTCGCAAGCCGCATGCCCGAAGTTGCTGACCCTTGGCATAACCAAATGAAGGCTGAAGGTAAGTATGATTGCTTTATGTAAATACATCTGAGGAATAAATACAAGGGAGAGAGAGGAGTTATTTCAGTTGAGGGTACATGATGGCACAAGAGCAAATGGATACAAATAGGCCATCAATAAGTTTAGGCTTGAAATTCTAACCATCAGAGGAGTGAAGTTCTATAACAGCCTCCTAAGGGGACTGTTGGGGGAAAATATCCTGGTTTCGAGACTGAGCTCAATAAGTTTGAGGGGGTTGATATCAGGAGAGTGCGTACAATAGCACGTGGTCCACCAGTGACTGCTAGTTGCAAATATCTCCTATGGCCAAAGATTGGACATTAGATCACGAGGGCTCTGAGTTACTACACTGAGCTCTTTTCCACTTTTGTGTGTCGCTGATATGCTCTGAGTCTAACTGATTTCTGCATTTGGGGCCGGGAACGAATTTCCCCCCAGGTCAGATTGGCAGAGACCCTGGTTATTTTTGGCTTTACTCTGCTGCATGTGGAATGGGTCACTTACTATTTTAAATTAGAGTAAATGGTGGATTCTTTGTAACTTGAAGTCTTATAAATCAAGATTTGAGTACTTCACTAACTCAGTCAGAGGTTGTGGGTCTATTACAGGGTGGATGAGAGACTGTGGCCCGTAGTGTGCAGGGGGTCAGACTAGATCATCATGATGGTGCTTTGTTGCCTTAAAGTCCATGTGTTTAAGAGATGTGGTACTGCCCCTCCAGAAAGCAAGTTGTAGGTAGAAGACCTTCCTTGTGAAGGAGATGGATTATGCATCAAGAAAACTGAAATGTTAGAGAAGATGAAGAATTCAAAGTCTACAGCACTGTCTTTCAACTTGTTGGAAGAAGGACCTCTGTGGTCCTCTCTTAAGATACTGTAGGGAGTTCAGTCCCTATGTTGGTAGTCTTATTCTTGGTGTGCACTGTTGTGGAGGAGCTGGTGGTCATGGTCAGTGTTCCCTCTAATTTTTCCCATCTATGTGCAGAATGAATTTTGTTCTGTGCACCAGTAAGGAGGTGATGTGTGACACACCAGTTCTGGTAGGGTTGGGCTTGACTGGGCCGGGGGAGAGGCTCCTCTCCCTGGCCGCTGCAGCTCCGGTGGGGCTGGGTTTGGCCACCTCTCTACAGCCGTGGCAGTTCCGGTGGGCCTGCACCGGGCTGGGGGACCTGCCAGCCCTAAATAGATGCGCAGCTTACAGGGAACCTAGGTCATGGTACATATAGATACCAATGAGATAGGGAAGGGCAGAAGAGAGGTCTTGAAGACCAAATGTAAGCTAAGTCAGAGACTGGGACTTCCATAGTTCAAGAATCTGAAATGCTTTCTGTTCCACGTTCAGGTGCAGCCAGACAGGCTGAACTGCAGAGTGTCAGTGTGTGGATGAGACCATGGTGTTGGGAGTAAGGATTTAAGTTTATTAGGAACTGGAGAACCTTCTGGGGAAGGAAGAGCCTATACAGGAAGATTGGGCTCCACCTAAACAAAAGTTCTGACATGTAAAACTGAAACGGTCACAGAGGAGTTTTTAAACCAAGGACTGGTGGAAAACTCTCAGGTGCTCCCTTAGGGGATGATTTATTAACAGGGATATTCTATATTCTAGTAAAGAGAAGAGGATAGAAGTACAGATAGGAACTTAACAGAGAAGCAGTCAAACAAAAGAGCCCCATCAGTTGCCTCACATGAAAGCAGACTACTAAATATTTACAAATTTTATATGTGCTTGTATGCAAATACATGAAGTCTAAAACCCAAGATGAACAAACTTGAGTATTAAATGAGGCTGTTGATATAATAAGCATCACAGAAACTTGGTGGAACAATGATAATCTATGAATACAGTTAATACCAGGATACAGAATACATAGGAACGATGAAGTAGGTCGTGCTGTTGAGGGAGTAGCATTATATGTGAAACAAAACATAGAATCAAATCTAATAAAAATCTTAAATTAACCAAACTGTATCCTAGAATCTCTATGGATAGAAATTCCATGCTTGATTAATAAGAGTATAGCAGTAGGAGCATACTATTAACTACCTGACTAGGATGGTGAGATGTTCAGGAAGATTGGAGAGGCTACAAACATAGCAGGAAACCCAATAATAATGGGGGATTTCAACTACAGTAGAATCTCAGAGTTACGAAAGCCACAGTTATGAAGTGACTGGTCAATCACATATTTCAGTATAAACCGGAAGTACACAATCAGGCAACAGCACAAGCATACACACATGTATGCATGCAAGTACAGTACTGTTAAACATAAACTACTTAAAAAAAAAAAAGGAAAACTTTTTAAAAAAAACTAAAAATTTGATAAGGCAAGGAAACTATTTTTGTGCTTGTTTCATTTAAATTAAAATGGTTAAAAGCAGCATTTTCCTTCTTTGTAGTAAAGTTTCAAAGCTGTTTGAAGTCAATTCAGTTGTAAACTTTTGAAAGCACAACCATGATGTTTTGTTCAAAGTTACAAACAACCTCAATTCCTGAGGTATTTGTAACTCTGAGGTTCTACTATATCGGGTTGGGAACCTCTGCGAGTTTGTTTACCTGCCATGTCAGCAGGTTCTGCAGACCACATCTCCCACTGGCCGCGGTTAGCCGTCCCAGGCCAATGCGGGAGGCGGGAAGCTGCAGCCAGTGCATCCTTCGGCCCACGGCGCTTCCCGCTGCCCCCATTGGCCTGGGACGGTGAACTGCAGCCAATGGGAGCTGTGAGAGGCCGAACCTGCTGACGTGGCAGGTAAAGAAAGTGGCCCGGCCCGCCAAGGTCCTTACCCTGGCGAGTCACGTGCCAGAGGTTGCCAACCCCTGTACTATATCCTTGTATACTGGATAGATGTTGATTCAGGATGCAGAAATAAAACTTGTAGACGCTTAGGCTGTGTCTACACTTCCATTTTCAATGCTAAAACTTGTCGGTCAGTGGTGTGAAAAAAACCCCCTGAGCGACATAAGTTTTAGTGCTGAAAAGCACCAGTATAGACAGTGCTTTATTGCCGGGAGCTTATTGGGGGGTGGGTTTAAAATTGCTGGGTGCGCTCTTCCCTGGTAATAAAGCTTGTCTACACTGCCCAGGTCACAGTGCTGCTGTGGCCGTGCTGTAACATGGGCAGTGTAGACATACTCTTAGTGACTAGTTATTCCAGGAACACACAAGGGGAGAGACATTTTTTGATTTAGTCTTAAAGCACGGGATCTGATCCAAGAAGTGAATATAACTGAACTGCTCAGTAATAGCAACCATAATGTAATTAAATTTAACGTCCTTGTATGGGGAAAATTGCCAAAGATATCCACCACAGTAGCATTTAATTTCAAAAAGGGAAACTACACAAAAATGAGAGAGCTAGTTAAATGTAAATTAAAAGGAACAGTTACGAAAGTGAAATTCCTGCAAGCTGCATAGAAACTATTTTAAAACACCAACACGACTAGGAGGACCAACAAATGCCATCATGGCTGAACAACAATGTTAGAGAGGGCAGTTAAAGGCAAAAAGACACCCCTTAAAAATTGGAAGTCAAATCCTATTGTGGATCATAGAAAGGAGCATTAACTCTGGGAAGTCAAGTGTAAAAGTATAATTATGCAGGCCAAAAACAAATTTGAAGAGCAACTAGCAAAAGAAACAAAAACAAATAGCAATTTTTAAGTACGTCAGAAGCAGGAAGCCCGACAAGCTATCAGTAAGACCACTGAATGATTGAGGTATTAAAGGAGCACTCTCAAGGAAGACCAGGCTGTTGTGGAGAAGCTATGTGAATACTTTGCATCAGTCTTCACTGCAGAGAATGTGAGGGAGATTCCCACACCGGAGCCATTCTTTTTAGGTGACAAATCTGAGGAACCGTCCCAGGTTGAGGTGTCAATAGAAGAATTTTGGAACACATTGATTAATCAAACAGTAATAAGTCAGCAGGCCCAGATGGTATTCACATGAGTTCTGAAGGAACTCAGATATGCAAGTTATTGCTTAAATCTGCCTCTGTACCAGATGACTGAACGGTAGCTAGTGTAACGCCAATTTTTAAAATAAGTCTCCAGAGGCAATACTGGCAATTACAGGTTGGTAAACCTAAGTTCAACACCAGGCAAATTGGTTGAAACTATAGTGAAGAATGTAATTATCAGACACACAAATACAGTATGTTGGGGAAGAGCCAGCACAGCTTTTGTAATGACTATCTGACCAATCTTTTTGAATTCTTTGAGGGTGTCAACAAGCATAGGGACAAACATGATCTCATGGATATAGCACACTTGGACTTTCAGAAAGCCCTTGGCAAGGTCCCCTACCAGAGGTTCTTAGCAAAGCAAGCAGTCATGAGGTAAGAGGAAAGGTCCTGTCACAGATCAGTAATTGGTTAAAAGGTAGGAAACAAAGGTAGGAATAAATAGTCAGTTTTCACAATGGAGAGAGGATCTGTACTGGAACCAGTCCTATTCAACATATTCATAAATGATCTTGAAAAAGGGGTAAATAGTGAGGTGGCAAAGTTTGCAGGTGATACAGAATTACTCAGAACAGTTGAGTCGAAAGCAGATGTGAAGAGTTACTAAGGGATATCACAAAACTGGGCGACTGGGTAACAAAATGGCAGATGAAATTCAGTGTTGATTGGTGCAAAGTAATGCATATTGGGAAACATCCCAATAATACATACAAAATGATGGAGTCTATCTTAATTAGCTACCACTGGTCAAGCAAGAACTCTTGTAGTCATCGTGAGTAGTTCTCTGAAAACATCTGCTCAGGGTGTGGTGGTAGTTAAAAAAGCTAACACTGTTAGGAACCATGTGAGCGGTGTGATCAGCACTGCAATGAGGTAATTACACCCTTTGAACTGCGACAGCAGCCTTAATCTGAGTGTGAATGTGCAGAGTCCATCTGAAAGAACTCCAGTTATAAGTGACCTTCATTTTCGGTGTCACTGTAAACTTGTGCTATCGCAGACTCCCCAGTAGAAGCTATTACAGGTGCTAAAACCAAATCGGGCCTGTGCCATTCATGTGGTTGCTAACCAGAGGGTCTACAGCCCAGAGATCCAGTTTAAGTATGGTTGGACTGCATGACTTTGTGCAGAGTCAGGTGCAGGAAGCCAGGCCAGTCACACAAGGAATGGATGCATTTGAGAGGAAATAGAGGTTCAAGGTACAGTTTGTCCTGTAGCCGTGACACGATCTAAAAATTGAAAACAATCAGCTTTGTTCAGGGGGTTTTAAATATTAAATATCTAGTTATGTAGACACACATTCATATTAGAAAAACTGTATCTCTGTTTCATATTCAAAATTACACTCGTTTGAGAATATGGTTTATTTCTGTCTGTGGACTGCCATGCTCTTCTATATTTACAAGATAGAGTTTGTGTGTTAAGCTAAAGAGAAATTCATACCATTATGTAAATATTTTTATGGCTGAACTGATCAAAGCATCCTGATGATTTGTTTTCTGTTAAAAATGTGTGTTGTTCTTTTTTAGATCATTGAAGTTGGACTATGTGAAGTTTTTGAATTGATCAAGGAGACAAGATTTTCTCATCCATCTCTGTGTCTCAGGAGTCTGCAAGCTCTGCTTAATGTGCTCCAGGGTCAGCAGCCAGAAGGCCTCCAGTCAGAGCCTCCTGAAGTTCTAGGTAATATTTCATACTTTTGCTTTAGCTTATGTTTGGTGCACAAAAAGAAAAAAAAATAATTAGCAGGCAATGAGAAGAGGATGGTGTGTTTTAATCTATTAAAATATTTTACTTATACAAAGGATTTGTATTCGGTTCTCTGTTACAAGCTGATGCATTTAATTTTTGTTCTGGGGCCATGATTCCCTCAAGGGAATTGGACACTCTGACCCATTACCTTTGTAAAAGAGAGATCTCTTTGTATATAGAGGGGATGTCATTTTGTGCTTTTATGTCATTCACTTCACTGGTTATTGGTATACAGTAGTGATAGAGAAATCAAAAAGTCCAGCTAACTGAGGTTCTTTTTGGTTTTACTAATCCTATAAGACATTGGTCTCAGAGGAAGGGCAATACTGTGGAAGGCCACTATCCTATACTACTACTGCATGCTAAAAATTTGTATATTTATCTATTGTATAAAAGTTGAATAATACACAGAGACATGCCACGTTTTGTTTTGTCAGTCTTGAACAATGGTATCATTGCATACTCACTAATAAATGTAATATCAGTATTTTGATTCTTTCGTTTTTGGTGGTACTTAAAACACGTTGGTCTACCTCTTAACAGCTCTGCATATGAAGAGTAGCAAAAGAAGTGTATTTCAGTGGAATTAATTACACTATAGAAATGATCATAAAAAAAGTCTTAACCATAGTAATAGAGTAAGAAACTCAGGCTGTCCATGCTTGTACTTGAACATGTATTGTTCTGAAACCTGTTCAGACTCCTTGGCTATTGATACCACGTTAGGTATTTGCTTTCAGAGATAACCAGTATAATTGATACGTACGTTTGCATGAAACTTCTAATTATGGTGAGATGTACTGCAGGAAAAAGTACTAGAAGTTGGATTTGATATACAGTTGTATATCAAGCTACACATTACTGCTTTGTAATACTGTAGCTGACATAAAAAAGAAGTAAACAGTAAATAAAGAGGAAGATTTCGTCCCTGTTCAACAACTGAACTGGAAAAAGAAATGCATGTGATCACAAGTATGTTTATTTTCAAGACATAGTTTACAAAAAAAAAGTAGGGCTGTCAAGCAATTAAAAAAATTGTGATTAATAGCACTGTTAAACAATAATAGAATACCATTTATGTAAATATTTTTGGATGCTTTCTACATTTTCAAATATATTGATTTTAATTACAACACAGAATACAAAGTGTGAAGTGCTCACTTTTTATTTATTTTTGATTACAAGTATTTGCACTATAAAAAAACCCAAAAGAATGGTTTTTTCAGTTCACCTAATACAAGTACTGTAGTGCAGTCTCTTTATCATGAAAGTTAAACTTATAAATGTAGAATTATGTACCAAAAACCCCTGCATTCAAAAATAAAACAATGTAAAATTTTAGAGCCTGCAAGTCCACTCAGTCCTACTTGTTCAGCCGATCCCTCAGACAAACAAATTTGTTTACATTTGCAGGATATAATACTGCCTGCTTCTTGTTTACAATGTCACATGAAAGTTAGAATAGGCATTGGCATGGCACTGTTGTAGCTGGGGTGGCAAGATATTTGTGCCAGATGTGCTAAAGATTCATATGTCCCTTCATTCTTCAACCACCATCCCAGGGGACATGCGTCCATGCTGATGATGATGGGTTCTGCTCAATAACAATCCAAAGCAGTGCGGACCAACGCATGTTCATTTTCATTATCTGAGTCAGATGCCACCAGCAGAAGGTTGATTTTCTTTTTTGGTGGTTCAGGTTCTGTAGTTTCTGCATTGGAGTGTTGCTCTTTTAAGACTTTTTTGAAAGTGATATTCCACACCTCATCCCTCCCAGATTTTGGAAGGCACTTCAAATTCTTAAACGTTGGATCAAGTGCTGTAGCTATCTTTAGAAATGTCACGTTGATACCTTCTTTCCATTTTGTGAAATCTGCAATGAAAGTGTTCTTCCAACGAACAACATGTACTGGATCATCATCTGAGATTGCTATAATATGAAATATATGGCAGAATGTGGGTAAAACAGAAGAGGGAACATACAGTTCTCCCCCAAGGAGTTCAATCATAAATTTAATTAACGCATTATTTTTTTTAACGAGCTTCATCAGCATGAAAGCATGTTCTCTGGAATGATGGCCGAAGCATGAAGGGGCATACGAATGTTTAACATATCTGGCATGTAAATACCTTGCAATGCTGGTTACAAAAGTACCAAGCAAATGCCTTTTCTCACTTCCTGGTGACATTGTAAATAAGAAGAGGGCAGCATTATCTCCTTGTTTTTCTTAGTGATTGGCTGAACAAGAAGTAGAAATGAGTGGACTTGTAGGCTCTGAAGTTTTTCACGTTGTTTTGTTTTGAAGTGCAGTTATGTAACACAAATACAGATTTTTTTAAATGGCATTTCCTTGACAAAGATTACATTACAGTACTTGTATGAGGTGAACTGAACTTTTTTCTTTTGTTGATCATTTTTACAGTGCAAATATTTGGAATAAAAAATAATATACACTTTGATTTCAGTTAAAACACTGAATACAATATACATGAAAATGTAGAAAAACATCCACAATATTTAATAAATTTCAATTGTTGTTCTATTGTTTAACAGTGCTATTAAAATTGCAATTAATCACGATTAATTTTTAAAATGGTGGTTCATTTTTTTGAGTTAATTGCATGAGTTAACTGCGATTGATCTACAGCCCTTAAAAAAAAAAAAAGCTAAATCTTTGAGAAGCTCATCATGTCTTTACAGGGACGACATTTCAAAGGTTTTAAAGGCCCCAGTATATCCATATACTGGAATCTTGTGTCTTGAAAAGACACTTCTCAAACTGGTTGAATCATTTCATTCTTCAACAAAGTCATCCAGTAATTCAGACTTTTTCAAGGTTTGAAATAAATTCAATTGAGGGTGCCTCTCTAGAGGAATTGAGCTCATTTCAGCCAAGAGTTACTCAGATTATTGATTTATTCATAGGCCAAGGTTTTTATTCAGCTTTTAAAACAAGCACACTTCACAAACATATTTTTGTAATTTCATCTGTTACAAGGGGAATAAACCCACTAGTTCTCAGAAAATTAAAAAAATAATCTCTAAAGTAGAGGCTTGAAAATGCAATTTGGTATTGAATATTCTTACTGTGGCCTTGGCTACACTTGGAGGTCTGCAGCGCTGGGAGTTACAGCTGTCTTCATACAGCTGTGCAGGGACAGCACTGGAGTGTGGCCACACTAACAGCTACCAGCGCTGTAGTGTGACCACATTTGCAGCATTTGCAGTGCTGTTGGGAGTGGTGCATTATGGGGCAGCTATCCCACAGAGCACCTCGTCCATTTTGGCACCGTACTTTGTGAGAAGGGGATGGAAGGATGCGGGTCATTCTGCTTCCTGTCCCAATACCCCATGATGTATCGCTTTGCATCCCACCAGTCCCTGTTTTTCTGTCCACGTTTGGCGCCATTGTGACTCTCCGAACGGTTTCTGTGCAGTGCGATTTCTGTGGGAAATGGAGCCCGAACTGCTGAGGACTTGGCTGACGAGTGTCGCCAGCACATCACGTTTGGCAGTTGAGCTATTCCTTAAGCTCCAAAGTGATGAGGAGTCCGGCGATGATTGCGAGTCACCTGACTCATATGACACGACATTGCTTGTGGCTTTCACGGAAATGCTCAGCACCGTGGAATGCCGCTTTTGGGCTCGGGAAACAAGCACTGAGTGGTGGGATCACATCATCATGGAAGTCTGGGATAATGAGCAGTGGCTGCAGAACTTCCGGATGAGAAAAGCCACTTTCATGGGACTGTGTGCTGAGCTCGCCCCCACCCTGCGGCGCAAGGACATGCTATTGAGAGCAGCTCTGCTGGTGGAGAAGTGGGTGGCTATTGCAATCTGGAAGCTGCCAACTCCAAACAGTTACCGATCAGTCTGGAACCAGTTTGGAGTGGGAAAGTCAACCGTTGGAGTCGTTTTGATGCAAGTTTGCAGGGCCATTAATCGCATCCTGCTAAGAAGAACCGTGACTCTGGGGAACGTGCAGGACATTGTGCATGACTTTGCACAATGGGTTTCCCTAATTGTGGAGGGGCGATAGATGGGACGCATATTCCTTTTCTAGCACCACCCCACCTAGCATCCGAGTACGTTAATCGGAAGGAGTATTTCTCTATGGTTCTCCAGGCGCTTGTGGATCACTGTCGGCGTTTCATTGACATTAACACAGGCTGGCCTGGAAAGGTGCATGATGCACGCATCTTTCGAAACACTGGCCTGTTCAGGAAGCTGCAGGCAGGGACTTTTTTCCCCAGACCGGTGATCACAGTAGGGGACTTTGAAATGCATCTGACGAAGTGGGTATTCACCCACAAAAGCTCATGCTCCAAAACGTCTGTTAGTCTATAAGGTGCCACAGGACTCTTTGCTGCTTTTACAGATCCAGACTAACACGGCTACCCCTCTGATACGAAATGCCCATTGTGATCCTTGGAGACGCCGCTTACCCCTTAATGCCTTGGCTCATGAAACCGTATACAGGGAAGCTTGACAGGTGCACGGACCGGTTCAACTACAGGCTGAGCCGGTGCCGAATGACTGTGGAGTGTACTTTTGGCCGTTTAAAAGGGCGCTGGCGATCTCTGTATGGAAAGCTAAACTTGGGGGAAAGCAGCATCCCTGCAGTTATATCTGCGTGCTGTACCCTCCATAATATTTGTAAAGGGAAGGGTGAAACATTCAGTCAGGCATGGAGCTCTGAGGTTCAACGCCTGGAGGCTGAATTTGCACAGCCAGAGAGCAGGGCTACTAGAGAGGCCCAGCACAGGGCTTCAAGGATCAGGGATGCCTTGAGGGAGGAATTTGAGGCTGAAAACCAACGGTAATGTTTGGTGCCTTGCATGGGAGTGAAGTGCAGTGGTTACAATGTTAGTAGGAATCTGTTTTTCCTAAGCTGATTTGCAGTGCCTATTTCTTTCCTGGGCTAAGGTATCTTTGACTTTCTGCATTAATAAAGACTATTTTCAAAGCCAAGAATTCATTTATTGAAAAGAAAATAACTTTCTTGACATACACAACATTTTGGGAACCTAAAAGGGCAGGGGGGTGGAGTGGTGAACTGTACAGTCACAGGTTTGAATATGTTCTGTCTGGAGTGCTGTGCAATGACTGCTACACTTCAGGATGCCTATACTGCATGGTGATGGGGGTTGAGTGCAGAGGGTAAGGGTCATAGTTCTCAGGGCTGGTTGGTGAACATACAGGTGTTGGAGGCAGCTGGTGGTGGTAAGAACCTGGATACTGGGCAAGGGGGTTTGGAGCTGACATTGGGGCACAAGAGAAAGAGCTTTGGGACGGGCGGTGGTGGTGGTGGTGCGGTAGTGCTCTGCCTGCATGTCTGCGAGCGCCTGGATAGAGTCCGCTTGGCGCGCCAGGATGCTTATCAGCTTTTTTGTGCTTTTCTTCCTGGCCACTGCGTTTCTCTGGCAGATCCTGCTTTCCCTTTCCCTCCAGTCCTGCAGTTGTTTATTCTCTCTGGCAGAGTGATCCATAACTGTTTGCAGCAGGTCGTCTTTTTGCTTTTTCGCGGCTTCTTCCGCAGGTTTTGCAGTCTTTGAGCTGGTGTTAACACAGGCAGCTGAGAATTCAAGGTCGCTTGTGGAAAGAAAAAAAAAGCAACAGTTAACAGAGACAGCATTGTTTATATCTCAGACAGTTATTCCCAGACAGTGAAGGAGTTTACAGTCTTCACTTGAGCATAATTTTCCCATACCAAAGAGAGTGCGCGTAACCCACAGGAGCCCCAAAATGGTGAGTAAGGGGGACTGATTGCTTCAGGGCTATGCAGGGGTTTCTGTGCACTGGGGAAAGCAAACTGCTGCAGGGAGCACCTACAGTGAACACTCTCCCAACATTTTCCACAGGAGTTAATCCTGGAAGCTATCTCGCTGCTGCGGGTCACCTGGGAAGGGGGAATGATTGCTTCAGGGATGTGCTGGGTTTTCTGTGCATTCGGGAAAGCAAACTGCTGCAGGGGGAACCTACAGTGAACACTCTCCCAATATTTTTCACAGGAGTTAATCCTGGAAGCTATCTCGCTGCTGCGGGTCACCTGGGAAGGGGGAATGATTGCTTCAGGGATGTGCTGGGTTTTCTGTGCATTCGGGAAAGCAAACTGCTGCAGGGGGAACCTACAGTGAACACTCTCCCAATATTTTTCACAGGAGTAATCCTGGAAGATATCTCGCTGCTGCGGGTCACCTAGGAAAAGCGGGAGGGTCTTCTACAGCAATGTGGATTCCGCCCTGGCCCCTATGCAGCTTGCCTGTGTGCAGCAATGGTCCCCCCACCCCTCGCGGCACACTGGTGCGGATGCATTAGCCTGACTGGGACAAGGACCACAGTGGCTCTCCCTATAAACTTGCGCAAGCGCATTGCCCACTCTCTGGCAGAAACTTTTGAAGAGATTACCGAGGCCGATTACCACGACGTGATAGACCACATCAATGGGCTGTTGCACATCTAGGCAGGCATGCATGCAGCCCTAACCCTCCCTCCTCTCCCGAAACATTTCCATCCTGAAAATAAAAGCTACTTACTGGGAACCCGCTCCTCTGCTTGTCCTTCACCAAGTACCGACTGGTGCGACTGGCTAGCTTTCTCCTGGCTTGAGAAGAGCTCATGGCTGCATGCCTCCTGGGACTCCGGGGTGTCTCCCTCCACCCCAGTACCCTCACTCTCGGTTTCCTCCTTCCCCCCCCCTTCTCCGCCTCCACCCCCCCTTCCATGCTCTGAAATGTCCATTGTGGTCCTCGGATTGGTGGTGGGGTAACCCCCAAATATCGCGTCCAGCTCTTTGTAAAAATGGCAGGTCATGGAAGCAGCACCAGGGCGGCGGTTTCCCTCACGGGCTTTTGCAATAGGCACTCCGCAGCTCCTTCACTTTAATCCTGTACTGCACCGCGTCCCGGTCATGGCCCCTTTCCAGCATGGCCCTTGATATCTGCCCATAGGTATCGTAATTCCTATGGCTGGAGCGCAGCTGTGACTGCACAGCTTCCTCCACCCAAACACTGATGAGGTCCAGCAACTCACCATTGCTCCATGCTGGGGCTCGTTTGGTGCATGGAGGCATGGTCACCTGGAAAGATTCACTGATTGCACTCCACACCTGACTGAGCAAACCCAGAAGGGGATTTTTAAAATTCCCGGGGCATTTAAAGGGTGGGTCACCTGAGGCCAGAGCAGTAGAGTTGGAACTGATGAGCAGAATGGCTGAGCAGGCATTCTGGGATACCTCCGAATACCTCTGGAGGCCAATAACAGCGCTTTTGGTGGCCACACTGGCGGAGCAGCGCTGCATCACCAGCACTGCAGTCGTTATTCCCCAGGCAGAGGAGGAGTACAGCCAGCGCTGTATCCAGGGAGATACAGCGCTGTAAATGTGCCTTACAAGTGTGGACGGTGAGTAAGTTGCAGCGCTGTAAAGCCACCACCAGCGCTGCAGCTCTCCAGTGTAGCCAAGGCCTAAGCCATCCTTTGAACCTCTGTCAGCCTGCAGGGTTTGAAGTGAGAGCCTTGTCTATGGTGATGTTTTGCCTAGCTCACGCATTTATTCACACACACCTAGTCTCCATTGACCACAACATTCCACACACATTTTGTATACCTGACAGAAAAAACAATGACACGTGTTGGATGCCTATGGAGGAATTGGAAACTGCTTCCGTCATAAACAGATAGCTAAGGGTTAATGTGTCTCTCACCTGGAAAGGGGTAACAAACAACACCTGACCAGAGGACCAATCAGGAAACAAGACTTTTTCAAATCTGGGTGGAGGGAAGTTTTGGATGTGAGTCCTTTGTTCTTGGTCTGTTCTCTTTCTTGGCTCTGAGAGTGACCACAGGAATCTCCAGGCTTTCTAATCTTCTGTTTCCAAGTTGTAAGTACAAGGATAGTAAGACAATAGGTTTATATTGGGTTTTTTTGTATTTACATGTGTGTAGTTGCTGGAGTGTATTCTTCTTGGATAAGGCTGTTTATTCATTTTTTCTTTTAAGCAATTGACCCTATATATTGTCACCTTGATACAGAGACCCTTTTATGTCCTTTTTCATTCTTTTTATATAAAGCTTTCTTTTTCAGACCTGTTTGAGTGTTTTTCACTGGTTAAGGCCAAGAAACGAAGGGAGGGGGAAAATCTCTCTGTGTTAGATTTACTAAGCCTGACGTTGCATACCCTCTGGGTGAGGGGGGAGAGAGATTTGATCTCTTGGTACTTGTGTTTCAAGGACTTGAAGCAGGGAGTATCCTAGGGTCCCCAGGGCGGGGAAATCTGGGAGGAGGTAAAGAGGGTGGAATCCCTTTGTTTAGATTCACGGAGCTTGAATCTGTATATCTCTCCAGGAACCCAGGGAGGGAACACCTGGAGGGGAGGAGGGGGAAGGGAAATGGTTTATTCCCCTTTGTTGTGAGACTCAAGGAATCTGAGTCTTGGGGTCCCCCAGGGAAGGTTTTGGGGAGACCAGAGTGAGCCAGACACTGGAATCTTCTGGCTGGTGGCAGCGATATCAGATCTAAGCTGGTAATTAAGTTTTGGAGGTCTCATGCTAGCTTCTCATGTTCTGAACTCTAAGGTTCAGATCTGAGTAGGAGAGTTATGACAACTTCATCCAATAATTCCTTCAGGAGAGCCATATCTCTGTTAAATTTGCATGTAAACAGCAAGTGGACAAATAATCAAAAAGCTTCAGTTATCAGATGGAAGACATGTATCAAAAAGCCTCTAAATATAGGCATTAACCATATAGAGTAAATCAATGCACTCCAGACTAACATCTAATTCATGAACTGAAAAAATCAGAAATTACATGGTGGGTGTGTGGTCATCTGCACACAGATTCCAAGATACGGCAAATAAGATATATAAATCCTAGCAGATTCTGCCTTTTATAGAAGTGTGCTCCATGCTGTTGTGTTTCAGAAATCTTACAGGAATCAAACTTCTCTTTCTGTACGTGATCTTGGAGGCTCTCACTTGAAGTTCCACTATTGTGAAAATCCCATTGTACCAATGATATGCCTGGATAGGATGGGAAATGAGAGAAATTTGTCAGATTTTTCTTGTATCTAGTCTCACTATTCAACTCGTCATTTAATTGACATGTTTTAGTTGCATTTAATCTTTCAGTCTCTCATCTGTAGTTGGGCATATTGGGCATAATTAATCTAATATTTAATACTGTTAATGACTATTTTTTGGGCTTGTCCACGCGGCCTGGCAATGTGCATTAGAAGGGTGTGAATTCTAAAGTGCACTAAATTGTGCACTAATGGGCTTGTGTAGAACCAGCTGGTTAGTGCTAAAAGTTCCCAAGTGTACAGTAATATAGTGGGGAAAAAACTAGTACATAATGATGGATTTTCTCTGAATTTTATTGATTGCATCAGAATTTTGTGTTCCTCTGCCTAGCTATAGTCAAGTAGAAGAAAATGTTTTTGTCTATGCCATAACATCTGTTAAGTATGCCTATCATAGGTACTTGTATGGTCCCTATCATGGTTACAGGGTTAGCTGCAACATGCTTCACGTTGTGATCTCTCTGAAGGCACCTTTTAGGTGGTAAATCTCATTCCTTTACCTGTCCTGGTTTGGAATTATGTATTTCTTCTACTTTTTGGGTTACAGTATCAGTCATCCTGATACTGCAGGTCCATCTGTGGTCAACAATACTGTACATTGATTAGAAAGCCTTTTTTCAATGAAAGTATTTATTTTAGCGGTAGGAGTAAAGCTTCTAGAGAAAAAAGACTTTAAAACTACAGTCTACATGCATGCCTGTCTTAACTAAAAGCCCTTCTAATGGTAATCTTAATGTGGCTTAACTTTAGGTGCTTCCAGTAGGGTCCTTATGTCTTAGTATGGTTCCCCTGAACAACTGCCACCTATGTTTGAGAGATGGTCCCTTTTTAACCCTGATATAGTGTTTTTGTTCTTCTGTATTCCCAGTCTTTGACCCTGACACAGATCCAGTTGGGCTTCTCCTCCTGGCTGTCCCCCAGACTGTTGTGAAAGGACCCAGCTGTTTCCTGTATGTTTAAATTCCTTGGTCTCAGTGGGATACATCACTACTTCATCCCTTGGCCTCTTTGGCACATTACCTGGGCACCGCCTCTGTCTGTCTGCCACCCCTTCACTGAAATGGAGCCCTTCCGTCCACCTGCATTAGGCACCCAGAGCCAATGCTGACCCTCAGGATACCTCAGTAGCCTAAATACAGCCCTCCTAGAACTCAGCCTGGAAGCGCACATCTTTGGTAATCATTTAACTGTCTCAAGAGGCATGTAGTAGTGAAGCATATAACACAGACACTTTGTGTGGAGTTGGAAAACATGAAATTCTCTTTTACTTAGCAGATAAAACACAAGAGTACAGATCATTTAGAAAATAATGAACACTCTCTAAATGCAATGCCCTCACTAGCCCTCCCTCAGAATCTGCGGGGACCATCTGTATTCAGGAAGATAGGCAGGTGACCCTGCCTCATTGGACTTCTGCATATTGGATTGCTTCTCCCTCAGAGTCTTTCAGGTTGGCTTGCCTTCTCTTCTTGGCTGGTGTGTCCTTCTGTTCTTCAGTGGTTTCTGTGTCTTACTGAAAGCTTTCCGTGTTTATATGCCCCCTTCCAAACATGTGGCTTTCTTTGTTCTGCCTTTTGGTAAATTTTTCCACTGTTTTAAAACTTCCGCCTTTAATCAGACAAGAGGATGTGTCTTCCCCCCCCAGCAAACTCCCTTAATCTGCTGACCAGCCATTAAGAGTTGTTTTTTTTGTCTGTGTGTGTGGTTTTTTGTTTGTTTGTTTTTGTTTTAATTTTTCATGTCCTCAGTCTGGTGTGTATCTGGTGCAGGTCTTGCCCACAGTGGTGGATACACACATACAGGCTTTCCATGATACAACAGTATCATGAAAACTTCAGAATAACTTCATAATATCAACCAGAGTTCATTGTTGTACAGATAGAGACCCTGAATTATCGCTAGTCCTCCTGATCAAAGCCAGTTCTAGAGGCTTAGGTGGAGATTGAGGTGGAGTCCTCAGAGACAAATGGTTCTAGCACTGTCCATTAACTTTCTCCAGTGTTTGCTGAGGGGTGGCTTATCTTGAGCCATTTTTTTTCTTTCTGGACTTTTTTTTCCCCTTCAGATAGACACTTACTGAGTTAAACCAATAAAGTTTTACAGAAAGCACCCCAGTTACCAGGTTGACATATAGTATTAATAAATTATTACAGAGCACATCTAAATCTGTCATTTTCCATCAGTGACATATCTGAACGCCAAAATCTATTAATGCATTTATCTTGATGATATCTTGTGTGGTAGAGAAGCTTTATCTCCATTTTACAGATGAAGAACTGAGGCACAGAGAGACTAAGGTCTCTGTGACCCAAGGTTACGCAGAAATTGTGTGGCAGAGCTGGGAATTGAACCTGGGTCTTAAGTCCCTTGATGGAACCATTGGCATTGAGCCATCCTTTCTCTCGTAGGTCAATGGAACTACTGGGCAGTGTTGATTAGAGACGACTGAATAATTTTTTTTTTTTTTGGTTCAGTGGCTGAACTGCAAAACCTTGAAAAAAATGTTTTATTTTGAATCAAAACTGACTTCTTTTTCCCCTCACGAAACAAAAACTGAAAAATTTAATTTGGGTCAAATGAAATGCTTTGAATGTATACTTGAAACAACATTTTTGAAACAAAATGATTCAAAACACTTTGGGGGGGGAGGGGCAGGCAAAACTATTCATAGAATTTGTTCCAAATTTGCAAATAGTCATAAATGCCCTGAAAAATGTGGTTTTTTTTCTCTTTTCTTTTTGGAGAATTTACTCTTTTGATAAATTTTTTTTTTTGCTCAACTCTAGTCTTGAGTAATCTGGAGTGCTGCTGGTATGCAATAGATTGGGTTGCTATTGGGAATGGTCCTTATTGATGGTTCTATATGGTGTGCAAACATGTCTATAATCACATGTTCTTCTCCCCCAAAAAGTTGCCATCTAAAATTATTTTACAGATGAAATTGATCTTATTAGGCTGCTTTGATGATTACTTTGAGAAATAGGGTCAGAGTTAGATGGGAGGAACACAGATCTTATACTGGTGGTTTATTTAATTTTGCAAGGGATTCATATGTGCTTGAATAGTTGTGGCAAACCATTTGTGAGATGGACCAATGTATTTCATGCTTGGTTAAAGCAAGTAGAGAGATCTTGGGCCTGTGACTGATGAACAAGTCGTACTTATCTAAGCCATGATTAGATCTTTGCTTGGGAGACCTTCATTAACAGCTTTACCCAATGTTTGTCGAGGAAGTTGAGATGAGGCAAATCTAGTTACGTTTGGATTCCGCAGGTTACTTTGATCATTATTAGTGTGGAGAGTAGAATAGAGAGGGAGCTATACATGGTAAATGTTTGTCACTTTATTTAATCTTTGGAAGGCACTCAGGTACTGTTGTGAAGAGCATGGTATAAGAACTTGAATGAATTCAGACCTGTGTATGGAAAAGACTGATAAAGATGGTTATCCACCTGTGCATGAATGGCAATGTGTCTTGGTGGATTCTGTTTTTCATCAACTTTTTTTGCCTTTGATTACAAGATATTTTTACCGTTTTGAAAGTGTGAAGAGTGCCCTGCAGTGAATTTCAAGATGTTTTTGGCTTCAGTAAGGCTGATCTTGATTTCTGGCTCCTGTACTTCAAACCCTGATTCTGTAATCTCATTCCCTTTTTGCTCATTGCTTCATTTCTGTTATGATAGTGCCAAAGGCTTAGAACCTACTGTGCAGGTGCTGAGCAAACACAGAAGAGAGACATTTGCTGCTCTGAAGGGATTACAATCTGAAGACATAAACAGATGAAAGGTAGAGGATGTGGATATAACGTACAAGCAAATGATTATTGTGAAGAATTGGCACAGCTTTTTATGCGTATTATATATATATATATATATATATATATATTTAAATTGGGGTTACAGGTGGGGAGGAAGGGAAGAGGAAAAGGAAAGAGGAGGAATGGTTACAGCTTGCCTCCATGATCTTCAGGCTGAGTTTTTCATAGGTATTATGGCAGAGGTGAATATTAAGGAGGGTGAGAAGGAGGATAAAGTAGTGGTTGTTCGGATTCCCTCAGGGAGTTTTCTCCCTGTGCATAAGGGGCAGCATGGGAAGAAGCATGAAGATATTTAAGGGAGAACCTGACTGATGGGTGGAAACTGCTTCTAGAGCATATGACAAAGTCAGTATAATGGGAAGTTACTAAATCAGTTAAGTAGGATAGGGGTAAGTTCTGAAGGGCCCTAAAAGTAAAAGTCAATGAGTTTGTATTTAATGTGAATCCAGGTCAGGCACTTGAAAAAAAGAGTTGATGGTGGTAGGGATGATGACCCAAGAAGATTTTAGCAGCCCTGTTCTTATAGACTTAAGCAATGTCTTGATTTTAGATACGCTGTTTAAGAAAAAAGTCAAAATATAGAAAAGACCTGAATATGTGAAACCGGTAAGAGGGTTGAGTCAAAGATGACACCAGGTTACAGGCCTGAGTGTATGGAAGAGAGCTTCAGCGGTTAAGAGGTAGGTGGGTGCCTTTTAAGTTGGCTCATTAGACTTCTGTTGTAACTACTTTTCTTAGTTTTTGGTATCAGCATCTATTAAATATGGGCCAATATTGGATACTAGAAGTGTAAAAATGGCTTTTGCTTGGCAACTGTAATGTAATACTACTGAAGTGTAACAGTGAGTTTTAAAAGAGAACGTAAGTTAAATTTCTTAGGTTTCTGCTGTTACACCTGAGAATGGGTGGTTGATTTCAGTGGTGAGTAAAGTGATTACTATGTTCACAGTGTATACACAATGGCTTGCAAAATATTTTTGGGATCCTCTGCAATGAAAGATGCCATGTATAGTATAATATGTTTTTGTTTTTTTTAATCTCTGCTATTTCTGCTTCCAACAAGCCAACAACTAAATGGAAAAGCTCATGCAGGATCTGTAGAGTTTTACATGGAGTCTTCTTGTTTTAAACATATCAGTCCTTAAAATTAGGAATAATATTAAGTACTTACAAGATAATACTCATTTCTGGGCGAAGAGAGAATACCAAATGGCATTTTATAAAGGCATCCTTTGTTTCTCCATAATGACGGCTGTGCTACAGGCTACATTTAAAATAGGGATAAAATCATTCACTAATATTTGAATTCAGTCTCTAAATTTAACACTCAACTCTTCAGGGACAACTGAATTATTAATAAAATTTTGTCAAAGATACTGTAACTTTGGCACAGCAAACATTAAAATTTAGCTTCTTTAATAATCTCTTCTCTCAAATTTGGTTTTTGAACCCATGTATCTTAAAAAGTCTCACCACAGCTACACAGATACAGGTTATAAGATCTTCGAGATAGGTCAATCATAGAAATGTAGGACTGGAAGGGATCACAAAAGGTCATCTAGTTCACGCCCATGTTGAGGCGGGATTAAGTATGCCTAGACCATCCCTGCCAGTCCTAAAATACGAGCCTCAACAATGTTGTTAATCTTTATTGGTCAATTTAATTTAACTTCACTAAAACAAGCTGATGGAATTACGATTCATTAACTATTCCTGTTCTCTGATACTCAGCCTTGCAATCCTCAAATATATTCTGGGGAACCAGGGGTTCAACCTGGGCAGCAAGGTGCATGGAAGTTGAGCAAAAAAATTGGAAGGGGAGTAAAGGAGAGAGCCAAGGGTCTTGGGTCAGTGTGGAATCCAATTTCAGAGCACCAAAGCAATGTATTGCACCAGGTAGCGGCTGCTAGGTGTGAGGCTGTTCAAAGGCCAATGCCTTGATAGGTTGCAGCTGAGCTCATTCTGCTGTTCCGCTCTGCAATAGCTCTGTTTCCATTCCTGTGTCCCTCTGTACAACCTCCTTCCATTCCTGTGTTCCCCTGTACACACTGTTTTCTACTGCCTAATCTGCTTCATACAGTTCAGCTTTGCTCTCTGCTACTGCTTACTTCTTTTTCGAGTGCTTGCTCATGTTGATTCCATTGTAGGTCTGCGTGCACCCATGTGTATAGTCGTTAGAGATTTTTGCCTTAGCACAGGGGGTTCCGATACTTGGTTTGCGGCTTGTTCAGGGTAAGTCTGTGGCGGGCCACGAGACGCTTTGTTTACCTGAGTGTTTGGAGATACGGCCAATTGTAGCTCCCAGTGACCGTGGTTTGCCGTTCACGGCCAATGGGAGCTGTGAGAAGTGGTGGCGCGGCGCTTACTCACCAGCACGGGGTGAACATCTCTCCTCATTATTCTCGGCACTGTTCATCTTCTTGCTGGTCATCCTCCAGGCATCAGTCCTGATCGCTGGTGCAGTGAGAGTGTTTCCTGTTTTGATACTGCTTTCCATGGTACTGTCAACGGTCTGCTACACCTGGTCAACAGTCGACAGTGGCCATGACCAGTAAACAAACACGGGTATCAGCGCACCTCTCTGAGTGCCAGAAAGTGATCCCTCCAGTACGGAGAGCCAGTTCAGTCCATTGCCCAGGTCACATTGATGAGATTGGGCACTGGAACCCGCTCCTTCGTCGAGGACACCACAGTGCAACACGCAGTAGTCTTATTGGAGTGCACGGGGCATACCGATAATGACGATACCCCCTCTGCAACATTCCTTGGCAGCTGCAGCAGAGCACAGATGGCACTGGGCCTGGTACCGGCAGCCGATTCAGAGGTTGGGGCGGAGGAACCTGTGCCCACCCCTAAGCATCCTTCTCCAATGGTGGTCGATACCTCAGGACTTCCCCCAGCAGTCCAATCTTCCTCGTCATCCTTGGACAAGGCGGTTGTGGGACCTGCAAGAGCTAGCCCACTGGATGATACCAGGGAGCATCAAGCCCTTCTCTGGCTCGTGGTTGAGAACTTGGGGCTCAAGGTGCAGGAAATGGCAGAGCAGGAGGACACCATCTTCAGTGTCCTCTTGGCCTCTTCCCCCCACCCGAGTCGCCCTGCCTGTGCATGAAGGGGTTCTCAGGATAGCCAAGGCCCTGTGGCAGACCCCTTCCACTATTCCTCCCACCTCTAAACGAGCCAAGAAAAAATATTTCATTCCAGCCAGAGGTTTCAAATACCTTTATACCCACCCTCTGCGGACAACAAGAAGGACAAACAAGGTCCCTCCTCCTCCACTCCCTAGAATGAGGAAGCAAAGAAGCTCAATTTATTTGGGAGAAAAAATTAACAGCCAGCCTGCAATTCCCAGTGGCAAACCATCAAGCCCTGTTGGGCAGATATAACTTTAATCTCTGAGACCGTCTCAAAAAGTTCCAGGAATCTCTTCCTCAAGGTCTGGCCCAGGAGTTTGGCACCCTGGTAGAGGAGGGTACTGTGGCAGCCAAATGCTCCCTGCAGATGGCTTGGGACACAGCAAACTCAGTGGATGGGGTGGTCGC
Source organism: Gopherus flavomarginatus (assembly GCF_025201925.1). Classification (NCBI taxonomy): domain Eukaryota; kingdom Metazoa; phylum Chordata; order Testudines; family Testudinidae; genus Gopherus; species Gopherus flavomarginatus. The sequence continues at coordinate 290,151,151 of NC_066617.1, forward strand.
ATCGGTGGTGGTCGTGCGATGCAACTACTGGCTGCAAACGGTGGACCTCTCCCAGGAGAGGCAGACCTTGATTCAGGACTTTCCCTTTGATGGAGTTGATCTTTTTTTGCTAAGCAAATGGCTGCCAGGCTGCACAGGTTGAAGGATACTAGAGCTCTCTTTGGCTGCTTGGGCATGCACATGCCACAATCAGCCAGGAAGCCCTTCCAACCACCTCCACTGCCAAGACCCTGACAACCCCATCAGGGCTCTATAAGAAGGGTTGCCAGTTTTAGCACTAGCGCCCTTCCTCCTTCCGTTCATCCACCCAGCCTGGGCCTGCCAAACATCTAGGGGGAAGAAGCGGTCATTTTGAGGGTGTGCCTGAGAGCGGCGCCCCAGTTAGCCAACCAGCTCCTGTCCTCCTTTTCCTTAACCGCCCGTCTCCCTACCTCTCGTCTTGGTCGCAGGGTAAGTCGGACTGCTCGGTCTTGGATATAGTAGCTCGGGGCTACTCCCTGCAGTTTTTGGCTGCCTCTTCCTCTCCCAGCTCCTTTCTCCATCCCTCTTCAGGGACCCTTCTCATGAGCAACTCCTTGCTCAGGAGATTGAGAAGCTCCTGGGCTTGGGGCCTATGAAGGAGGTTCCTCAGAACATGGTAGGAAGAGGATTCTACTCCTGCTTCTTCCTAATCTTGAAGGCCAAAGGAGGCCTCAGACCCATCCTGGACCTGTGGGGCCTCAACAAGTCTTTTATGAAGTTGAAGTTCTGCATGACCTCCTTGGCCTCTATTATCCCTTCCCTGAATCTGAGGGGACAGGTACGCTGCTCTCAACTTAAAGGACACTTTTTCATGTCACTATATTCCTGGGTCACAGGCGTTTCCTGCATTTTATAGTGGCCGGGTGCCACTTCCAGTTCACGACGCTAACCTTTGTCCTGTCCTTGGCTCCCAGGGTGTTCACAAAATGCGTGGCGCCGAAGGCGGCTTACCTGAGATGTCGCGGGTTCAGATCTTGACGACTGGCTCATCAAGGGCAGCTCTCTGGAGCAGGTGCAAAGAAACCTCGATCTGATGCGGTCCACCTCCAGCAACCTGGACCTGTTAATAAACACACAAGTCCACGTTAATGCCAGTCCAATGCATACTGTTCAGTGGAGCAGTTCTTGACTCCACACAGGCCAGGACCTTTCTTCCGGAAGTGCGTTTTCAGGCCATGTTGGACCTGATCTACCGTGTAAAGAGCCACCTGCTTACCACGGCCCACATGTGCCTGCAACTGATGGGTCAGCCATGCCCGACTTCATCTGAGGTCTCTGCAGGTGTAGTTTGCCTTGGTCTAATTCCGCAGCAGACATGCCCTGGACCAAGTGGTCACAGTGCTGAGCCACATTCTCTTGTCCCTGGACTTGTGGCTGGATCCCAGGTTGGTGCTGCAAGGAGTTCCCTTTGTGACCCCATCTCTGTTGCTCACTCTGGTCTTGGACACTTCAGATCTGGGCTTGGGAGCCCACCTGGGCAAGCTCAACACCCAGGGCTGCTGGCTACTAAACGATCTAGCCCTTCACATCAATGTCAGGGAGCTCAGAGAGGTTCGCCTAGCCTGCCAGGTTTTCTTACCCCACCTGAGAGGCAAGGTGGTGCAGGTTCTGATGGACAATACCGCTGCATATATTGCATCAATAGGCAGAGTGGCAACAGGTTTTCAGCGCTTTGTTGCGGGGCGGAGTGCTCAGCCTCTGGGACTTCTGTGGGCGCCATGCCATTCATCTGGTAGTTGTCTATCTGCCTGAAACCAAGAACTTCCTGGCAGATCACCTCAGCAGGACCTTCTCATCTCATCATGAATGGTCACTCCACCCGGAGGTGGTCACCCTAATCTTCTGCAGGTGGGGGACTCCCCAGGTGGACCTGTTCTTGTTCAGGCAGAACAGAAAGTGCCACGTGTTCTTGTCTCTTCAGGGCAGGGGCAAAGGCTCCCTGTAAGATACCACCTTGATTCCATGGTCAGGAGTGCTGATGTACACCCTCCCACCTGTGCTGTTAGTACACAGGGTCCTGCTCAAGGTGAAACAAGACAGCGTGGCCTTATCAACACTGGTTTGGCATGCTAATGAGTCTTTCAGCAGCCACCCTGCTGCAGCTGCCTCGTTAGAGGGATCTGCTGTCCCAGAACCATGGCAATTTGCTGCATCTGACCCTGATGTCACTGCACCTAACTGCTTGGCTACTCTATAGCTGAGTGGGAATGCTCTGCTGCTGTCCAGCAGATCCTATTGGACAGCAGAAAACCCTCCACCAGGGCTTCCTACGTGGCAAAGTGGAAGTGGTTCATGTGCTGGGCCTCGGATCGACACATTCGCACTGCAGAGGCCCCGCTGCAGGTCATCCTAGACTATTTACTGCACCTTAAGCTACAGGGCCTGTCGCTTTCTTTGGTCAGGGTACACCTGGCAGACATTTCGGTGCTCCATCCTCTGTTTCAAGGCAGGATAGTCTTTGCCCATCCTATGGTGGAGCAGTTCTTGAAAGGTCTGGAGTGTCTCTACCTGTATGTTTGGGATCTGGTTCCCCCTTGGGACCTGAATCTGGGACACTCAAGGCTCATGTGCCCCCCTTTCCCCCCCCAATCAAACCCATTGCTTCCTGCTTCTTTCTTGGATGGTTTAGTTGGTCACTATAACCTTGGCTTGTAGGATGTCCAAGATTGGGGCACTTTTGTTAGAGCTGCCTTATATGGATTTTTAAAAGGACAAGGTCCAGCTGCATCTGCACCTGGGCTTTCTGCCCAAGGTTGTCTCCCAGTTTTCACACTGGTCAAGATATTTACTTACCGGTTTTCTGTCCTCAGCCTCATAACACAGACAAGGAGCACAGGCTCCATAACCTGGATGTCAGATGGGCACTGGCCTTCTACATTGGTAGCACAAGACCATTCTGTAAGTCAATGCAGTTGTTACTGTTGCAGACAGAATGGAGGATTGCCACTGTCTTCCCAGAAAATCTTGTCTTAGATCACGGCCTGCATCTGCTAGTGTTACGAGCTGGCAAAAGGTGCCTCCACTGAGTATCATGATGGCTCAGTTGACTAGAGCGCAGGCATCATCAGCAACCTTCCTGTCATAAGTGCTGATTCAAGAAATCTGTCTAGCTGCTATTTGGTAGTCTGTTCACATGTTTGCATCTTATTATGTACTTAACCAGCAAGTTTGAGATGACGCGGCCTGTGGCAGAACTGTACTGCAAGTTGCAAGACTGTGGTCTGTGAGCCATCTCTGAGGTTACTGCTCGTGAGTCACCTAGAATAGAATCGATATGAGCAAGCACTTGAAGAAGAAAAAACTATTACGTACCTACCTTTCATAACTAGTTCTTCAAGATGTTTCTCGTGTCCATTCTATTACCCACCCTCCTCCTCCTCTGTCGGAGTTGCCAGCAAGAAGGAACTGAGTGGATGTAGGGTCGGTGCCACCTGTGTACCGCTGCACGAGCTTGGCATTGTAGAGGACGCCACAGCCGACCCTACGGGTACTGCTAAGACAAAAATCTCTGACCGTGCATGTTGGCGCGCGCAGACCTAGAATGGAATGAACACGAGCAACATATATTTTGAAAAACAACAGTTATGAATGGTAGGTAACCGTTTTTTCCACAATCCTCTGCAGGGGAGAACTATTTGTTGGGTTGTTGAAGGTAGAGATAGCAAAGAAGTTTATACGTTACTTGGTGCCAGACATATGTATGTAATTAGATTAAGCTACCTGACATCAGAGTTAAGTCTGTGCACTGAAGTGTGACTGTGAGGAATTAATGTGTATGTGTCATGTGTATATGTTGTAACTGAAAAGGATTTAAACATGACAGAGGAGTCTAAGCATGTTTTGGTATTAAATTTGGATGACAAGTCATGTGAGATGAATCTTGTGTGGATGTATGTGTTGGTTTAATCGGTTAATTTACTTAATTTTTAATAATTATGTTGCTATGAAATGCAGATGACCAAACATAATTTTCAGTTAAATAACTTAATGTAGGATAAAAATAACTCAAAATGTGCAGGGGAGTGATGCATATACTGCATCTCTTAAATTTTAATTAACTGATTTTACATAATTGGAAAATTGCTTAGTATGATTTGGTGATTTGTTATGCCTATGTAATTGTTATATTTTATTCACAGAGTCTCTCTTCCAGCTTCTTCTGGAAATAACTGTTCGTAGTACTGGAGTGAATGACAGTACTGGACAATCTTTGACAGCACTTTCCTGCGCTTGCCTGTTCAGTTTGGTAGCTGCCTGGGGAGAAACAGGAAGAACACTGCAGGCAGTCTCTGCTATTCTCACCAATAATGGCAGTCATGCTTGTCAGACTATTCAGGTGTTGTACTAAATCTATTTTACATCAAGAATTTTGGTTGGTCATATGTGTGAGTCCTGGAAGCATTCTAATACAGAAATTAGGACTGTCAAGCGATTAAAAATATTAATTGCAATTAACCATGCGATTAAAAAAATTATTCACAGTTAACTGGCGTTTTAATCGCACTGTTAAACAATAATAGAACACCAATTGAAATTTATTATAAATATATTTGGATGTTTTCTACATTTTCAAATATATTGTTATCAATTACAACATAAAATACAGAAAGAACAAGAGTACTTGTGGCACCTTAGAGACTAACAAATTTATTCAAGTTTTTTCATGAAGTTGATGGATTTCCACTCCAAACGGGTAAATGCAGTGCCTTGCATAATGACAGGTTTCAGCATAGCAGCCATGTTAGTCTGTATCCGCAAAAAGAACAAGAGTACTTGTAGCACCTTAGAGACTAACAAATTTACAAGTTTAACACAGCTGCTACTCTGAAACCTGTCATAGAATACAAAGTGTACGATGCTCCCTTTATATTTATTTTTTATTACAAGTATTTGCACTGTAAAGAAAAAAAAATAATACTTTTCAGTTCACCTGATGCAAGTACTGTAGTGCAATCTTTTTATCCAGAAAGTTGACCTTACAAATGTAGAATTATGTAAAAATAAAACTTTCAAAAATAAAACAATGTAAAATTTTCAAGCCGGCAAGTCCATTCAGTCCTACTTCTTGTCCAGCCAATCACTTAGACAAATAAGTTTGTTTACATTTGCAGGAGATAATGTGCCCACTCTTGTTTACAGTGTCAACTGAAAGTGAGAACAGATGTTCGCAAGACACTGTTGTAGTTGGCATCGCAAAATATTTACATGCCACATGCGCTAAAGATTCATATGTCCCTTCATGCTTTAACCACCATTCTAGAGGGCATGCATCCATGCTGATGGGTTCTGCTCTGTGAAAATCCAAAGCAGTGTGGACCACTGCATGTTTATATCTATTATCTGAGTCAGATGCCACCAGCAGAAGGTTGATTTTCTTTTTTGGTGATTCAGGTTCTGTAGTTTCTGCATTGGAGTGTTGCTTTTTTAAGACTTTTTTGAAAGCGATGTTCCACACCTCATCCCCCTAAGATTTTGGAAGGTACTTCAGATTCTTAAACCTTGGGTCAAGTGCTGTAGCTATCTGTTCAGAAACATCGCATTGGTACCTTCTTTGCATTTTGTGAAATCTGCAATGAAACTGTTCTTAAAATGAACATGTGCTGGGTCATTATCCGAGACTGCTATAACATGAAATATATGACAGAATGAGGATAAAACAGAGCAGTTCTCCCCCAAGGAGTTCAGTCACAAATTTAATTAACACATTTTTTTAACGAGCGTCATCAGCATGGAAGCATGTCCTCTGGAATGGTGGCTGAAGCATGAAGGGACATACAAATGTTTAACATATCTGGCATGTAAACTTCTTGCAATGCTGGTTACAAAAGTGCCGTGCAAATGCCTGTTCTCAGTTTCTGGTGACATTGTAAATAAGAAGAGGGCAGCATTATCTCCTGTAAAATGCAAACAAACTTGTTTTGTCTTCATGATTGGCTGAACAAGAACTGAGTGAGGAGAGTTGTAGGCTCTGAAGTTTTGTGTTTTGTTTTTGAATTAAGTTGTATAACCAAAAAATCGATAGGCCAAACAGAAATACATTCAAATTTACTGGCTTCATTCACTCTTTAAATCAGTTTTGAGATAGAGAAGAAGAGATCCATTTTGGATTGCCATGCATATTATGGAGTGAATCAGTTGGAGTTTGTAGGAAGTAAATCGTACCTCTTTTCATGTATTTCTCATTAGTAAGAATGAAAGCATAAATTAAGGCTTAAATTTTAGCAAAACAGCGTTTTCAGATATGCAGTGTAGTTGTAGCTGTGTCGGCCCAAGGATATGAGAGAGAGAAGGTGCATGAGGTCATGTCTCTCATTGGACCAACTTGTGTCTCTCACCAGCTGAAGTTGTTACAATAAAATATTACCTCACCCACATTGTGTCTCTAACTTTTTCAAAGCCAGGATTAGTGACTAAAGCTTTATTTTCACCTCTATTTGTTGCTTAAACTGTAATGTTTTGTACCATCTCATAGGTTTTTTTTTACCGTTTAGGTGCCAACTATCTTAAACTCTCTTCAGCGGAGTGTACAGGCAGTTCTGGTGGGCAAAATCCAAATCCAGGACTGGTTCAGTAATGGAATAAAGAAAGCAGCCCTGATGCACAAGTGGCCACTGAAAGAAATTTCTGTAGATGAAGATGACCATTGTCTACTTCAGAATGATGGTTTCTTCCTGTACCTTTTATGCAAAGATGGACTTTACAAAATTGGCTCTGGCTACAGTGGGACAGTGAGGGTAATGTGACTCCTGAAAACTCATGATAGCAGTTGAAAATTTAATCTAAATGACATTTTATGGTATCTTGCTTGACTTTTAGATTGTCTTGTAACTTAGTAATACTGATGATAATTATTTTTTAAATATATTGATTTTAAAATTCTTGTAATGTTTTGTTCACCGGCTTCTCATTTCTTATTCTATTCATTTCTCATTTCTCATCACTGTAGAAGATAATGTTTCTAGATGATAAAAGATTAACTATAAAACTGTCATTCTAACAATTGTCAAAATAACTTTTTTGTTACCTTACAGGGTCATATATACAATTCTACATCCCGCATCAAAAACAGAAAAGAAAAAAAGTCTTGGTTAGGGTATGCTCAGGTAGGAGAATACATAAAATAAAAAACATAAAAGAAATAACTTAATATTTAATTCAAATGTAGCACAGTTTAGGACAGCTTTATACAAGTATTCCATTGTTCCTTTCTATCTGGCTGTAATGTAATAAAGCCAGTCCAGTGTAGTTAAAAATTCTGTTGTGGATAGGGGGGACATCTTTCTTCTCTTTCGTTTTTTTTTTCTTTTTCCTTTTTTATGCTGGCAGATAGAAAAGGGATAATATAATGTCTGCTGTAGGCAGACTATACTGCAATATCTCAAGAATTTGAAGATCTTACACTGTCTTGTTTCTGAATTCTGTAATAAAACTTAATAATAAATTTAGGCAATAAAGCGAAAAAATATTAAAAGCACGGCTTTACAGTTATATAGCAGTACAACACTGTTTTAGACTATTGTATTGAAAGCTCAATTACTATTTCTAATATAACCAAAAATTGCATGTTTAGTTACCAGTAGGTTTTCTTTCAGTACTGTTTTACTTCTTCCTTTATTTTTGAACTATATTCTTAACAAGATTTATTATGTCTTCATCATTTTGAGCTCAAATAATCCAGTGATTTCCTTACCGCTTTGTGAAATTGCTTATTTACTCAGTCTTACATCTTTTAAATTAAATACTTCTATTAAAAATACATTAAATTTATTCCATTTGTATGGTGCAGCATCTTTTAACATCTTAACAAATATATTATCAAAATATGTATTAACACAAAATATCAATGCAGGAAGATGTTTTCCATTTGTAGGATTTTTCTGTCTATTGCGGAGGAATGTGGTCAGCACAGTCTTCACTATTTCTACATTTCTTTTCCATAGACCAAGGGTCGGCAACCTGTGACACGTGGCTCACCAGGGTAAGCACCCTGGCAGGATGGGCCAGTTTGTTTTCCTACCTCTTCGACAGGTTTGGCCGATTGCAGCTCCCACTGGCCACGGTTTGCCCCTCCAGGCCAATGGGGGCGACGGGAAGCTGTGGCCAGCACATCCCTTGGCCTGCGCCACTTCCCGCAGCCCCCATTGGCCTGGGATGGCGAACCACAGCCTGTGGGAGCTGCGATCGTCTGAACCTGCCGACATGGCAGGTAAATAAACGGGCTCAGCCCCCCATGGTGCTTACTCTGGCAAGCCGTGTGCCAGAGGTTGCTGACCCCTGCCATAGACAGTGTTGTCTATATTTCATATTTGTACTACTCAAACCTCCCAAGTTGGCATCTGAAGAAACTTGTGATCCAGCCTGGGAGAGTACATATGTGTATAGGATGGTCCATGGGCACGCCGCAGAAGTGCTCTATACTTGGACTAGTGCTATGTACAGGGCTTCTCTAGGAGGTGAAGAGATGCTGTTCTTAGGGAAACCATGGAGGATGAAATCTATAGTTGTGAAGCATCTCCCTCACACAGCCTGCAATGGTTGAGAGGAGAGGAGGAATGTGACCACAAACTATTGGCTGTAACCATGTGTTTTGGGGTTGCTGTCAGTAGAATTACTATGTCCTTTTTGGAGAAATCTTCACTGTAGTGCTTGAGGAGAAAAGAAATACAGTGACCCACACACACACACTCTTTTTACCTAGTAGGTGCCACTGTGGTATAAATAGGAATACATAACCATAAACAACACTCAAAAATTCTATTAACTTTTTAATACAGCTACATTCATGTCTCTAATATGCAGATATGAACAGTTGATATGGTAATTGCTATTGTAATTGCATCTTATTCCTATGAAGACAGAGAATACTAGAGGGGGAGCACGTGGCTTCCAGAGTACAATGTCACCGTACTGGTGCACAAGGAAGTAGGAATTCCAGAGTGCATTCAACTTTCAGTTTGTATTAGAATTAGCATAGAGAATAAGTTGTGAACCTGAAGATGAGAAAAATCTGTTTTTGAAAACAAATAGCTAAAGATAAAAAAAGTAAATGACTTTCAGTTTGACAATATTCCTTTTCAAGTGTTCATGAAGATTATACTTTCATTCTGTCTTTTTTTTTCAATTTACCAGAGTTATTTGTTGTATAGAGATGTGAACAATCACAGTACGACAGCCATAAGAATAAACCCTGAAACCTTGGAACAAGATGGTACAGTCACTTTACCAGGTATGAAATTCTAGACATTACCAAGAGTGGTAGGAATAATTTTTAAGAGAGCTTTCACACAATACCCTAAAGATCAACAGAAAAGGGCTCTGACAGAGAAGTAATTCATGGATTTTAAGGTAAGAAAGGATCGTTGTCACCAAGTCTGACCTCTAAATAACTTCGGCCATTATATTTCACCCAGACATTCCTACATCTGTTCCACCAGCTTGGTGAAACTAGAGCATAACTCCAAGGCTGAGCACACACACTACAACTTATTTTGGTATAAGTATTGTCGCTCAGAGGTGTGAATAAGCTACCCCCCTCCCCGAGTGATGTAAGTTACACTGACCTGACTGCCAATGTGGACAGTGCGATGTCAGTAGGAAGGGCTTCCTGGCTGCAGAATTTGGGCATTACTCATGATGTGTAGCAGGACATAGAAGATTTGCCCTTCAATGGCCAAGTGATATTTTCAAACAAGAAAGATGACACTCTGCACTTCTTCAAGGATTCTATGGCTACCCTACATTCCTTGAGCTTGTGTAAGCTGGCAGTATAACAGTGCCACTACGGTGATCAAGATCAGCAGCAGTGTTATTCACAGGACATATTTGGGCAGCCTTTCCTGCCCCAGAGACAGCGGGACTACTCAGATAATGGTATAGATCCCATAGGAGAAGGCAGTCTGGTCTAGTGTTCATCCAGTCTACACACCCTCCCTTTGCATGTCCCAAGTGCCCATATTGACTGCTTGGTTCAGATAAGTGTTCGAATTGGCTGTTGTGCTTTCACAATGCTTGGGGTGCTGTCATCACTAACAGGATCCTAAGCACCAGCAGACTGCTATGCCATCTAGTTCCTGTCCATCCCTTTCCACCCATCTTTCATGGATCCTCTCACAAGATACTGCTTGTCAAGCAGGTTTGCCCTCTGCTGGCTTTGGGAGCGGTGGGGAAGGTTCTGTTGGGACACTGGAGTCATGGCTTCTATTCCCAGTACTTTGTGGTTCCCAATGCAAGGGAGGATCCATTCTCTGTCTTTGCCTCCTCAACAAATATATCATATCTATGAGATTCTGAATGCTCATTTTATTGACTGTCTTCCCCGCGTTGTCTCTGAATGACTGGTTTGCTGCCCAGGAACTTCAGGATACCTACTTTCATGTGACTATTTTTTAAAGCCATAGAAAATTCTTTTGATTTTATTGTAGCAGAGCTTCATTTTCACTACATGGTGCTTCCATTTGGCCTATCTTCTACCCCTTGGGTTTCTACCAAATGCATGGTTGTCATGACAGCACATCTTAGGAAGAAAGGAATCCATATCTTTCCATATCTGTATGATTGGTTATTGTGGGGCAGATCAAGAAAGGAAATTTTTCATGTTGCCACTTCACTGCGCTTGCTCGATCGTCTGGATCTCATCCTAAACATTAAGAAATCAACCTTGGTTCCCACTCAGATAATCAGGTTCATTGGGGCTGGAATAGACTCTGAGTTCGAGACCATTTCTGCCAACTGACTGACCATTTTCTGGTGATTCACCAGCTTCATCTTTGAATCAGTCTGCTGTCTCAGCCTTCCCATACAATTCTCCGGGCCACATGTCTGCTTGCACGCTGGTGGTCAGCTTTGCAAGATTGTCTTCATCCCGTCCAAATGTGGCTCAGGACGGTTTACCATCGGACTCTTCACCCCCTGGACAGGTTGGCCTGCCTTCCTCGACTGTTCCTGGACTCCTTGCAATGGTGGATGCTTCCAGAGAACATTTGCCAGAGTGTTCCTTTGGACTACCCCTTATCAACCAGCTCTGTTGTCACCGACCCCCCTCCTGAGGGATTGGGGACCTGGGGTCACTGAAAGTTCAAGGTCTCTGGTTGGAGTAAGACTTTTCTCTCTGCATATCCGCATTCGGGCATCTACAGTGCACGTCACACTTTATTGGGCCGTATCAGGGTCTCAGTGGTTCACATACTTATCAAAACTTTCACCGCAGTGTATTATGTGAACAAGGAATGGGGCGCATACTCCTGGATGCTCTGCCATGAGGTAGTTATGTTGTGGCAGTTCTACATTTAGGAGAGCATTACTCCATTATCCAGTCATTTCTCCAGGGTCCAGAATCATCTCTCAGACCACCTCAGCAGGAATTTTTTTCACTGAGTCACAAGTGATCTCTGAAGACTAGTGTTTTCTGGGTCATCTTTGCAGCTTTTGGGCATCCCAACAATTGATATGTTTGCTATGAGGGACAACAGGAAATGTCATCTGTTCTGCTCTTGAAGGGTCCTCTGTCCAGGCTCCCTGTCCAGTGCTTTCCATCTCAGCTGGCAGTCAGCTCTCCTCTAAGCTTTTGACCTGATCCTGATCATCCCACATGTCATCCTCAAGCTGAAGGTGGGCCGTGCCATGTTCTTTCTCATTGTCCTGGTGTGGCTGAGGAGTGCTGGTTGCCTGACCTTCTTGCACTATCAGTTCAGCCTCCCATCCTGCTTCCTCTCCATCCTGACCTAATTACTAAGTATTATGGCCATACCTTGGATCCCATCCTCAGCTCCCAGCAACTAACAGCATGGCTGCTTCATGGCTAAATGAGGAGGAAGCGCAGTGTTTGGTGGCTGTTCAGCAGGTCCTACCCAACAATAGAAAACCCTCTACCAGAACGGCCTGTTCAGCGAAATGGAAGCGATTTTCAGTGTGGTCATTAGCCTTTGGAGTTCAACTGATGCCGACTTCTATCCAGAACATCTTGGAGTACTTGCTGCCCTTAGTCATTGGGACTTGCGTTTGGCTCATTAACAGTGCATCTCGCAGCAATATGGGTATTTCAGTACCTATTCAAGGAAGGTCAGTCTTCTCCAATACCATGGTAACAAGATTCTTAAAAGAGCTTCTTCATCTCCATCCTCCCGTCCAAGAGCCAGTTCCTTTGCGGGACATTACTGTGGTCCTAGGAGCGTTAATGGGACCTCTGTTCGATCCCCTGGAATCTTGTCCCTTTCTGGTTTTGTGTCAGAAAACTGCATACCTGATTGTGTTAACATCCACAAGGAGTATGTGTGAGTTGCAGGCTCTGATGGCAGAGCCTCCTTACACACAGTTCTCAAGGACAAGGTGACTTCATGACCACAGCCTGAGGCAAACACTTGGCATAAATTTTTTTAGCTCAAATGGGTAAAGATTGACCAACATATAAACAACTAAAACCAGGGTATTACAATGGGAAGTGTCAGGCAACCTTAATTGTGCTACAAATACCAATTTAAAAAAAAAATCTAGTTGAGTGGCCTTCTCCTTAAAGCTACTGGCTCCAATAAAATGTTTTTACTTAAAATTGCAAGATTATATCCGTAATAGACAACATGTTAGATTTTAAACTTGTAGTCTGGGTTACCCATCACATATAGACTGCTCTTGTGCTAAGCATTTAGTAGTGTGGAAACTCCCTTTGCTCCAGATACTGTATGGTTTAATAATTATAGAAAAAGATAGTAGTAAACATTACATTTTTGGGGGGAAGTTTCATGTATTAAAACATGAAAAGAAAATTTGTTGGAAAGAAAAATCCTAGTAAGGAACAACATGTAAAAAGTCTAGTTTGTATTCTGCGAAAATGGGCTCTTAAATATGATTGTTTTTTAGGCAGTCATTTTAACACCAGTTGTAGTGCTTTGGCAAAGGTACAGAATAGAATGTCTTCAATTGAGGTGAATTAATGCAGAATATTTAATTTTTTCCTTCCTACACAGATTGCCACACGGAAGGGCAGAACATCCTTTTCACCGATGGGGAGTATATTAATCAGATAGCAGCTTCTAGAGATGTAAGTATTCAATGTCTAGAGTAGACGTTTTGTGTGTGTTTTTTTTTCAGCCAACAAAAATGTCACTGAACTAAGTGAGTGTCTTCCAGATAAAACGAGGGACTCCTTTTGGCTAGCGTAGATAAAGGGAAAAATACGTAGCTAGAGAAAATGAAAAATTACCAGGCATCTGTCAAGAGCTTAGCTTTCATACTACTTCATCTTCAGTTGTGGCAAACATCCTTTTCAGATGTATATTTTACAATCGGTTTGGTAGCTCTGCTTCTGTGCATGAGATTTTGTAGGCTGAATAGTTTTGATTTTGTTTGTTGCAATGTGGCTGGCTGGAATTCCTTGCCATTAGGTCATGCTGTATATGAGTATATTTTCAAGGTAATTTGAGTGATGCTTTTCAGTAAAGCATGTTCTGTTTCAAAAGAACACTGAGGCTTAAAGGGGCATACTTTAACTATTGTCCCTTTTGTAGTTTTTTCACTTTATGATGATTTCCATGTATTTCTTTTAAAAACAGGTTTCCTTCAGATAAGGTAGGAAAAAATGGTACACTTAATGTCCTGGATTGAATTCCAGTGTGACATTTGGGAGTGGTATCAGGTTTCATGTTCTGTTGTTGAAGAAATGATGGATAATTGTTAATTTCATTAGAGGCAGCATTGTCTTGCTTGGCAGGAGAAAGGGAAACAATCTAATAGCAAAACCATGATTGGCTGCTCATCCTATAGTAAAATTAAACACTGTAAACAAACATTTGGTTTTTAAAGCCCCCTACACAAATTCATTGATTCAGTCCTCTGGGTGAGACCTTTCAGCAGGGCCTGCTCTTAATATGGAAAAGGTTTATCTTGTGAAAAATGAGTTAAGCAATGTTTTAAGTCATCTAGGTGTTCTCTTGCTGACTCTGCCATGGATTTCTGTGTAACGGTTGCAGTTCATTTAACCTTTCCTTCAGGTTCTCATCTGTAAAATGTGGTCCTTATACTTCCTTTCTTTGGGTTTTGAGGTATAACCTTCTGATGTTGGTAAAGTGGTTGGCTGCAAGGCATTAAGTTACCTACTCTTATGGATTTTCTATACAGTTTATTCTTTTTTTTTTTTAAAAGGCCTTTAGCATTGCTATACTTTGTAAAACTATTAGTAAAACCATTCTTCTCCACACACTTGGCAAACTACATTTGAGTTTGGATATACCTACAGATACTATAGAAACACATTTTGTAGGTGTAAAATTCTAATCTGTGATTAACATTGAATCCAAACTTCCCTAAAGTGAAATGCTGTTTGTGTGATTTAGTGGCCTTGTTTCAATCCGTTATCAAGAATCTGGAGATGTGAAGTCTGGACCTAGATACAAAGACGAACTTCCTCAAAGTTTGGGGAGGTTTGACTATGGGATTCTATTTCAGATCTGTTTTGTGTATTTATGCGATAGGGTGTCTTTTGGGGTTTTTTTTGTTTTTGTTTTTGTTTTTTTGCTATGCCAAGTTCTTGATGGTAGTGTTCATGTGGAATAGTTTGTACCATATTTAAATTTTGTGTGTGATCTTTTCCAAATGGCAACTGAGGAAACTCATCTAATACTCTACTTTATCATTATATTTTAAAACACCTTCTAATTTTCAAGTTTTTTTTTTAAAAAAGTAATGCTTTTAATCCCCCCCCCCCCATTTTCAGCGGTAAAAATGGAAGAACGGATTGAACTTCACATTGCACAGATTGACCTGACTCTTTGAATGCACCGCTGAACTTTTTTAGCGGCTGAAAATTGGAGTAGGATAGCTTGTTGAATACATGTTGTCTTCAACAGCTACATTCTTTTAATCTCTCATGTCAGTGTAGTCTGTTCCCCGATTCTTATCTAACATTTCTCTTTCCTTGTAGGCTGTTTTGCTATTAAGAAGAAAAATGAAGTTGATATGAGGGGAAAACCCAATTGCATAGGTTGTGACACAAATAGATCAGTTTTGATTCTAACTTTGATTCATTTCTATTTGAGGGGCGCACACAGATCTGTTAAGATAGGTAATATATATCCTGAAATGCCTATGGACAACAGTTGCAAAAGTACCTCAAAAAGTCATGTTACAGTTTTCATGTTAGCGTAAAAGTATGTGTTTTCTATTGTCTGACAGTGTTAAGGTATTTGTAGCAAGAGAAGTATCAGACTCTGACCATTTTGTTGCTTTTCTTAAGCACGCTTACTACTTAGCTGTTATGAAATGAACCAGAAAATGTTTACTTAAAGCCTTTTAGTAAACATACACTGTGAAGCTGCCAAGACTAAAAATTGGTCAGCATGACTTTTGCAGCACGGAAGAAACAAAACATCCATACCCTATTCTAAGATAACCAGTAAAAATACTGCTGAGTGAATAAACATTAAAAGACAACGTGTGCCACGGTTTTATGAGTTTCAATAATTTGTGTCTCTTGATTTGTTTTTTAATACATTTGAAGCAGAAGTCGTCATATGTTTGAAAAAGTACCTTTTTTAGGTCTATCTCTTCAGGTCTGTCTGTCTCTAAAACATTTTACTTGTCTTTTATTCTTTTTACACTCTTTCACCAATTATTAGTCATTTTTCTATCCTAAAAAAACCCCATAATTTTATCAGTGTGTTACCTGCTGATTTGTTTTAAAGGATGACTGGAGATGCCCAGTGTACTCTTTGCAGGGTGAGATTACTTGTGCCACAAAAACGAACTAAAATGTTTGTTTAATGGTTTAAATGGGTATTTTATTTGTTACAGGATGGCTTTGTAGTTCGAATATTTGCAACAAGTACGGAACCAGTATTGCAACAAGAACTGCAGCTTAAACTTGCTAGAAAGTGCTTACATGCCTGTGGTATCTCATTATTTGATCTGGAGAAAGAGTTGCACATTATCAGTAAGGCTTCATTTTGTTATGTCGTCTTTCAACATTATAAGTAGTTTATAGTACAAACTTGGTATTGTAATTCAAACAAATAAAAGTGAACAAGAAAGGGGAGCAGCTCCATTCAGGAGTGGTGGAAGCTCCCTAAAAGTGGAGGGGCCACTGGCACCTGAACCGCCCCTCGGGCTGCCCCTTCTCCAAGATCCTGCCCCGTTTCTTTTCCCCGAGACCATGCCTCCTGCGCTGCCTCCAATGCCCCATTCCCTGCTTGCTTCTCTCCAATCTCACTCTAGTGCCATGCTCCCTCTCCCCCGTACTCCCACCCCATTCCATGGTCTGTGGCTCCATTACAAGTATACTGATGACTACTAACATGGACCTTCGTAGTTCTTAAACCCATACACATCTTGGTTTGTAGCAATCAGCTTTAT
The DNA here is from genome assembly GCF_025201925.1 of Gopherus flavomarginatus. NCBI lineage: Eukaryota > Metazoa > Chordata > Testudines > Testudinidae > Gopherus > Gopherus flavomarginatus. The sequence goes on from NC_066617.1 coordinate 290,167,510, forward strand.
CCTATGTAAAAAAGGATTGTTGTTTAAAATAACACTATCCATGCCTCTACACTTGGAATCCATTTGGATTTAAAGTAAAACATAGCTGTCCTTTTGGAATTGATTTAGAACTTTCCCATTGTAGTGAAAGTAATTGAAGGTATACTTTGTGAAAATGTTCATGGAAAATATATTTTACTTTAGCTCTGATTTTTTTTCTATAATTAGAGGTATAATTGTAAACTTGAAATTTCATTTCACTTGGATTAGTTCACGTTGAAAGAGCTTTCCTGAACTAATGTTTTTATGAGGTATTGATCGTATTGTCAATTGACATCAATCACAAAATCTGCTTCTACTTCAGCCATGCAGGATGAGACACATAAGGGAAAAAAAAATCTTTAAAACTAACTACATATAAATTTGCATATCTAATTTACATCTTGTGCTCTCAGGTACAGGGTTCGATGAAGAATCAGCCGTTCTTGGTGCAGGAAGAGAATTTGCACTAATGAAAACTGCTAATGGAAAGGTATTAGAAATATTTCATTATTGATATTAAATTGCATAAATAATATGCTACCAGATCTTGTTATGGAAATTAGATTTGATATATTGGTTTTGGAAAAAAAGATTCATTTCTGCTTCTAAAAATATATTATGCTATTGTGCATTGGCAGTTGGCTATAGTTTTTATATATTTGCTTTCACTATGATGTAGAAAAGACAAACCAATAAGATTAAGTAGTGTTCATATAGCAATTTAATTTTTTATGACGTTCTCCTAAACAAATTTATAGCAACAAAAATTACTGGATTATTCTTTTATTAACCAAATATCATATATCCACAATTAAGTACGAAATTACAAGTAAAACCTATATGTTCTTACTCAGTATGTCTGCATAGTAGAATGTATACAAAACTTGCCTTAAAATTTACTCTCTAACTTTGTCATCTACTTAATCTCAGTGTTAAAGCAGCTTCTGGCTTTTCTAAATGAAAAGGGCTCCTCAGCTAGAATCCAAAGGAATGTCTAGAGTTATTGCTGGGGTACAGAGGAAAGGGCCATAAAATGATTCAGTTGCTTTAACGGAGGTAGCACTATTAGTTACAGCAGTGGTTCTCAACATATTTATCATTGTGAGTTGCATATGCAGCCCACAGTGTGTTAAGTGGGCTGCAGGTTGAGAACCACATCATCCCTCGCCCCACAAGCTCCCCAGAGTTCCCTATCCCCAGCGCCCCCTGCCCAGAGACTCCTCCACAGAGTGGGTCCAGGAGCGGAGCCCTGGATGTGGGGCTGGGCAGCCGGACTCTGCTCCTGCTGCACACCTAAAACATGGGGCTGCTGTAGCACTGCAACAAACCCTTAGTTCCCAGTGCCCTCCACCGCCTCACTGCCCAGAATGCCCTCTCCCTGCAACCTGCCCAGAGACTCACTATCCCACACTCTGCTCCCCTTGGCACTCACTGGCCCCATGCTGGCAGGAGTGCTCCAGCAGGCTGCCTGATGCTGTTCCCCCCCCTTAGCCAGCCCCACCCCCTTTCATATTAGAGCCACAAATTTTGAGGTTTTTGTAGCACACAACTGAGTCATAGCTATCTGCTAATTGGACCGTGGGTTGAGAGCCACTGAGTTATAGTGTTGCATAGTAATTGTAAACAGATTTTTTTTAAATTCTTGCTTATAAGTTTGACATTTTTCCTAATGAGTAGCTAAGAAACAGTCTTTAGACCCTAAATGTACTTTTTTAGCCGTACTATCAAATTTTATTTTTATGTCATAAATTAGGTTTTGTGTTTACCAGTAAAAGGGTTGGGTAGGGGTGGAGGAGAGATTACAAAGCATACAGGGGATCAAATGCTTCCCAGTGTGGAAGGTCTGTGTAACGTCCTTTTCACCACTAAATTGGTTAGCAGAGCTTTGTCCAAATGCTTTCTGGACTGGTGAGTCTCACTCAATAAGCTTAGACATAATTTCATGAATCTTTTTTACATGTGAACGAAAGCAGGTTTTTTAATAGACAGGATTTTGAAACAGTTTTGTAATGGTGGAATTCCATACACTACTTTAAATAGTTTTACTTTTTATTTCTTGTGTGGTATCACAGTGATCAGTTTATCTTCAATCCAAATTGGGTGAAGTGAGGAAAAGAAATACCACAGATGGTGAAAAGTGAATTAAATTTGAAAAATTCTCTTCAGTTTTAAAAAGCTTTTTTGTTTACTTAATAATTTGTAAAATTTAGTAACTCAAAATGGATTTCAATGTGAATAGTTCAATTTTTTTGTACCTTGTCAGTGCCCTTTTAAGGAAGCAATATCAATGCATATTTTTTGTTGGAATACTAACTTCTAAAGAGGCTGGTATTTTTAAATGGGAATCCTGAGGAACTCCATGAGAACAGTTTAGTTCAAATTGTATGTCTAAAATCAACCTTATTGTGAAGTTTGTCTTGTGCAAATAAGCAGTTGTTTAATTTTTTTATCTGCAAACACTAGATACTTCTACAAACTTTCTTTATGCTGTGTGGTTCTCCACAAGTTCTTAACAGGTTGCTTGTTGCTGTATATTTAGAGTTTAAACCTGATGGCTTTCTCTTGTACCCTCAGTTGGCTTAAGCCTATTCCTTGTGGTTAGTTTCCAATGAGCTGAGCTAACGTTCCTATTTTCACTTTCCTCAGAGATACACTGCATATTAGCTGGTGTCTGTGGTCTAACTGGAAAAGTCAGCTGGGGAAAACATTTTATCTTGGTTACTGTTTGTCTGACCTTGTGTCTTACCTATTTTAATTTCCCCAGTTTGGACAACTGTTCAGTTTTTTTTCACTCCTGTTCATATTGAACAGTTTAGGGAGATATTTTATTTCCCTAAGATCAGAGTTCTGGTTTCGGTGAGGTAGTTTGAACCTGCTTGAATAGGCCATGTGACATGATTTGGTACTGAGACTCTCCTTGACCTAGAGAGCACCCTTGGGCTTGGAGAGTGCTGCTGTCTCTTGTTCTGGGGCAGGTACCTCTCTGAAGAGGCTCATGAGCCACAGGAAACTTTCTTCATTTGTGGTAGAAGAACATTTAGCCTCTCTTCTGCCCCCGACTTTTCACTAAATACGTTGCTGTGATCATGGCATATCTCAGGAGGAAAGAAATCCATATTCTCCTGTACCTCAACAATTGGTTACTGAGGGGCGGCTCTAGAGAGGAGGTTCTTGCCAGCGTCACCATGTTGTCTGTGCTGTACCAAGTGGGGCTCATTTTAAATGCCAGAAAGTCATAATTTGCTCCCACTCAGAAAATTGAGTTCACTGGGGCCCTGTTAGATTCCATGAGGTCAAGAACGTTCCTCCAACCAGCTGCTTCCAGGCAATTCAACAGCTCTGCCTTGATCTGCAATCTCAGCCCTCCACGACAGTTAGGATGTCTCTGAGCCCATTGGGACATAGGTGGTCTAGTTGTCAAGTTGTTCCTTCACCCTCTTCGTATGTGGTCTCAGGATGGTCTACTGTCCTGCCTTACGTTCTCTGGATAGATTAGTTTGTGTTCCTCCACTAGTCATAGACTGCTTGAGCTGTTTGGCATCTCTGAGCAATGTGTACTGAGGAGTCCCCTTCACTCAGCCCTCTCCAACCAAGCTATTGGTCACTGATGCCTCCCTTTTGGGTTTGGAGTGGGGGAGGGGAATGCATCTGGACTCAGTGTGTGCAGAGCCTGGGGTTGGAACAGGAAACTTCATTTCATATCAACATTTGGGACATCCACAATGTATATTGTCCCTTCCGGGACTGTATCAGACACATAGTGGTTCACATACTCCCCGATAATGCTACTGCGATGTACTATGTGAAAAAACAAGGAGGAGCACTTTCCAGGTTACTCTGCCCAGAGGCCATCTACCTGGGGCAATTCTGCATCGAAGAAGACATCACTGCACTAGCAGTCCACTTGCTGGAGATGCAGAATTGTCTTGCGAACCATTTCAGTAGGTTTTTCTCCATGAGCGGTCCCTGACAGCGAGAGTCCTCCAGGTTGTCTTTGCGATGTGGGATATCCCCACGATTGATCTGTTTGTGATGAGGAAAAACAGAAAGTGCTGCCTATTCTGTTCTAGGGTGGGGGTAGAGGGCTCAGCCTGGGCTCCCTCTGATGCTTTCCAATGTAGCACATAGTCAACTCTGTTGTACACCTTTCTCCCTATTCTGATTCTGATCATTCCTCTGGTTAGCCTCAAGCTCAAGATGGATTGGGGCAAGCTCATCCTAATTGCTCCAGTGTGGCTGAAACAGCGCTGGTTCACATACCTCCTTGTTCAGGCTCCTGTACTGCTTCCTCTCTGTCCTGACCTGCTCACTCAGAACCATGGCCACACCCTCCATCCTGTGATCAGCTCCATGCACCTCATGGTGTGGCTGCTGCATGGCTGAATGAAGAGGTAGAGTAGTGCTTGGCGGCTGTCCAGCAAGTCCGACTCAACAATAGGAAGTCCTCTGCAAAGAGAGCCTGCTTAGTGAAGTGGAAGAGGTTCTTGGTGCGGTTCTTTGTCTGTGGGACCCAATCAACAGGGACTTGGAGTATCTACTGCATCTTTAGAAACATCCAGATAGTTTGCGTCTTGCATGGTGCTCACATTATCTTATTTATACAGATAAAAGGGCGAGAACTTAACAAGGTAACAAAGGAAGCAGAATCTGATAAGTTTACCTGGGCTAGGCATGCATATCTTATTTCCTTACTAACTATTACCGATCTTCTGTTAACGTTTCGCCATTAGCACCATTGTTTATGCCTAATGTTTCTTTTCCTGGCACCTGTATTTCAACATTTCTTATTTCTGCTTAAAGGTACATACAACATTTCTTGAATCCCTTCTTATTTTTACAATATAATTCATTCTACTTTCACAATCCCTCCTTTTGGTCAAGCTTTTGCCATGACCAACATTTTACTGGGTTCCACATATTAACCGTTCTTTATCTCTTTGTTCATCAGTGATATTCAAAATCATCATATTATCACTCTGTTCTGGGGCAGTCACCTCTGTGGCATGCCTTACACAATTTTGGATACAACAGGAGACTGACTGAAAACATACAAAAATTATTAGGATTCCAAACAGGATAGTCAGGGATCCCTGAAACAACCAGTTTCTTATACCAGAGAAATTGAACAGGTTACTTAGCCACTTCCATAAAGAACTTGGCTCTTTATGGGGAAGATATGCGATTTGTTCTAAGTGGCTAGCGCAGTCTGTTACCTCATTGGTGGTGTTTTCCAATGAGAGCACAGTACCCTCCTTTGGCTGCCGGCACTATGTTCAATGCCTGATGGTTTTGAAGGGCCATCTGTCAGATTGCCCATGTTTCTTTGACCAGGGCTTCTAAACTTTCTCCAATTTTATTTGCCATTATTTTAACTACTGCTTGTAACCTCAGGAGCCTTTTTGCATGGTGTATTACTCCCCCAAGTGGGATAAAGGAACTGCCAATGGTCTCTTCCCAGGTGTCATTGCTGTTCCATATTGTGTTAAACGGATGAGGTCCTCCAGTGAGGTCTGAGGAATTGAGTGAGATAGCCAGGACAGGAACACCAGCTTGAGTGGGCTGGGATGTGGCTGCAGACCCAACATTCAGAAATATTAGGGGTCTGAGCTATCCACACTTGCTGCTGGATAAAAGAATTGTCATTGTGGATTCCCCAGACCTTAAGACACCAGCAGCTGAGGAACAGGCGTCACCAGAGGCGCATGTTGGAGACAGGTCCCTTCTGGTTCTGACAACCTTAACTGAGGGAACCGCAGTCATGGTTTTACGTCCACCAGGCAGCAGGTGCTGGGCTCGCTACTGCTTCTTCTTGGGCCTTGCTTTTGGTTGTCGTCTGCTTCTGGCAACCCTTAGGAGAACGTAGACTGTAAGGTATTGCAGGCTGTTCCTCTACGTCGTCTTCTGGAGTCAAAATTGACTCTGCGTGGTCCTGAGGTGGTGATTGGTTTGCTAGGGGTGGTGCATTCTTACACTGCGAAGCATGTATCCACTCTGCAATGCCAGACAGTTTAACAGCCATCTGGCTAGTAAGCAGTGCCTGATAATTCTTTGATGATCTTTAAGTCTCTTTACTACTTCTGCCTTGACTCTGGCTATAACAATGGCCTTCACACCTTATCTTTTCCTGATACGTGCATTCCACATTTACACAAACAGATTGAGAATACAAACAGCAGTATTTTATATCGAACAAAAAGGCATTGCAAATTAAACCTTGCTAAGTTTTACAATTAATAACCAAGACAATTTATATTGAGACCCAGGCCTTCAATGTTTCTCTAATTTACTTAACATAGACACAATAGAGAATCCTGTCTCTTACTACTTAAATCTTAGAGTTAGAGAGGGCCCAATTTGTAATGCATATGGGGAAAACAGAATCTTATAGTCCCAGAGGGTCATTTATTTCTGCTATTTAAAAAAGGTGGCTGGCAGGATGAAATCAAATTATACTTTAATTCTTATGGGACATTATAAAATCCTGCTCCTACATATCCCCCTTTTGACACTAAGATTATTAATCGCCAGTGTCACTTCTTATTTAGTCCACATAATAGAAAATACTGGGAGGTGATTTGGGCCTGTGGCTTTAGCTTTGCACACATTTGTTTTATCCACCAGCATGTTTTAAACATTTCAATTAAACACATACAATTTAAAACCAAAAACACAATTAGGGGTAGTAACATTAGTATGCCAGTAGTTGTGGGAAACCATCCAGAAAATGTTATACCAATGGTAAGCTGTTATGTTTTTCTGCAGTGGCAATTCTTAACATGTCCCCATTTGTGTGTATAATATGAATGGCTCAGTTTTCCACATTTTTTTTTCTAGGAACTATGTTACCTTTTTACCTTTTAACAGATGATTGGTAACTGTTTGCCATTCAGTGCCAAGATTGATAGAGAACTCAGCTAAATCAGTGCTTACAGTAAGCTGAGAGTCTTTTGTTGTTGTTGTGGCAAATAGTAAATGTGATTATTGGTAAACACAGTACTTAAATTACATTTACATTTGTCTTCTGGTGGGTTGCTAAAACTTTTTAAACACTTTTCCCCAAGAATTAACACATACACATAGCCCATTATACAGTACTTTGGATTATCTGAAAGACAAAAATAACATTTTTCTACCCCTTTTGGGGTGGCATTGATTATTACTTAAGATTCCTTTCTTTTACAAATACCCTTGCTGATTGCAGGCAAAACAGAGGAATTACCCCCATATTTTCTTGTGTTTTTTGTTGTATAGGCAGGCCAGGTTTTAATGGGTTCTACTTTTTAAGGGTTATGCGGAAATTATTCCACTGTTTAGTTATTAAATTCATGAGGTGGTGTACCTCAAGTTTTTCCTCTTATATAGCAGACCAAGTTTGTAATGGTTTTCCTGCTGTGTTAAGCTTTAAGTTTATTCACAGGTAATAGCTGAGAAGCATCATTACCATATTACTTTAAAGGATTCTTCCAAAAATCATACACACTACAAGTTGTTACACGGGTACTTACTAACATAAAATTTATTTTAATGTTTAATATTAACAATAACATTAGCATCAAATCTATTAAAGGTATCTTGTTATACCATGCCTTTTATATAGGCAATTTGTTTGCTGACCAGGTATGTTATTTGCAGCTTCTTTTGTGCTGGCAGTTCTCACCTTTCTTTATCAGTTTGGTAATTTGCATCAACACAGGCTTGGCTTTTGGATTCAAAGCCATCAGCAGAGCTCAGAGACTCTGTCTTAACACACAGGGATCTGAAAAAGAAAACACAGCCTATTGCTGCTCTTTTTGGAGCCCTAATAGAATTTTAATTCAGCAGCACGTTTCATTTGCATTTTTTTTACCCCTTTCTACAATATACACTGCACATGTCCTAGGGAAAATGCACATTCTTTCTGTACTACAACTTTTTAAAAACATTAACCATATTAATTTTTACATAAGGTGTAACTGTTTCTTTTGTTCTTACAGAGTTTTCATGTACTCTTATCAAAGTAACAATCTGATTACACTGAGCCTTAAAATGGCTCTGTGTAGTTTTTAACATTGCTTCTTCTTGTTTTGTGCACCTCACCTCTGCTGTTGCTTCAGAGGGTCACTATTAATTTCTTATTCTTTCATTACAGCTCTTATCTGCTATTGTTACCAAAAAAAACCCAACAAACAAACAAACAAGACTCCAGAATCTCTACCTATTCTCCTGATTTTGACTGCCTTATTGCAGCCATGACTTGGTCTTTATTTAAAAAACATTTTAATTTTGTAAAGAATCAAGTTACCCGTTAAGGGTTTAAATGCTAAATCCCAAAGCCAAACAACACTAATTACCTGTGTCTTGCAAAAAGGTCTGTCAGTTTTGCAACTTTGAATTAAAAAAGAGTCAAATGAATTTGTAGTGGCATTAAAAACAAAAACAAAATCAATTTATCTTACACCTACAAAACAGGAGTTTTACAAACCAGATGTGCTGGTTTAGATTCTTAGAACTTTACATATTTTCACAGACAAATAGATACATACACATTTTCTTTTCCTTAACATTCCTTTACACTGCTTTGTTTTTACATAGCTGTATATATATTTGGATTATTTACAGGCATTCTTCTGGAAAAGGGCCCATTTTCCCTTCAGAATGGCTGCAAAGAAACCAAGAATTCTTTCTCTTTAACATGGTCCTTTTTTAACATTTTCACACAGTTTAACTGCTTAATTCTCTCCAGCCTCTGTAGAGTTAACTTTTCACTCTCTTTCCTTAAATCACTTGTTTATGTCCCAAAATGACACCTTTATCACCTCAGATTTCACCATTTTAAGTATTGTTCCAGGGGTTCATGCCTGCACTTACTGCTTTTCTTACTCCTGACACTATTCCCTTAGGGCTTTCAACCTGTTTCTTTATCTGTTGCTTGCCTGCTTGTCTGGGCCCGATCCTGCTTTTTCCAGTGAACCATTTGAGAGTGCTGTTGTGGTCACTTCACAATTTTGAAAGAAATGTTCAAGATAAGAGACCAGGAAGGGTGGGGGCTAGTTAAGGAGCCCACCCTCCTTGCTGAATTATTAGTGGAACACTAAAGAATCAGTTTTTGAGGCAGACAACAAAGGGGAACAGAACAAGGGGCTTTTTGTCCTTTTTACAATGAGATGGGAATATGAAGGGGGTTGGAATCCATCCAGGGTTTGGAGAACGGGGTAAAGGGGAGTCTGGTGGTGGGAGAGGAGGCTTTTAATAAAGCTTTTAACTTATTATTTGAATAATTGAGAGAGGCAAGTTTTGATTTTGTCCACCTATGATTTGCCTCTTCCCACCACTGCATGAAACAATCAACCTGTCCTTTAGCCAACTTGGTTTTAGGTTGGCCGAGTTTGTCCTTTAAGACCTCCACTCAGTCTTTGTTCCAAGATTTTAACAGTGGCCACTAAGTTTTGGGATCCCCCTGAGTTAGCCTAGACCATTTTTCCAGAAATGTACAGGAGTCCGGACCCTTCCTACAGGAGTCCGAACCCATCCTAAATACATAAAATGAGCTGGCGTTCGTTTAGGGAACTGTCCCGACTTAGATGTCTGGTTACCCATACAGGAGGACTTCACACACCAATCGCACAAGAAGGAAATTTGGGTTCGTCAGAGCGATGCCCGGTGCAACACACAAAAGGAGCCCACAGGCTACTGTCTCAGTCGTCCTTGCTTTCACACCAAGGGTTTTACCCAAAATGCGGTGCGGCTGCGATTGTGCAGATTCCACTCACTCAGACCGCGGGGACAGAAACCCCTTGGTCGGCCGATCCCCGGACGGAGACAGCACCCAGACTCAAACACTCCACAGGAGGACGGATAGACACAGAGACAGGACAGTCCGCAGTCCGGACAAAACAGAAATAATTACCTGACCAGATTCCTGATGTCAGATCCTGGGATCCCTATCAGAACAGAGTGGGAACCAACAGGATCTATGGCGTAGACTTCACTGTGGTCGTGCACCTTTCCGTTCTGATGGAGGACCGCTCGGGCCAAATGCCCAGGTGCCAGCTGCCATGGTCGTCCTACAAAAATGGTCAGGAATCACACAGCCCCAGTGAAGATGGTTGCCATCTTGGTGGAACCTCCAAATTGTCAGAGTTAGACTTAGGACTCACAGTTTGTCAGACCACTCTGTTTTATTAGCACAGCGCTCTGCTAATAACATCCAGATAAATGTGAGCACCATGCAAGACATAAACTATCTTATTTATACAGATAAAAAGGCGAGAACGTAACAAGATAACAAAGGAAGCAAAATCTGATAAGTTTACCTGGGCTAGGCGTGCATATCTTATTTCCTTACTATTACCGATCTTCTGTTAATGTTTTGCCATTAGCACCATTGTTTATGCCTAATGTTTCTTTTCCTGGCACCTGTATTTCAACATTTCTTATTTCTGCTTAAAGTTACATACAACATTTCTTTAATCCATTCTTATTTTTACAATATAATTCATTCTACTTTCACACTAAGATTTCTGAAAGGGCTTTTCCACTTACATCATCAGGTCCGAGAGCCAGTCCAGTTGTGGGACCCAAATGCGGTTCTGGTGGCTCTAATTGGCCTTCCATTTCAGCTGCTTGCATCCTGTCCACTGCCCCTCCTGTCTCCGAAAACTGCATTCTTGATAACCATTACATTTGCAAGGAGGCTGGGTCAGTTGCAGGCCCCGATGGTGGGCCCTTCTTACATGCATTTCTTCAAGGGCAAATAATGCTTCGGCCACAGCGAAAGTTTTTTCTAGGGTGATCTGAGTTTCATCTGAATCAGGTGGCATATTTATCTGTTTTTTTTTTTTTCCCTAAGACACATTCCTTACCAGAGAAACAGCCCCTCCATATGTTGGATGTCAAACAGTATCTAACCTTTCATCTGAACAGGACCGAACTGTTTCATACTTTGCATCACCTGTCCGTTTCATATGTGGACTTCACAAAAGGGAAAGGGGTCTCTGCACAGACGATCTCTAGATGGATAATATCTTGTACCAAGATTGTATATGAGAGCTTCAGCTATGCATTCCCAGCAGATACAAATTCATTCGACGAGAACGCAAGCAACGCCGATAGTGTTCCTCAGTGATATTTCCATATTGCTTGTGAGTGAACTGAGGCCTTGTCTGCACTACAGGGAAAAGTCAATCTAAGCTATGCAATTTGAGTTGCGTGAGTAGCGTCACTCAAGTTAACATAGCTTAGATCTACTTACAGTGGAGTCCACGCTACGTGGTGTCGACGGGAGATGCTTTCCCGTTGACTCCTCTTACTCTTCTCAATCTGGTGGAGTACAGGAGTCGACGGGAGAGCTATCGGTGGCCTATTTAACAGGTCTTCTAAACCTACCGCCGATGCATCTATCGCTGCGCATCGATCCCCCTGTAAGTGTAGACAAGCCCTAAGTGGAATATACATCTGCATCAACTCCAAGAAGGAGGAACGGTTACTTACTGTAACTGTGGTTCTTGGAGATGTGATGCAGATGTGTATTCCATGACCCACTCTCCATCCCCTCTGCATCATAGTCTACTCTTGAGCTTTTAGTGCAAAGGAACTGAGGGAGTTGTTGGGGCAGTATCACCTCATATAGCCGGGGGAGGAGCCACAGCCAGGACGTGGGAATGCTGCACCTCTACAGGTACTGTACAGCTCCAGTGTGCTAGGTATGTGCATACCTAAGTTGAATACATGTTTGCATCACATCTCAAAAAAACCACAGTTACAGTAAATAACAGTTATTTCCTCTTGCCTTGTGATGTTCCATGATTCAGGTGAGTCTGTAAAAGAACTGTCTAAGCCACTAAGAATGGCACTTAGCTAAAGGATGTGATGCCTGCAACACTGTCTCAAAGAAGTGGCCAAATGTACTGCAAGACCGCTTCAGAACCTGCTGCCTCAGGAGGTAGTATGAGAGTCTGAAAGGAAGAAAGTAAATACTTACTTAGGTAGAGTGTATTTAACCTGTGGAATTAATTCCCATAAGATATTGAAGACCAAAGCTTGGTGGAATAGACATATGGATATTTCAGGCCTAACGTGCGTATAAAAACTGGAAATCCCACTGAATCTACAGACAGACATTTAAATGCCTTCCAAAACAAAATGCCTCAAAAATTCTAGTTTAATTAATGGAATGAGTTTATAACAAATGCCAAGATTTGTCAGAGTTCAACAACTCCTTAGGCCAAAATTATCCAGAAAAGAAAATGGAAATATATGGGACGTGTGTAAAGAATAAAGCCAGATTATCTGCCATGATAGGTGTGCTATTGAGCAGCTAGAGAAACATGCAAAACAGGTGGATTGAAAGAATCCCTCCACTGAGTGCTATTAAGGGCCGGTCTACGCTATGGGGGAAAATCTCTTAGATACGCAACTTCAGCTACGTGAAAAATGTAGCTGAAGTCGAAGTATCTAAGATCGAATTACTCACCGTCCTCACGGTGCGGGACCGATGTCCGCAGCTCCCCCTGTCGATTCTGCAACTCCGGGTTGGTGGAGTTATGGAATCGAGCTATCACGTCTAGATGAGACGCGATATATCAATCCCCGGGCAATCGATTGCTACCCACCGACACGGCGGGTAGGTAAGACGTACCCTCAGAGGGAAAACCTATGGGACTTGACTTAACGCAGAGGATATGTGAAGAGTGGCACAGGATAGAGAGCTTAAGTGACCACTAATTGCGTGGGAAGTACTCAGAGATTCAGATACGGATAAGAGTACATTACATAGGATATATTTTTTAATGTACTTATGTGTATTGTAGCATAAGCCAATAACTAAGTTGGTGAGGTTTAAGAAGAAACATCCTCTGTGGGCAGGTTATTTCGTAATTGTGCACTGTAAGGTCTCTTGTAACTTGGTACTGGTTATTGCTGCAGAGAGGCTACTGGGACCAGATGCAACAGTGGTCTGATTTTGGTATTGCAGTTCTTAAAATAGATTAGAGTTGGAAGAGACCTCAGGATGTCAAGTCCAACCCCCCCTCAAAGCAGGACCCACATCAACTAAATAATCCCAGCCAGGGCTTTGTCAAACTGGGCCTTAAAAACCTCTAAGAATCGAGATTCCACCACCTCCCTAGGTGATCCATTCCAATGCTTCACCACCCTCCTAGTGAAATAGTTTTTCCTAATATCCAACCTAGACCCCCCTCACTGCAAGTTGAGACCACTGCTTCTTGTTCTGTCCTATATTCCTTTTTATTTACAAGATTGCCCCCAAAAAAAGACAGTTTTTGGTATTGGATGATGTATAAATTCATATTTTTTTAAAAGCAATGTTCAGACTGACTCTTCTTACTTTAACTCATTTTGTCAGTGTTTTACCATGTGCCTTGTACCAGATCATGACACTAAGTGCCAAAAGTACATTATGTACTGACATAGTGTTTTCCCAAACTTGGGATGCTGCTTGTGTAGGGAAAGCCCCTGGTGGGCTGGACTGGTTTGTTTACCTGCCACGTCTGCAGGTCCAACCAATCGCAGCTCCCATTGGCCGCGGTTCGCTGCTCCAGGCCAATGGGAGCTGCTGGACCCCTACTTCCGGAAAACAGAATGGATGACGTCCGGATGAATCGACCACTCGTGAGACAGGAAGGATCTGCTGAGGTGATCTGCTAGAGTGTTCTGGACTCCTGGGAGAGAAGACACTACCAAATCGATTGAATGGGCTATGCAAATGTCCCAGAGGTTGATGGCTTCTTGACAAAGGAGGGAGAAGTGTGCTCCGCCCTGCTTGTTTATGTAAAACATGGCCGTTGTGTTGTCCGTGAACACTGATACACAACGGCCTTGGAGATGATCTCAAAACACCTGGCATGCTAGATGGACCACTCTCAGCTCACATTGATGTGCAAGGCCAGCTCTTGAGGCTATCAGAGGCCTTGAGTGCGAAGGCCCTCGAGGTGGGCACCCCAACCCAGAGATGACGCATCCGTGGTTAGGGCCATCGAGGGTTGTGGTGGGTGGAATGGCATCCCTGCACAGACTAGAGTGGGGTTTAGCCACCAGATTAGGGAGCCCAGAACCTTCTGAGGAGTAGTGAGCACCGAGTCCAGGCTGTCTCTGCTTGGTTCGTATATTGAAGCAAGCCAGGTTTGAAAGGGACAGAGGTGTAGCCTCGCGTGCTTGGTCACGAAGGTGCAGGAGGCCATGTGACCTACTAGGCTGAGGTAGGTACGCACTGACATTGTCGGGAAGGTTTGAAGACCTCGAATAATTGAAGCCATTGCTTGAAAACGTGACTGCGGGAGGCAGGCTATGGCCGGATTGGAGTCCAGAACCGCTCCTATGAAGTCTGTTCTCTGCGTGGGTGTCAGAGTAGACGTCTCCGTATTGATCATCAGGCCTATACTCCCAAAGAGGTCTTTGACGATGCTCAGGTGCTGCGACACTTGTAACTCGGAAGTCCCTCGGATGAGCTAATCGTCGAGATATGGGTAGACGTGTACCTGACGCCACCAGAGGGAGGCAGCAACTACAGCCATGCATTTGGGAACACACGTGGAGCTGTAGAAAGGCCAAATGGAAGTACAGTGAACTGAAAGTGTTGATGGTTGACCACAAAATGGAGGTACCATCTGTGTGGTGGGTAAATTGCGATGTGGAAATACGCATCCTTCATATTGAGGGCAGCATACCAGTCTCCTGGATCCAGGGACGGGATAATGGTCCCCAGGGTTACCATGCGGAACTTCAGCTTTATCATAAATTTGTTGAGCTCTTGCAGGTCTAGGATCGGTCATAGACCTCCCTTTGCCTTGAGGATTAGGAAGTAGCAGGAATAAAACCCCTTGCCCCTCATGTCTTTTGGCACTTCCTCCGTCTCCTATGGCTAGGAGTGATTGGACCTCTTGTAAGAGGAATTGCTCGTGAGAAGGGTCCCTGAAGAGGGACGGGGGGAGAGAGGGTGGGAAGGCGGGGTTGAAACGAAACAAGCTGGAGGTAGTATCCCACTTCCACCGTGCACAGGACCCAATGAACTGAAATTAGCTGGGACCAGGCAGGGAGGAATTGTGAGAGGCGGTTGAAAAAGGGAGGAGAAGGATCCAGTAGAGCAACTGGTGGGCCGCCCTCGGGCATCCCATCAAAAGTTCTGCTTGGGCCCCACTGATGGTTTAGGGGGCGCCTGATTTTGACCTCCTTGAGGACCAGACTGTCTCCGATGATTCCCTGTACCACGCCTTCTGCTAAAGTCCTGATGCGGCCTAGGTGGGGCATTAGGGCGGTGTGGCTGGGGCCGGAAGGTCCTGCATTGGGTCACTGGCGTGTGCATACCCAGCGAGCGCATTATAACGCGATTGTCCTTCAGACTTGGCAATCCGGGATCAGTTTTTATCTGAGAACAGGCCTGGCCTTCGAAGGGCAAATCCTGAATAGTTTGTTGTAATTCAAGGGGAAGGCCTGATACCTGGAGCCAGGAGATACGCCTCATCGTCACTCCTGACGCCAGGGTTCTGGCTGCAGAGTCCGCTGCATCGAGAGAGGCTTAAAGGGAGGTTCTTGCTACCTTTTTACCCTCCTCAAGTAGGGCCTTAAATTCTTGATGGGATTCCTGGGGAAGAAGCTCTGTAAACTTCCCCAAGGACACCCATGTGTGTGTTATATCTACTTAGGAGTGCTTGTTGATTTGCCACCCTAAGTTGGAGGCCCCTGGCTGAGTGTATTTTGCGGCCTAGGAGGTCCATGCGTCTAGCCTCCTTTGACTTAGGAGCTGGGGCTTGCTGGCCATGACGCTTCCTCTCGTTCACCACTGATGGTATGCCCACGGTGTCCAGAAGGACCGGTGATGAGGCCCTTGCTTGTGACTCTGGCTCTCTGGGAATATATGGCTGGGGACGTCAGAGTCACGCTCCTGAGGATAGGATGCGCTACCAGCCTGCGATGGCACCGATGTGTGTCTCAATGACCATGGTGGTGCCGATAGACCCTGGGAGGGCGCCACTGTTCTGGATGCTTGATCCCAGGGCGGTACCGGGGAGCGGTACCAGGAGCTATAACGGTACCGTGAGCGAGACCGAGACCTTCTACCGTAGCGGTGTCGGGAGGTCGACCGAGATCTCGAGCTCCTTTGTCTGGAGCGACTGCGGGATACATGGTGCTGAGGGTGGTGCCGTGAGTCGGATTGGTACCGGGAGTATCCAGCCGACGAACGAGATGTCGAACTGTGCCGCGAGTGTGACTGGTACTGTGATGGAGAGTGGTGTCGGGACTGCGAGCGGTTCCGGGAGCAGGAACGGCGTGATCGAGAGCATCTGTGAGACCATGATCTTGAACGACATCTCTCTATTGGACCAACGGAAGGTGGCCTTACCAGGGCCGGTTTTGTGATGGATTGTATGACCCGCACCGGCGGTGCCAGGGGTTGAGGCCATGTCGACTCTGACATGGCAATGAGCTCCCTTGCTGTGGAGAAGGTCTCCGGTGTAGAAGAGAGGGCAAGCTCAACCACAACGTGAGCCGGGGAGCTGTCAGGCACTGGACTCAACGGCCCTTGTGGGACCGGAATCGACGGTGCCGCGCTCGGTGGAGCCGCAGTCAGAGATACCACAGTCGACGGTGCTGTGGCAGAGGACGGTGCCGGACGAACTGTCTTTGAAGAGCACTCCTTCTGTGGCACTGAAGCAGCTGGAGCGCTATGTTGCTTCCTGGGTCTCGGGGACAGGGAGCAGTGCTGAGCAGATGTCGGTGCTGGTGGAGTGGGTTCCGGGGCTCCTTCTCGGTACCGGAGTGGTCCGGGGCCGAAGGGGCACTCCTTACAGAAGCAGTCTGTTGGGAGCTCGGTACCGACGCTGCAGGACTAAGTGCCGACTCCATGAGGAGCTGTTTCAATCGAAAGTCCTGCTCCTTCTTCGTCCTTGGTTTAAACGACTTGCAGATGTGGCACTTATTGGTAAGGTGGGTTTCCCCTCGGCACTTGAGGCAAGAGTCGTAGGGATCCCCTATTGGCATCGGCTTTTGGCACGCCGAGAACGGTTTGAATCCCGGTGCCTTGGGCATGGACCCGTACTGGGGTGGAGGAAAGGGGGCTAATCCCCGATCCCCCCCCTTAAACTATATACACTAAATATAAATACAGTAACTAATACTAACTATAACTACAAGAACTCGAACTATACACACAATAAACGGCAAAGAACTACGAGTAGCTAGGGACGTGGAGATCAGCAAAGCCGCGCTTCACAGTTCTAATGACCGTCACGGGCGGTAAGAAGGAACTGAAAGGCCGTTGCGTCGGCAGGGGTATATATCCGGCGCCATAACGGCGCCAGTCCAGGGGGAGACCCAGCTGATCCACTGAGTGTTGCTAGGGTAAAAATCTTCCGATGAACGTGCACGCGGTGCGCACACACATCTAATTGGAATCGATATGAGCAAGCTCTCGAAGAACAACAGTTACAAAGGTGAGTAACAGTCTTTTTCTGTTAATCTGCTCCTGTAATCAATGAATCCTCATGTAGTTTTGGGTGCATTAATGCATAATTAACTATCAAAAGTTTTTTTGAGCAAACGAAGGAAGAGCGCTATGGCATAGAGTATCTTGGGGGAAAAATGCATGTTTCTGTTATGTTCTATTTCATCTTGCTTAGGTCGTATCTCAAAATATGTCCGGTTTTGGTTATCATTTATAGTAAACTTTTCTAAGGTTATTATTAAGACTAATTTTTAACTTATTTATCATTAAATCATCAAATGGGAAAAATCCTTGAACCCCTTTATTTTGAATCTTGCTTTTGTTAGATTCAATTATTGTTTCGTTTGAAGTATTATGACATGATAGAACAGTATAACTTTTTTCTTTCAGATTTATTACACTGGCAAATATCAGAGCCTGGGAATCAAACAAGGTGGTCCTTCAGCAGGAAAATGGGTTGAGCTGCCAGTCACGAAATCTCCAAAGATTATCCAGTTCTCAGTCGGACATGATGGTTCGCATGCCTTACTTGTTGCAGAGGATGGAAGTATATTCTTTACAGGCTCTGCTAGTAAAGGAGAGGATGGTGAATCAAGTAGGTTTTACTATTGTATTATCAATGGCTTAATACAGAATTGGTATTTGTAAATTATACGAGTAAAATCAGTATTAACCAGTCCTTAAGGTGTGAAGGGAAAAATGAGTAGGCTACTAGAGCAATGCACGAACATATCATCAACATACTTGTGCACAGTATCTGCAAGTAAACACAAGTTTGTGTTTGAACCCAGCAGCAAACATAAAAAGCGATGTTCACAAGCATATTCATCATTAAGGTGCCACTGGACCCCTTGAATATTAATGTTACTTAATGCATAAATGTTGGAAAACAAGGAAATGTAGAATTGAGACACTTCCTATACAATCTTAATACTGGCTTCTTTGATCCCAGCCCTTAAGGAGACCCTCAGGGTATGTCTACACTTGGAGCTTTGGTTGTGAATCAGAGCTCACGTAGACGTGCTTGTGCTAGCTCTCATTGAGCTAGCACACTAAAAACAGTAGTGTAGCTAGAGCAGCATGGGCAACAGTGAGTGGTGGCATGCGCTAGCTGTGCTGAATGCATACTCACTGTGCTCATGTGGGTTTGTGGCTGTGCTGCCTCTAACACTTTCTCTGCTACTGAGGTTACACTATTTTTTGCCTGCTATCTCAATGAGGGCTAGTGTGAGTCTACTTGAAGTGAGAATCACACCTGCAGCTCCAAGTGTAGATATACTCTCTGAAAGATCCCAGAAGCTTAACCTTCCATTAACTTCTGCAAACCATCAGTAAGCCATCCTGGGATCACTGGTGCTTGACAGAGTGCAGTGAAGGTCCACTGGACTAGGAGTTGGAGTGTTGATTTGGAATTGTATTGGAACAGAGAAGATGGCAGGTTTGATTAGGGGAGGGATTAGGATGCTGCTGATTAGGGGTGTAATCTGCCTATCTGTTTCTGCTCCTCCTCGCCATGTAAGCCAGGTTCTGAAAGGGACTTGTCTATCTGGGGTGGTCTGAGCCCCGCTCCTTCCCCCCACATGTTAGGTTCTGGGGGTCCCTGCTGTCCCCCCCGTGGTCTGATCCCTGCCCCATGTGTGTATCAGTATCTGGGGGGGTTCTACCCATCTAGGGGTCTTCCCTCCCACCCTTGACCCCTCATGTGAGCCAAGTTCTGAGGGGCGGGGGTCTTGCCTTTCTTGGGGTGTCTACCTCTCTCCCTAGTCCTTCCCTCTATGTGAGAAAAGATCTGGGTAAGCCCTGTCCCTCTGGGTGAGGAGTTTAAACAGGCATGCTTGGAACATGTACCAAGAATACAGTGAGACTCAAATTAGGAGCTGAAAAAACGGGTAAGCTTGGTATCTTATCAAAACTCTTCAGCACTCATGAGGTGGGAAGGGAGTACTCACTGACAAGACTGGAATCGTTCACATGTCTCAGAACTATGGTTTCAGGCTGTACTCCTCTCCATGTGATATTTTTTCAGCAGAGAACTTCTCATTGAGATGAATGGGTCACTTACCACCTCTCTGAGCCTTTTATGCTTCTGATCCATGTGTAGAACTCCAGGAATCATATAGTAGTATAATGGAGCACCAGTTCTGTTCTAGGTAACATTGAGGAAGCCCTTCCTGTTTAAACCATAAATCTTCAAAATCTAAAATTTGCATGCATACAAATTGTCTTCACATTTCCTATGTCTCATGGGAGTTCAAGCTGGGGTTAGTGATCTAAATTTGGGGTCATTTGATACAGCCCCCAGAAAAAAACAATTTAATTAAGTTCCAATCCTAGCAACTTTGAAGTTTTAAAACACACTTTGTGCAGAAATCTGAGAATAAACTGTAAACACTTGGAGAAAATCTGCCTCTGTCTCAGGGTGTGTGTGTGTGTATGTTTTAAGAAATGTAATACGAGTACAGCAGAATATTCAGAAGGTACTGAAAATATTTTTGAAAAGATAAATTACACATTCAAATGCTCAGTGGGAGGGAAACTATCATGTATTAAAATGGTCAGGATTTTGGGGCACAGACAATAAGATTTTACTCATCATCCTTCTTAGCAATTATATATTGCAAATGTATTAAAACACAACCATTTTCACCATTCCGCTATAACAGAATGTGCAGGAGTAGGGAGGAGCACTGAGGAATCACATAGTAACCGTGTGGCCTAGTGGAAGACCGCTGAACTGAGACTATTCCCATCTCTGCCACTGATCTGCTTCATGACCTTGGGCAAATCACTTCACTTCTCTGTGCCTTAGTTTCCCATATGTAAAATGGGGATAATGTTGTAAAGTTCTTGGAGATCTAATAATCATAAATATCAGAGTTGGAAGGGACCTCAGGAGGTCATCTAGTCCAAACCCTGGCTCAAAGCAGGACCAATCCCCAACTAAATCATCCCAGCCAGGGCTTTGTCAAGCCTGACCCTAAAAATCTCTAAGGAAGGAGATTCCACCACCTCCCTAGGTAATCCATTCCAATGCTTCACCACCCTCCTAGTGAAAGTTTTTCCTAATATCCAACCTAAACCTCCCCCACTGCAACTTGAGACCATTACTCCTTGTTCTGCCATCTGCTACCACTGAGAACAGTCTAGATCCATCCTCTTTGGAATCCCCTTTAAGGTAGTTGAAAGCAGCTATCAAATCCTCCCTCATTTTTCTCTTCTGCAGACTAAACAATCCCAGTTCTCTCAGCCTCTCCTCATAAGTCGTGCCCCAGCCCCCTAATCATTTTTGTTGCCCTCTGCTGGACTCTTTCCAATTTTTCTGCGTTCTCGTAGTGTGGGGCCCAAAAGTGGACACAGTACTCCAGATGAGGCCTCACCAATGCCAAATAGAGGGGGATGATCACGTCTCTCAGTCTGCTGGCGCAATGCTCCTACTTACACAGCCCAAAATGCTGTTAGCCTTCTTGGCAACAAGAGCCCACTGTCGACTCATATCCAGCTTCTCGTCCACTGTAACCACTGGGCCCTTTTCTGCAGAACTGCTGCCTAGTCACTCAGTCCCTAGTCTGTTGCAGTGCATGGGATTCTTCCATCCTAAGTGCAGGACTCTGCGCTTGTCATTGTTGAACCTCATCAGATTTCTTTTGGCCCAATCCTCTAATTTGTCTAGATCCCTCTGTATCCTATCCCTACACTCCAGAATGTTTACCTCTGCTCCCAGTTCAGTTTCACCTGCAAACTTGCTGAGGGGGCAATCCGTGCCATCCTCCAGGTCATAAATAAAGATATTGAACAAAACCGGCCCCAGGACTGACCCTTGGGGCACTCCACTTGATACCAGCTGCCAACTAGACATGGAGCCATTGATCACTACCTGTTGAGCCAGATGATCTAGCCAGCTTTCTTTCCACTTTATAGTCCATTCATCCAACCCATGCTTCTTTAAATTGCTGGCAAGACTACTGTGGGAGACTGTATCAAAAGCTTTGCTAAAGTCACGGAATAACACGTCCACTGCTTTCCCCTCATCCACAGAGTCCATTATCTCATCACAGAAGGCAGTTAGGTTAGTCAGGCATGACTTGCCCTTGATGAATCCATGCTGACTGTTCCTGATCACTTTCCTCTCCTTGAAGTATTTCAAAATGGTTTCCTTGAGGACCTGCTCCATGATTTTTCCAGGGACTGAAGTGAGGCTGACTGACCTGTAGTTCTCTGGATCCTCCTCCTTCCCTTTTTTAAGGATGAGCATTACATTATCCTTTTTCCAGTCATCTAGGACCTTCCCCGATCACCATGAGTTTTCAAGATAATGTCCAATGGCTCTGTATTCACACCAGCAAACTCCTTTAGCACCCTTGGATGCAGTACATCCAGCCTCATGGACTTGTGCTCATCCAGCTTTTCTAAATAGTCCTGAACCACTTCTTTCTCCACAGAGGGCTGGTCACCACCTCCTCCCCATACTATGCTGCCCAGTGCAGTAGTCTGGGAGCTGACCTTGTTTGTGAAGATGGGGCAAAAAAAGCATTGAGTACACTAGCGTTTTCCACATCCTCTGTCACTAGGTTGCCTCCCCCATTCAGTAAGGGGTCCACACTTTCCCTGACCACCACCTTGTTGCTAACATACCTGTTGAAACCCTTGTTGTTACTTTTAACATCCCTTGCTAGCTGAAACTTCAGTTGTGATTTGGCTGTCCTGATTTCACTCCGGCATGCCTTTCTTTATACTCCTCCCTGGTCATTTGTCCAAGCTTCCACTGCTTATAAGCTTCTTTTTTGTGATTAAGATCAGCAAGGATTTCGCTGTTAAGCCAAGCTGGTCGCCTGCCATATTTACTATTCTTTCTACACATAGGGATGGTTTGCTCCTGCATCCTCAATAAGAGTTCTCTAAAATCAGCCAGCTCTCCTGAACTCCTTTCCCCCTCATGTCCCTAGAACTGATTCACATAAAACTCATCACAGAAGTCAAGCAAATAGAGGATTTGAATTCATGGTGCTTTGGGGTACAGGCCTCTCTTTAAATGACCAGGTTGAGTCTGTGGGCAGGTCATTCACTCAGCCTCTCAGTAACAGAGGTTTTCCTTGAGGAGCTGCTGTTGAGTCTGACTGGAGTGGGGCCTGAGCAGTTTCCCAAGGCTCAGCTCTTTCTGGTCTCTGCCCGATGTACCTGTGGTATCCCCTAAGTTTCCTTATTCTCAGCTCTTCTTCTCAGTCTCAGTTTTGTGTGATAGGCACTAAGCACGTCCATTTTTAGCTCCCCATTCTGTTTTCAGTGGTGAGGGCCTGTGGCAGGCCCTGAACCTGCCAACTCTCAACTACCTACCCTAAGTACTGTACTTGTCTGGTTCCTCATTACTTGAAAACTTCAAACCAAGGAATTTGGAGAAGGAACTCGGTGACCTTATGACCTCATTTGTACCACAAAGTCTGACCCATACTCTGATGTGGCTTAGCTATTTTCAAATCTGTCTATTTGTATTCCTTTTACAGCAAAGTTTTGCTCACCTTAACTGGTCACTACTGCACTTCAATAATAAAGCGATAGTGAAATTACATTTCTAAACAGAGGTTGCTAGGTTATTGATTTAATAAAGGAACAGTGTAAACAGTTTTAATTTTCAGATCCAAGAAGTGTGCTAGAAGAATGAGTACAGAAGAATACCTTTTGGCCTTCTGCCACCCATCTGACTGTCTACGGTCCATTCAAAGAGCAGCTGCTAAGATCATTGTTCTGACTATGCAAACTTAGGCTGCACGCTACGCACTGAATAACGGTGCAGCTGTGCTGCTGCAGTTACGCCATTGTAAGGGAAGCAGAGTAGCTGCTCTTTGTCGCTGGGAGAGCGGTTTCCCGGTGACCAAATAAAACCACCCCCTGTGAGGGGTGGTAGCTTTGACAGGAGAGCGGGTCTTGTCGACGAAGCGCTGTCTCCACTGGTGCTTTCCGTTATTAAAACTTTTGTTGTTCAAGGGTGCAGTTTTTTCACATCCCTGAACAACAAAAGTTTTAACCATGGAAGTGCAGTGTGGACATGGCCGTAGTCTAGTTCTATTCTGAACGGTGACTCTCTCAAAATGGCATTGTCAAGTTGTGTGTTTGTGGTACCTCTGTACTGCAGTGGAAAAAAAACCTGTGGCACCGAGTCTAAGAGCTAAGGTCAGTTGATTCAGGCTTTCACAACTTAGTCTGCATGGCTAAAAATTGTAGTATAGATACTGAGCATGAGTTGGAGCCAGGCTCTGTGACCTGCCCCCCTTGCAGGGTTTCTAAGTGGGGGATCCAGTAAATTTGGTGGGATTAAGAGTCCCAAACATTTTCTCTTGTGGTGCAGGTGGCATCAGAAAGGGGCCCCAAAACTCTGGTGGCAAAGTTAGGAGACAGTGAGAGGTTTAAAACTAAACTGCAGTTGCAACCTTGATTTTGCTGAATGTGTCCAGAGGAAGCTTGTAAAATAAGTAGATACATATTTATGATGTAAAATAGGACAGACTGTTCAAAATTTACTTGCAATTTCTACAGTTTCCGAACAATTGCAGGAAATCTTAACAGTAATATAATTGTCAGTTGGTTTTCATTGGGGCTTAATCTTGTTACAGTTCTAGCTAAAATATTGATAGAATTAGCACAACTATTAGGGAAGTTTAATATTGTGCCTTCTTTTGAAGCTTAATGAGACTTTAAATGGGAACATGATCACGTCTTGATCGGACAGATTGCTGGAGGATTTAACTTTTAAATCAAGATTTTTAAATAATAAAAATTTGGTCTGCAGACTTGCTGTGATACAAATGACTTCAGATTTTGCTTATGCATCTTTTCGGTTTCAAACAAACTTTTTTGTGAGCAAGTATTGCTTTTTAGGATCACTTATTGTTACATTGAGTATAAACGAACCAACTAAAGAAGCCTTGTAGAGTCATCATGAAAATGTCAGCCTAGACCAGGGGTCGGTAATCTCTGACACGCAGCTCGCCAGGGTAAGCACCCTGGTGGGCCGAGCCAGTTTGTTTATCTGTCGGGTTGGCAGGTTCGGCGGACCGCAGCTCCCACTGGCTGTGGTTCGCCATCCCAGGCCAATGGGGTGGCAGGAAGCCGCGGCCAGTACATCCCTTGCCCCACAGCGCTTCCCGCCGCCCACTTTGGCCTTGGACAGCGAACCACAGCCAATGGGAGCCACGGTCTGCCGAACCTGCCAATGTGGCAGATACATAAACTGGCTCGGCCTGCCAAGGTGCTTACCCTGGCGAACTGCGTGCCAGAGGTTGCCGACCCCTGGCCTGGACACAGATTTTGCTTGCCTACCATTCCATTAATGATGAGTAAGTTAATGGTATTTTAAAAAAACTAACCAAAAAATTGCTTTCAGTGAGAGAATCAGCAAGCAGATTTTTGTAGGCATAGTCTAAGGAAACATTATTGTATTATGAAACAAATGTTCGTAGTTTAGCTGGTTAAAAGCTTATTTTCTTTTTGCCCTCACTTTTTGGTGAAACATATTTGTAAAATGCCTTTTCTTTTAAAGCTAAAAGCAGACGGCAGTCAAAACCCTATAAGCCTAAAAAGATCATTAAAATGGAAGGAAAGATTGTTGTATATACAGCATGCAATAATGGGAGCAGTTCTGTCATTTCAAAAGATGGAGAACTCTATATGTTTGGAAAAGATGCCATTTACTCTGACAACACAAGTAAGTTGATATCTGAGAGACATTATTTGAAGCCAAATAATGCCAATTAAGTACAGATGTAAGAGAGACATGTCTTTAAAATATTGTTTGGTTGCAGTTATTCGGCATTGAAACATGCCAGTTTAAATGACATGTTAGAGAAATTTTTGTTCCAATTGGATTATGGTTCTGTATGAAAACACTTAATAAAAAACTTGTACATTTATTGTATTGACTGGACAGATTAGTTATGACTGTTCTTCCCTCTTTGCTTGTTCTGCACTACCTCTGGCCTTATCTACATTACAGACGCTACAGCAGCACAGCTACAGCTGTAGGGCTGTAGTATAGACACTTGTTACAGTGATGGAAGGGTTTTTTCCCCCATAGCTGTAGTTAGACCATCCCCTTGAGAGGTGATAGCTAGGTCGACAGAAGAATTTTTCCAGCAACCTAATTGGTGTCTGTACTGGGGCTTTATGTCAATTTAACTACATTTCTCGGGTATGAATTTTTCATACCACTGTATGACATAACTAGGTGAACCTAAGCTTTAGGTGTAGATCAGGCATGTGTTTTACTAACTCCAATATTCCATCATTCTCACCTTACCTCTGCTCCCGATTTAAAAAAAATTAAATGTTTTTTCAGCAGTACTTGTGATATAGTGAATGTCTGATCCAGAGAGAGAGAATGCTGTTCATCACCCAAATATTTTATATCTCACAGGTTTAGTAACAGATCTGAAAGGCCATTTTGTGACTCAGGTAGCTATGGGCAAAGCTCATACATGTGTGCTAATGAAGAATGGAGAGATTTGGACATTTGGTGTGAATAATAAAGGACAGTGTGGACGAGACACAGGCTCCATGAGCCAGGGAGGAAAAGGTGAGCTGCTTGTTTTTTTAGAAAATAATAAAAACTTAGCTAATTTCTTTTTCAAATTGTGTTAGAAACAATATATTCTTCTTCAAGTGCTGGTCCCTATTGTATTCTACTGAGGGTTATATGCATGAGCCTGGTGTCAGAACTTTTGAAGGTGGTACTGTTTGGCAGTCCGCACGTACGCCCTGAGCTGCCTTGTGGTTTCGCCTGAGGTGATAAAGGGTGCATGGTTCGAGTTGAAGCTTTTATTTTCCTGTCATCTTTGTGATGCACTTTCCAAAACTTTTCTAAATATCCTTAATACTGTTTGTAGTTTAGATGTATTATTTTGTTCTATATTCCCTTTTTTATTTTTGTTTGAATTTTTTCTTTTGTACCAGATTTAGGACTTGTGACGCCACTTTGGCAGTGTTTCTCGGCAAACGCTCCCCTCTCCCCAGGGTACTGGATTATGCTGAAGCCTCTGGGGTTCAAAATCTGTGCTTTCTGCCCTCACTCATTTTCCAACAGTTTGGGAGAAACCCATATCACGTCAAGATGCAGTATCTGCCTCTCCTTTCCTGCCTGTTCTCAAGAGAATTGGACTCTCCACCTCAGGAGAACCTTATGGAGACTGCCATGGAACTGTCATCGGATCTTGGCCCAGGAACCGCCCCATACGTTGTCCTGAACAGGTGAAGAGTACTTCCCTTGCCACTGGGATCCGCTTGTATCAGTGTTACGGCTCCTGCGCTGGGGCCACCCCTGAACCAAGGAAGCATGTGCATAAGCATGACAGTAAGTCTTCCTCCAAGTCTAAGAAGGATTCGGCACTGTCCACAAGTTCTGTCCATGAAGGAGCCACGTGTTCCGAGTCTCACAAGACCGAGTAACAACCACACCAATTTCTGGATCCACCTTTGATAATCATCGATCCTGCGACTCCACCACTTGTGGCCCACCGGCATCCTGGGAACAGTCTGTCTCCAGACAGATGCAGTTCCTGTTACCAGCTTCTCAAGTGGAACGGGTACCATTGACTCCCTCTCCCCTTCCCCCCTGGGGACATAGAAGCACTCCAGATCCCGATGTGGTGTTTGTGCTGGAAGGACTAAGGTCTCCACTGGCCCAGATCCGGTCACCAAATTAAAGGGATCCTTCCCCCGATATCAAGTATCAGGGGTAGCCATGTTAGTCTGGATCTGTAAAAGCAGCAAAGAGTCCTGTGGCACCTTATAGACTAACAGACATATTGGAGCATGAGCTTTCGTGGGTGAATACCCACTTCCCCCCGATATGTTCCTGCTGCCTCTGTTTCCTACGCCACCAGCATTTGGCAGGGTTTCTGACGCATCTGATTTGGACAATACAGATGTCTGACACAATCTACTGCTCCTGTTCCAGAAGCACAACTACCGGAAGGTTCCCACATCCCCACTTTGCCCGACCCACAGAATTGGTATCCGGGACTCCCTCACCTCATCACCACAACCCTCGTAAGGCAGGTGTTCCAACGTGGCACTGAATGATGCACCAGTTAGCCCGACTCCAATGGTACCAGTGAATCTAGAGAGATCCCGTGTCTCCTGCAGATGCAGCCACCTCTTTAATCCCCTCCTCTCCACTAGACAACTGTCGTAAGTTCCAAGAATTGCTGTGGAGAATAGGCAATGCCCTGGTGATCCTATTAGAGGAAGTACAAGCCAGTCAACACCAGCTACTTGACATCTTACACACTTTGGTACTAGTAAGGGTTACCCTGCCAATCAATGAGGCCATCCTCCAACCCCAGCCACATGTGCACCTTTCCCGAAAGGGGCTGAAAAAAGGTATTATGTCCCCACCAAAGGATCAGAGTTCCTGTTCTCTCATCCTCCCCTGAACTAATTGGTCATCCAGGTGGCTTTTGAGCATTCCAAGCAACAACAGCCCTGCTTCAGCCCGTCCGATAGAGAGGGTAAGAGCCTAGATATCATAGGCAGAAAGGTCTTCTCCTCGGTTGGACTCCAATTTAATATTTCAAATTACTTAGCCCTGATGGCAAAGTATGATTTTATTAACTATGGGCAATTGGCTGAGTTCGCAGACAATCTACCTTTGCAAGATTGGATAGTTCCAGGCAGTTCTACAAGAGGGCAGGTTACTCTCCAGGTCCATGCTACAGTGAACTCCTTAGACATAACTTCCTGTGTCTTGGCAGTGGGGATTGACATGAGGAGGGAATCCTGGTTACGCACCTTTGGCTTTCCGTAGGGAGGTGCAGAACACTATAGACCTCCCACTCAACAGATTGCACCTCTTCAGCTCGAAGATGGATGAATTCTTCCACTCCCTAATGAACTGTAGAGCCACTTCAAGATCTCTGGGTATTTATGTACCAGCACCAAGAGGATATTCTACCTTGTCCACTGTTACAGTCATAACAGAGGCATCCCACATGGGCGACTGCATGACACACAGCACGTGCACAACATGGGAGGCCAGGATGCACATAAATATATTGGAACTCCAGGCAGTACTTAAAGTGTGCCTGGCGTTCCTGCCAGCCATCCAGGACTGGCACGTTGTTCTCACTTCAGACAACGTCACCACACTCTTCTACGTAAATAAGCAAGGGGAAATGAGATCCAAATGCTATGTACAGAAGTTATATGCCTATAGGAATGGTGCATCGGACACCACATTCTTCTGATAGTAGCCTATCTACTGAGCACCCAGAAAGTATTTGTTTGCCAATGCTTTCAGCAGAAACTTTGCAACTGACCATGAATGTGAATTGCATGACTCTGTAATCATGGACATCTTTGACTGGAGCCCCCGTGAGGGATCTTTTTGCATCCCATAACACCACCAAATGCACCTAGTATTGTTCAAGATGAGGAATTGGAGCCTAATCACAGGGGGACTCCCTAGTCAGGCAACTGGTTGGACTGCACAAACTATGCCTCCTCCCCCTTACCCTTCCTACCACGAGTAATCCACAAGATCAGACAAGAGAAAGCAACAACCATCCTGATAGCCCCCTTCTGACTTCTCCAATTCTCCTTTGTGTGTAGAAGCAACCTCCACTCATGCTTTGAACATTCCTGGAGCTAGAGACTCAACACACTGGCAGGCTAAGACACCGCAACCCGCATACCCTTCAACTGATACACCTCCATTAGCTCAGGAATATTCTTTGGCACTGTGAGCAGTCCTTTCAAGCAGCAGGAAAGACTCCACAAGATGCTTGTACCAAGCCAAATGGATGCAGTTCACCTCCTGGGCTACACAACAGGGTCTTGTCCTTGAAGCGGTGGGTATCTCACTAATCTGGGAATATTTCCTGTATCTGAAAGACTCGGGACTTTCCCTCAGCTCCATTAAATACAAGTAGCTACCATTAGTACTTTTCACCTACCAGTGGACGGCAATTCAATTTTTACCCACTCCATAACTGTATGAGTCTGGAAAGGTCTTCTATGAAAATACCCTCCTATTCAGCCTATTGACCTCCCCATTGTGACTGTAACCTAGTCCTCACCTCATTGGTGACCATCCTGTCAAACCTATGGACTCCTGCCTGTTAGCAGTACTTTCCATGAAAGTCACTTACCTCATTGCCATTTCATCAATTAGAGGGATGGTGAACTGGAAGCCATGATGGCTGATTTCCCCCCACCACCACCCCTTCACCGCTTTCCATAAAAACAAGATCTCTTTACGTCTTCGCCCCAAATTCCTACCCATACCATTACCTACTTTTTCCTCAAGCCTCATGTCTTTAATGGAGAAAAAAGGCTTCACTCGTAAGATTATTCACAGTCCTTGGCCTTTTATCTTGAGCAGATAAAGCCATTTCAGAAATCTTCTAGGCTTTTTGTAGCCATATTGGAGAGGGTCAAAGGGCAAGCCATTTCCAGAAAATCTCCAAGGGGGTTTCTGGGTGCATTACGTGCTGCTATCAGTTATCGGGATAATCCCCACCTGAAAGGATTTGGGCCCATTGTATGAGATCACAAGCAGAAACTACAGCTGCACTTCACAATGTACCCCTCGCAGACACATGCATGGTGGCCATGTGGAGTTAGGTACACACCACCTCCACACACTCTGCTCTAGTGTTTGATTCCACAACAGATGCGTCCTTCAGAGCAACAGTCCTCCATTCCACAGTGTCATTGCAGCATCCTCCCACGTATCCTCAGTAGAATACAATCGTCACTACTTTGTCACTCGAGGAAGAAAACTAAGTTATTTACCTGTAACTGGAGGTTCTTTGAGATGCTTGGTCCATATGTGTATTCTGTACCCACCGTACCCACCCCAGATGCAACAGATCTGCAGTAGAGAAGGAACTGGAGATGCTGGCGATCGCTGCGCCCTATATCTCCTCGGGTAACACCATGAGGTAGCACGGGGCGCGTGCACAGATTGCCGAACAGTCCTATTTTCAAGAGCTCCGGCTCGGGGCGTATGCGCATAATCCTCAGTGGAATACGGATAGAGATCACACACATCTCTGTGCCAGCAGAGACATAAGGTTTCAGTGGCATTATCATATGATTGAGAGGTTGGGGAAGCAAAGCTCTTAAGTAGTTACTGTATTTGAAGAGGTTATTTTAAGGAAATATATCACAGGACACTATGATTTGTTTGGAGTGGGAGAATCTATTTTCCAATGAGCTCTATTTGTTAGTATGGCAGTTAAGTTTGTCAAAAATTTCATCTATACTGGACATGCTGCATCTCTCATCCTGGGGCTGAGCAGGATGTTCCCTGCAATTGTTGATCCCAGGTACTGTGGCTCCAGGCACGGGAACTGAGAGCAGAGAGAGACAATCTCTTCTGTGCTTTCACTGTTCCTGCTGCTGGGTCTCAGGCAGCATAGATGAAGAGGAGGAAGTGCATGACTGAAATGCAAAAGGGTGAGGTACTGGGCCAGAGTGGAGGAGTAGAGTGGAACAAGGAACCTTAGGGTGAGAAGCATAGACTGTGACATGGGGAAGGGTGAAGACAAATCAGATAAGTAACCACATGAGAAGGAATGTGTGATGTTAGAGCTGGTTGGGCAAGGAGCCAGGTGTGGGAGAGTGCTATTGGGAGCTGGGGTGGAAGACGGAATTGGATGAGGACAACCATGGACCGGCTGGGAAAGGAGGCTGATAGGGATGATGAGTCCGACAGGATGAAGTCTGGGGCTAACTAGATGAAGAGACTGGGATGAGAAGGTGGGGAATCCTCTCACTGAATGAGGCAGGAGTTCTGTGGAAAAAATAGTATGTGATCATGTTTTTAAAGACTGTTGTAATTTATGTGCACAAAATTGCCAAATTAAGGTTGCATGGGCATCGTTAATTCTGACATTTCTTAACTTTTAACTGTGACTTTGAAACTTTGACATTCTTTTAACATTTTTTATGATATCTATATTTAAGTAAAATATATACTATACAGTATATTACAAATATACAAATGAGTACAAAAGAAAACAAGAATGAACAAATTAGAAATAAAAACAAAATGGTAGACTAGATTTGTGCTTGTTTCCCATGTTTTTCTACATGCGGCTGTGCTATTAGGGAAAGATTAAAACGGTTCTAGGTCAAATTTTCCAAGGAATTTTGCATGTACCTGACTTATACACAACAGATGCGTCCTTCAGAGCAACAGTCCAAAATTATATATGTAAAATTTGAGCCTTTGAAAGTCTGTCCCTAACTTGGTAACTCTGATATATATGTAACATTTGTATGCATCAAAAGGTCCAATTTTCATCTGACCTGCCATTGTTTACAATTATCCTTATAGCACTATGTATTTTAACATAACTGATGTGAATTGTTGAAGTGTTTCAATATCTTCTTCAATAGGTTTTGTAGTTGAGAACATGGCAACAGCAATGGATGAAGACTTAGAAGAAGAACTGGATGAAAAAGATGAGAAGTCCATGATGTGTCCTCCAGGCATGCATAAATGGAAGCTGGAGCAGTGCATGGTATGCACTGTGTGTGGGGACTGTACAGGCTATGGAGCCAGCTGTGTTAGTAGTGGGCGTCCAGACAGGGTACCTGGAGGGTAAGTAAATACATTCATGCAGTTGTTATTTTTCATACAGTATTGTAGATTACAGAATGTAATCAAAATGGATTTTTACTTTACTTCACTTCAGACTTCAGTCTTAAATAGCACTGTATCTAAAGAAAATATTGCTCATCTATTTTTAAAACCAAGAATATATTTAACTTCTGTGATGTTTTCATAAACACTTTAGTAATGGTAACAGGTGATTTAAAATATTTCTTATGTTCAAAATAATTCTTTCAAAAGCAGAAAGGAGGAAAGAGTATAAACTGTAATTTGGTATGCCTAATGACATTGAATGCTGCTATCTAAGGTATGGGATTCCTGGCTTTGGTTATAATTTTTATTTTATTTTATTTATTTATTTTTTAAAAAATAAAATGGAATATGAATGGTTATTGCAGAACCATAGAAATGTGGTGCTGGAAAGGCCCTTGAGCGGTCATCAAGTCCAGCCCTTTGCACAGAGGCAAAACAAAATAAACCTAGATCAGCACTGACAGATGTTGGTCCAATCTATTCTATTACAGCTGTATTTCAAATACATATCTATGTAATATTGCTTGTCTTGGTAGATTATGAATAAAACCTCTTTGTGTTCTGTAGAATATGTGGCTGTGGCTCTGGCGAGTCTGGCTGTGCTGCATGTGGTTGTTGCAAGGCATGTGCTAGAGAGCTGGATGGTCAAGAGGCAAGGCAAAGAGGAATTCTTGATGCTGTGAAAGAGATGATACCTTTAGATCTCCTACTAGGTAAGTGGGATGAAACTAATAAACAGACATTTGCCAGTGGCATAGCTTTTAGTCCCCATACATACTACTGTAACTAGGGAAAAATAGCAATTGGTCAAGAAATGGGTACGATCCTATCACTTTTGTATGCATTTTGATTTTCTCATTGTAAAATTTTGTGTCTTAATTTCATGAAATTTCATTCTTCCTTTGCAGTAACATTGCTGAGCTATGGGCTTTCATGACAGTTTTAGCGCAGTAGTTTTTTTTTCACGAGTAAATTATTGCTTAGACTTTTTTCCTTGGTATTGTAGTAAAGTAAGTGACTGGACCTAACATTTGAACTTCATCTCTCCACTTGCATGATGGCACTGTTTTGATACATTGAACTTTCACTTCCCCTTGTGATGACACTGCAGGTGTCATAGGGCTGTTCCTCTCCCTCCATATTAGCTCTAGAAGAGAGGATTACCAAAAGTCTGTTGTCAGAAATTGGTACAACAGGATTTTATATAAAAATGGGGTGTTCAGTCCCAGCACTGAATAACTTTTCCTGCCAAAATTTTTGGAGAAAGTGGGAGATGGCAGAAATGTAAAAATAATTAACTTTGTGTGGAAGAAAGTGAGATTATGTATAACCAGACTAATATTTAAGAGCTGAAGCCCTAAAGAATAAATTAAAAAAAACAAAATGACTTCTCTAAATACAAAGTTTGGGGCTATGACTTCTGATTAGATTTATTATTATAGAAAATGTTTTTAATATTGTATTCCATAATTTTATAAGGCTGATTTTCCTAGTCTCAACTTCTTCCTCTTACTGTGGTTTATTCAGGTACCCGTTCAGAACTTAATACAACGTAGAGTTAATAATTGGGTGATTTAGTCCAGGACCAATTTTTGGGTTCTAGTGTGTGACAACTAACATCTTCAGATACTTGAAATTTTACTTTTCTTTCCTCTTTCCTTGCCAAGTGCTAGCTTCTTCAGAATCAGAAATCAGTGTTGAAATACATAGCGCAGCAGTGGGATTTAAAAAGATATAAAATGTTGCAGGTGTTTCTCTTACTGCATTGATTGAGTAGGAAAGGCGGGCCCCATGATTCCTGTTATCAGGTGTACTCGTGATGCCCTAATAGCATTGGAAGGTGCTAGTGTTATAGCACTGTAATTATTTGCTGCCTGTTTCTGAAGGAGAAATTCTCCTGCTAGTTGCTGAAGGGCATATTTTGTAGTCTGGACTACCATCAGTTTTTTAAAAAGATGAGACACATTAGGATTCTTTATTCTGAAATTTGAATCTGTGGAAATGGCACTATAGAGTTCCACTTCTGTGTTGATTTTTTAAATTGATTCTACTTAGTTTACAATTAAGAATATTTTTTTCTAACTGGCAGTCCTGCAAATTTACATGTAGTCTGACTCTGAAGATGGATTGTTTTCTTATTGTACGTAGTTCTGACGATAGTTTTGCAGAGCCTAAGTAAGCTGTTGGAATACTGTGAACACTTCTGTTGATACACAAGGAAGACTAGATTCCACCGCTTAGCTTTGTTGCCTTTATGATCCCAATAGGAATAAAATCAGTAAACACTTGTGCTTCTTTGAGTGATGGTCCCTGTATATGGATTCCAAACATGGGCATGCATGTGTGTCATGTGCCAGAACCGGAAGGTTTTCCTAGCAGTGTCCACTGACCTGCACGTGCGTCGTACGTCCCCTTATGCTTGCAGCTGAGGGTGTAATAGGTTGTGTGGGTTGATGCCTCTCCACTTCCCTGAGTCAGAACCCCTGTTCCTTTGCACTCTTAGCCTAGCTAAGAGAGTGGTCTTTTCATCCATTCTTGTACGTAGTTCTAGCTAAGCTTTTGTTTTCTATACATGTTTTATCCTTAGCTATAGTTAGTGTAGTTGTTCCCCTGTTTGGAGACTCCCTCCCCGCTGGGGACTGTGACGTTCATTCCCAGCTTTAAGAACTGTGCCTCTTGCCCTCACTCATTCTCTGAGTGATGAGCACCAGCATTGTCTGTATTGCCTCGGCAGGGCCCACATTATGGTCAGCTATCCTGTCTGCAAATCCTTAATGACCTGACCATGGGAGGCTCAAGAACTTCACCTCTGGAAGTTCTTGATGGAGGAGGCTATGCTCTCCCAGGCGCCTTCAGATCTGGGATCAGCGGAACTGATGGTGAAGCATCTGTCACTGGCATTGAGTACCCTTTCCAGCACCTCCCAGGCACTGGATCCATTGGTACCGAAGGCAACAAAGAAGCCCCACTATGAGGGGGAAAAAAACCATGACCATGGCCATAAGAACAGATCCTGGTTCAGGACTGCTCATAAGCTCATTGTTTCTTCCATGAGCTCTACCAGGTCAGGTGAGAGGTTGCTCATGGATCCATCCGCACAGGCATCCAAACTGCCCTGTGTTCATTCCATGTGGACCTTCTGGTCTCTCCAGAGGTTTTTGCCTTGCACTCCCAGATGACTGGAACCGCTTCTGTCCACGGAGGAACTGCTTCTTCCCATCTGCATTTTCTGCTCCTCTCTGGACCTTCACTCATCACTATCCTCCCCTTGGATGAACCTTTGCTCCTGCTACCAGAAAGACCCGCTTTGTTGTGACATGCAGCCCTCCATTACTTATGGTATTCTCTCCTCCTCCCCCCAGCCCCTACTTCCCCATCTTCCATGTCTGAGGGCTTCTCAGAGACAGAGTCCTCATTTTCTCCCGTTTCATATCAGAATCTGGAATCGCCCCAGATTGCACTATCCACAAGTTTGACTGTGCTTCAGAGACCTGGTATTGCTACCCATGAAGCCCAGCAATGGCCACACTCAAATCCCTATCAGGGATGCCAAGCACCATTGGTCGCCTCATATCAGCCATCCCCCATTCGTCCTGCAGCACCATCGGTGTACGAGGAGGAAGAAGATATGGAACCAGTACTACCAGTCTCCACTGCTGCATCTTCATCTCCAGATGAGGCATTTATTCTTTCCTCACTCTCTCCACCAGATGACCACCTATAATACCACATGTTGGCGAACCACATCACGGAAGTCTGTGTGTTCCCTTTGACTATACCCAGGGTCTGTCTGCGCCTGCTGGACCTCATGGCAGCATGTGCTTACGTAGTCTGTCATGCCAGGCTCAGGATGCAACCCCTGTAACAATGCCTGGTGATGGTCTCTTCCCAGTCCCAAGACCCCCTGGAAAAGATTGTTGCTATTCCCCAGGTAATATTTAACTTGCTGTGGTGGTGGGCCGACCACAGAACAGCCCTGGAAGGGTTCTGTTTGACAACCCTCCCCACTCCATCTAGTTGGTGTTGGACGCCTCAGACCTTGGGTTGGGGACGCATATTGGCGTCCTCCAGACTCAGGGGATGTGATCCCCAGACAAAGCATGGTTGTGCATAAATGTTGAAGAGCTCCAAGCAGTCCGGCTAGCGTGCGGAGTCTTATTGCCCCACATGTTGGGCAAGGTGGTATGAGTCCGGACAGGCAACACAGCCTAGATGTTCTACATCAACAGTCAAGGGGGAGCATGCTTGTTGGCTCTCTGTCAGGAGAAGCTCCATCTATGGGACTTTTGCATGAGCCATGAGATCCACCTGGAAGCTTGTGGACCAGCTCAGCAGGGACTTTTCCTCTCACCATGAGTGGTCACTCTATCCAGAGGTAGCCTGCATGATCTTTCAAAGGTGGGAAACTCCCTGAGCGGCCCTGTTCGCTACCAGACAGAACAGGAAATGCCACCATTTTTTTTCTCAGCAAGGTCTGAATAAGGACTCTCTGTCCAATGCCATCCTCCTGTTGTGGTCATGAAGCCTGATGTATGCATTCCCTCCAATTCTGCTTATCAGCAGGGTCCTGGTGAAGATCGAGAGACAAAGCGCGGGTAGTCCTGATCACCCCGACATGGTTCAGCACGCTCATAAGCTAGTCAGTGGCCCTTCCCTGGCCCCTGCCCAACCGACCGGACTTATTGTCACAGGACCATGGTCAACTCCTACACCCCAACTTCGGGTCCCTCCACCTTTCGTCATGGATGGTGAGTGGCTGAACCAGGAGGGGCGGACCTGTTCGAAAGGAATCCAACAGCTCCTCCTGCAAAGTAAAGTAGGAAGTCCTCAACTAGACTGATTTACCTGCCCAAGAGGACGAGGCTTTCCTGCTGGGCATCTGAAGGGGGCATCTCTCCCTCGCGTTCCTCCATACAGGCTGTCCTGGATTACCTGCTTCATTTGAGGAACTGGGGCCTGACACACTCTTCCATTAGAGTGTATGACATGGGCATCTCTGCTTTTCACCTGCCGATCCAAGGACAGACAGTATTTTCCCGTGAAATGACAGTCGGATTCCTCAGGGGATCATGACAGGCGAGAGACTTCCCGCAGGTACAGGCTTCTGTCTCACAGTAGGATCTTAACTTGGTCCTTTCTAGGCTCACTGGCCCACCCTTTAAGGCACACGTTCCTGCTCCTTTTCCCACCTGTCATGGAAGGTTGTCTTCCTGGTGGCGGTGACGTCGGCAAGACAGGTCTCTGAAATTAAAGCCTTGACCTGAGAACCTCCATACATAGTTTTCTACGAAGATAAGAGTCAGTTGCGGCCCCACCCAGCCTTCCTGCCAAAGGTGGTCTCCACCTTCCATATGAACCAGAACATCTTCCTCAGTGTTCTATCCCAAACCGCAGAAGACCAGTGAAGAGAGGCGTCTTCACGCCTTGGACATCTGCAGGGCCTTGGCTTTCTACTTAGAATGTACCAAGCCTTTCCATAAATCGACTCAACTCTTCATTGCTACAGCAGATAGGATGAAGGGTCACCCAGTGTCCTCGCAGAGGATTTCCAATTGGATTACCTCGTGCATAAGGACCTGTTATGACCTGGCGGGGTTCCGCTGCTGCTGATTGTCAAAGTCCACTCGACGAGAGCGTGGGCATCTTTGACGGCCTTCTGGGCACACATCCCTATCCAGGACATCTGTAGAGCCAGACCATGGTCCTCTGTTCACATGTTCACTGCTCATTATGCCGGGGACAATGCTGGGTTCACACGTTCACTGCTCATTATGCCAGGGACAATGCAGAGCTGTGCTGCAATCTGCACATCCGTGAACTCCTATCCACCTCCACGGGTATTGCCTGGGAGTCACCTACTATGGAATGGACATGAGCAAGCACTCGAAGAAAAGAAAGTTACCTTTTCTGTAACTGGTGTTCTTTGAGATTTGTTGCTCATGTCTATTCCATGACCTGCTCTATTTCCCCACTTTTGGAGTTTCCGGCAAGAAGGAACTCTGGTTGTGGGGAGCCAGCGGTGCCCCTTATCCTGCGCCATGCAGGTGCCACTCTGGAGGGCACCAGAGCTGGTCCTCTACGGATACTGCTGAGGGAAAAATGTCCAGCACCAGTGCATGTGGTGAGTACACATACCTAATATGGAATGGACATGAGTAACACATCTCGAAGAACACCTGTTATGGAAAAGGTAACTGGTTGTTTTTGAGATGTGTGATTCCTATTTGGATTCCAATACCTGCCCTGCATTCCCTCTGCTGTGGATCGGACTATTGAGCAATAAGAGGGATACTGGAGAGTCGTCAGCCCACACAGACTATTATACCCTCGACTGTGAGCACATAGGATGTACGATGTACGTGCAGGTTAACAGACACTTCTAGGAAAACCGTCTGGCTCTGATGTGTGACATGCATGCACACTCACATTTGGAATCCAAATTGGGAACACGCGTCTCAAAGAACCTCCAGTTACAGGTAAGTAACTTCCTGTTTCTGTCACTTAAATAAGCAGATGTAACGCTGAATATAATCAAGGAGATCTGTTGGCTAGAAGATGCTATTTTCACGGTCACTTTTCAGAGTAGAATCATATTTTAAATAAGGTTATGGGTATTTTAATATTAGTCTCTCTGTGTCACCTTATGCCTGCAATTAAGTTTGTATTAATCTTTCCATTACAAACACCTATTTTCAAGGTATTATAATTTGGTATTAAATTGATCAACATGCCAAAAATAACAAGGTTGCTATACAATCTTGATCTATATTAATTGAATTAATAAAAATATGCAACTCTTTCTAAAATGAGCTGCTAATTGAAACATTGTGGTCTTCATTTTCATGTTGCTGTCATATGTGCTCTACCTAAAGAAAATTTTAAATAGATCACTATTGTTTTAAATAGAATTTGTCAACATATAAGTTCTCTTATGTTATGTTTCCTGGAAATTTGGGGCAAAAGTAAAAACAACCAAACCTTCTTAAACTCTAAAACTGCGTCTAGCTGATAGATAGGAAGTACAGAAAACTATTAAATGTTGAAATTGTGACAGACTTATGAAAGTAAAGAAATCCAGAATTGAGGCTGACAGTCCATTCTGAAATCATTATGTTGCCTCCTTCCCTTATTCGTAAACATCTCAGTGGAGCTTATAAAGGACAAAATATCGAGCCTTAGCTTTGATTTTCTTGACTATTCCTAGGTTTTGTCACATTCATCATATTATTTAAACATAGATTTTGTATTTTTTATGTATTAATTGATGCAGCTGTTCCTGTTCCTGGGGTTAATATTGAAGAGCACCTTCAGCTACGGCAAGAGGAAAAGCGGCAGCGTGTAAACAGGAGGCATAGATTGGAGGAAGGGAGAGGTAAGATTATTTGTTACTGAGTTGAGGCTAAAATAAGGATAAAGGCACACCATTCCTAAAAACGGATTAGGCCTTATGAAACAAGCCTTCTTTCTTTTTAAAAACTGTCAAACGTGAAACAAAAATCAGGTTTAAGTGTCTCTTCAGTAGAGGTTTGCACTAATTGAACTCAATAGATTAAAAAAAATCAATATATCACTTCAATTTTATAATACAGAAAAGGCCTGCAAGGATTCAGTAATACTGCTGTGTAATGGCTTGAGAATTTGGCTTCTATTAAGCCTATAATGGTGAGTATGGGAGACAAAACAGCTGAGAATTTAGGTCTAGGGCTTTGATTAGACAATGAAAAGATTAACACCATTAGAGATTTCACCTGAGGTGCACAGGCTCAGAGTCAGCACTCCGATGCTGTGCTGTTCAATACGACATTGGTGGCTACGAAAGTATTTGTAGTCTTTGATTTAAGAAAGAATGGGGTCCTCTGTTGTGCATGTATTACTGATAACTGTTGGAGAAGACTGCTGACCCATTGTCAGTCCATATGTTTTCAGATAGCTAGTGCTGTATCAAATATCTAAGAGAGCCATGAAGGTATTGTGAGGGGATGTATGAATATTTCCTTCCCAAAGTCTTCCTCATTGGAATGTGTTCACTTCGTGTAACGGCTAAAATAGGAATAAGATTGGGGGAACTAGTGGTTCTTCTTCGAATAGTGTCCCTGTGAGTGCTCCACTTTAGGTATATCTGCGTCCCTGTACCTAGGATTTGAGATTTTCAGTTGTAGTGCCTGCTTGTGCCACACATGCACTCCCTCCTTTGTGCGCCACGTTAGGCGGTTACATAGCGCTTTTCACCCAAATGGCCCTCGATTCCTTCTCAACTGCTCTTGTCCTGAGTTGGAGTCCATAGCAGAGCCCTTTCTAGTGAGTTCTTAGTGTCTGTGATCTCATTTTTCATAGTGACAGTGTTTCAGTTAGGATTTTAGTCATTTAGAGTTCCCGTTCTTCTTTTTTCTTCATTCAAAAAAAAAATGTGTTTTCATTATTTATCGTTACCCCCTTGATTTAGAATAGTAGTTTCTACATATCTTCCCTTCAGAGAAGTAATCCCTATAAAGGTGTGTTACACTCAGATCTTCCAAATTCAAATGGTGCTTCTACTGCTGGGAGGCCATCCTGGTCAGTGATGGTCACTCCCTTTGCATTCGTTGCCTGGAAGAGGCGCGGGTTCCCCAAAAACATATGTATTGTCTTACACATAAGGTACAGACTCAGAAAAACCATGAGCTGAAATTAAAACTGACGGAGAGCTCATCTTTAGACCCTGGTCCTGGAACCCTGCCTGGACAATGGTTGCTCTTGGCGTCGACATCAGCCATGCCATCCTCCCTGCTAGTTACGAAGAGAAACTAACAGAGTCCTTGTGGAAAGACACTAAAAAGCAAGGTTCAAGTTTGCCTAAAAAGGAACCGCCAAAAAGAAAGAGGTCCCTAAGAGATCAGTAACTTCTGCACTGACAAGTATGAGACTGAATATCTGTGACGACTTCTGGGCCTCTGGTAATGTTGTCACCAGTAAGTTCAAGGACCCCAAGAGGGTAGGACTGGACAAGATGACATAATCAGGTAATAGGGGTAAGAAAACTATTGGAGTCTTAAAGATGGTACCGACAGCACCGAATAGACATGCGGCACCGAGTACATTGGCACTGACAACATCTACGGTGCCACCTGCTGGATGCTTTGTGGAACTCAGAGCGATCCCAGCACTGACAGCATTGTCAACAACAGAACTGATGCAAATGTCTCCGATGATACTGAAGCAAATTACTTCCATAATACCAATAAATTTAGATTTCCAATACACTAGTGTCTGATGCACCGAAGTTGCCACTGCTGCGTACCAATGTTGCTGCAGTACACATCTCACCCCCGGATGTGCATGCGGTACCTACCCATTTGCCATC
The DNA here is from genome assembly GCF_025201925.1 of Gopherus flavomarginatus. Classification (NCBI taxonomy): domain Eukaryota; kingdom Metazoa; phylum Chordata; order Testudines; family Testudinidae; genus Gopherus; species Gopherus flavomarginatus. Next base: position 290,208,949 of record NC_066617.1, read on the forward strand.
ACCACCCAGGACTGCTGAAGTACGAGATACCGTTCCACCTTGGAACCTCAGCACAGTACTACGATGCCTCAGTGGTCTCCCTTTTCAGCCTATGGCAACCTGCTTGTTCATATCTCTGTCTATGAAAATGGCCTTTCGCGTGACCATCACATCCACTTAAAGAATGGGGGAAATAGGGGCTCTTGTGGTGTACCTACCTGTAGAGTCTTTCTAGATAGTTACATTAAGAACACATCCAAAGTTCCTACCTAAAATACCTTCCTCATTCCACCTAAATCAGCCTATTCATCTTCCATCCTTCTACCCTAAACTACATGGAAATAAACGGAAGGCCATGTTCCACATGCTAGATGTTAGAAGAGTGCTAAGCCTTATATCTTGAATGAACCAGACCTTTCAGAAAGATACCAAGATCACTTCTTTCTATTGCTGAAAGATCAAAAGGGTCAGCCATATCTAAACAAAAGCTTTCAAAATAGATCTCCAGTTGTACTAACCTTTGCTATCATCAGCATGATTTGCAAATGCTGCCACGGACTAGAACGCACTCCATGAGATCACTTTCCATCTCAATAGCTTTCCTGACCAGTGTACCAATCACAGACATTTGTAAAGCAGTGACCTGCGTGTCTTCCCACACATTCAGCGAGCATTATTTAATCACACAGGACTCAGTGGATGCTCTGTTAGGACTAACTGCTTTATCATCTTGTGACACTCTGTACCTCAAAGTAGCACCCTGGAACCCCTATATTCACCACTCTCGTATAATTATGATATGTTTTATACAATGTATGTCTTGTGAAGTATCATTTTAAAAATGTAGAGCTATTAAACATTAATAACCTGTTAGATTGTATGTACTATCGTATGTAAAGTTATGAAGTATTATGAGTTAATGAACTATGTTGTGAGGTTGGGAATGCCCATGGCCAGCCTTTCAGTTACAACAAAGTCGTAGCCATCACTGGCAAGATTGTCATTAATGGCTTATCCACGCACAATATGCTATCCCAGAGGCTTCTCGGAGAAGGGATGTACACCCTGGGGATGGGCTAGCCCAGGTCATGGCAATGATCTTTCTAACAGGTGGAGGAAAGTCTGCAAGAAAACAACTTTGAACTGGGGAGGTTTGGTCCCAGGCTCGAAAGTGGTCCAGTCTGTGTACTGAAGAATGTAACCTGCTTGTACCATCTGTTAGGGAGAGACATTGCTTGGTTCAAATCTTGCTCAGTCTGTTTAAGTTAGAATTTAGGCTCTGTTCTATTTTTTTCCCTTAGGTAACCAACTTTGATGTCTGTGCCTGCTACTTGTAATCACTTAATCTACCTTTCTGTAGCTAATAAATTTGTTTTCTATTTTACCTAAAACAGTGTGTTGCTGAAGCCTCTCCATTGATGGTTCATGCATGGCTGGGAGATTATTCATGTAACTCAGTTGAGTGTGTTCCTGCTTGTGGATGGCTGTGTAAGTGCAATGCCTGTCAGAGGCTTATTGCTTGACATCAGCAGCACAGGCTGGTGGGTTTGGAGGGCTCAGCAGTCCCACAGTCCAGGTTGCATCTCTTTAGTGATGGAGAGTGGTCCAAGTGTCCATGCCAATTTCCTTAGATCTATCAACTGCCTTTTGTATATTTGGACCATGAAATATTGTTGACACCTCTGTGGATGGCAGCTGGAGTAGATAGAATTACATGTTTCCTTGGGAGGTCGCAGAGGATTGCTTATGTAATCCTTAGCCCACCTTAGAGGGATTTCTCTTGTGGAGTACCACAGGGGTTCTAATCTGAATCTGCATCTGTAGTTGGTGCTAGGGGTGGGATGCCCAGCTCAAGTAGACACATTCATGCTAGCTCGGATTGAATGAGAGCTACTCTTAAAGGTCTCTTGGAAGCTGAATCTATCTTGGAATACAGCTTTCTGCTAGCTTGCGATATTAGCTTCAAGGAATATTATACTGGTTAATTAAGTTGTACTAGCTTTTTATTTACTTCTGTATGCAGTTCAGGGTGTTTACTTTGATCTACAGGGCTCTGAATGGTTTCAGTCTTAACTGCCTCTTTCTTTGATTGAAGCCAATTTAACTGTGAGAGTCAACAGTTCTGGGGAACTCACTTCTCTTGTAGGTATGACAGAGCCCATGTTTGACCTTTGGGGCATGGGACACGACCCATTGTTTGAATAAGCTGCTGTCTGAGGGTTGGGAAGTTGGCGTAAATGGGTAGAAATATAGGTGGAGTCTTTTTAGTTTAGTTTTGATTTTCTTCAACTCTTGTAATTTTTAAAACGTTTTGTCATAGAGCAATTAGTACATCCATCCCAGGTACCTTCGGAATGGACACATTTTATATATTTTTAAAAAGGGTATGATTGTGTGTGTGTGTGTGTGTGTGTATATATATATATATAAAATCTATATAATTGTGTGTACAGGTATGCTTATATATAAATTTATAAATTTGTATGTGTTTAATAGAGGGAGTTCTCTGTGTTTGTATATTTTGCTGTCAATCAGGCAATCAAAGTGATTTAGTTTGGATGGTCTGGCATCCTTAGACTTCAGTCCTGTTGAGCTCTGCGTGACTGAAACTCAGGGCTTGTCTATACTTACTGGGGTATTGCTGCGTGGCGATCGATGCATCTGCGGTCGATTTAGTGGGTTTAGTGAAGACCCACTAAATCGACCACAGATTGCTCTCCTGTCAACTCCTGTACTCCACTGGATCAAGAAGAGTAAGAGGAGTTGACGGGAGAAACATTGTGTAGTGTGGACCCTGCGGTAAGTAGATCTAAGCTAGATCGACTTGAGTTACGCTACTCACGTAACTCAAATTGCATAGCTTAGATTGACTTTTCCCTGTAGTGTAGACAAGACCTCAGAGTTCCCACAAAATTTTTAAGCTTCACAGGAGTTCAGTTTCAGCATTAAAGAGCTTTACAGCTTACCAAAACTGAAGCTTGTAGACTCAGGGACTAGCTGCAATATACTGCTAATTATCTAATTGGGGAGGTCCAGTAAATTGGAATTTTACTGGACTAATATGTATATACTGGGGTGTGGCTGCATATCTCCATTTCAGCTACATGATTAAAATATCAGTTTGTCATGATGGTCTGTTGGTTTCTTATGATGATGTGTTAGTGGCTATCAATCCTGATTAGATTTGTCATGTTCAAGCTTTCAGCCTGAGGTTCAAATGTGTTGTTTCAAAATAACTCAGGTGGTCACCATCCATAATTTGGGGGCAGATATTTGAGCTATTCAGCTCATGTAGCAGTTTGGGGGAAAAAAAAAAAAGTTAAATCACCCACAAGTCTCTTGGTGACCACTCTGGCTTGGCAGAAATAGTTCTCTCCTACTTGTTCATGGTTCAAAGGCTGTCTCCGGAGCAGGGAGGGAGAATTGGACAGAGCGTGTTGAGTTTGGACTGTCCCCAAGTGGCGTATGGGCTTTTGGTGACTGCAGCTGGCTGGAGCAAATTAGTGCAATCTCTAGATTGTATTAGCCTGCTACTTCAAGGCTATTGCAGAGAATTAAAGAGCTATGAGTGGTAGTGAATTTCTCAGCTTCTCTTCTCCTAGGTGGCCTTGGTTGGCCATGTTGGGGATGGGAGTCATCCTTATCTAGAAACTCTGTAGATTCAGGCAGAGCCAGTCTTAAGTTCTTATCCTGCTCTTCTTGGGGCTGATACATTCTGTTAGGAAAGCAGGCAATGAAGCAGTCAGATACCCCGTCATGTGGTGCAGCAGGACACTGTTGAGATTGGGGTGCCTTAGATTAGCTTACTTTTACAGTTGTTCCACTGATACTTTTTTTTAAGTTCACGATTGATGTTGTAGTAGTACTTATTACTTAAAAGAAGCCTAGGATTTTCAGCCAGTCTATTTTCAGTTCAAAGATTCTTCTGTTGCTCAGAAGCGTAAGAGAGGAGACTTATTTAAACTTACCATTCTTAAAAAGGAATTAAAATATTTAGAAATCAGTGTGTTATAAGATATGGTAAGAGTAAATGCTCCTTGTTTGCTTTTTAGTTTAGTTCTTAGCATTCTCAGTTTGATGCAGGAACCCTTAGATTGCCCTCACTGTGGTATAAAATTGGGTGCTTAGTTTCATTTAGATTTAGATTTTGCCGTGCTTGTTTTCTTCCCATATTAAAGGAAGTCTGTAATCTTCGTAGTAACTGTCCTAAAGTGAGAAGAAAAAATCTGGAAATTGGTTGCATCACACTTTTAGCCAAAGCTGCTGGACACTGAGACAGCATAATCTAGCACTGTCTAATTAGTGGGTGGCTAGTTAGAGAGACAGAGTGGATGAAGTAATATCTTTCATAGGGCTAGCTTCTGTTGGGATAAGAGAAAAGCTTCAGGATTACTTAGAGTTCTTCTCTGATTCCTGAAAAAGAGCTCTATGTAAGCTTGAAAGCTTGTCTCCTACACCAACAGAAGTTGGTACAAGAAGAGACATTACCTCACCTGCCTTGTCTCTCTAATATCCTGAGACCAACACAGTTACAACACTCCATACAAGAATGGATGGCTAATGGTTTTCTAATATGCAATAAAGTAGCCTACTTAACCAGTTACTGCTGAACATTTAAGAACTATTTTTAAAATGGCTGAAACTTCACAGCTTTTAAAATGGTAGTAATATGACAATAAAATGACTATTTTTGAAGAAAAAAATCACATGGTAATTGCAGTTGGATTATAACAGGTTAAATATTTAAATCTATTTAGCATTTATCCAAGATGTCACTTTTGTTGACCTTTCCTTGAAATAGTTTCCAATAGTACTTCTTATTACATGTCGCTGAATAACCATATTAATTTCCAGCAGATTAAATTATTCAAGGTGTTACTTTTTCATTAAATGAAGTTTAATTTAGTTTGATGAAGTTAACTTGATGAAGTTAATTTAATAGTTATATAAGTTAAATGCATTATCTTGTTGCTTCCAGAATCTACTATTGTATTTTTTTCATAGTATATTATGTGTTTCCAGTATCGAGTATTGCATTTTTTTCATAGTATGTGAAAGATCTTGTATTTACTAACCAAACCAAACCCACCTAACCGTTACGTAATTTACTTTTGATCAAGAAAAAGCTGAGTTCTTTGGCTCTATACTCTGATGTTTACTTAAAGCTAGAGTGACCAGATGTCCCTTTTTAAAGGGACAGTCCCGTTTCTTGGGACTTTTTCTTACATAAGCGCCTATTACCACGCTGCCCCCCCACCACCACTCCCATCCCGTTTTTTCACAGTTGCTGTCTGGTAACCCTGTTTAAAGCAAAATTATTTCCTTGATATTTGATTCCCTTTACCTAGTCCATGTGAATTCAAACTGAAACCTCTCGCATACTAACCAGTGTAAAACAAACAAATGTTAATATATAGTGATATCTTATGAAAAACTCTGAAACACAGGAATCCGCTCTTTAATATATATCACAGCAGTATTGATACTCTTGTGGTTTTGGAGGAACTTTATTGCATGCTCCTGCTTGTATACGCTTCAACTTTACAAGACGTTTATTTGTTGAAATTGCATATGCATGCCATTGTATATTACACATACAAAATTATATTAAAAGAATGTCTTGAAGGCATGATTAAATTAGGAAATGCCAGAATTAAGGTTGCTTGGGCAACCTTAATTTGGACCCCTTGTGTGTATGCATTATGGTGTAGTTTTCAGTTACGTGATCACATATTACTTTCTTTCTACAGGACCTCTTCATACAGTGAATAGAATGACCAATGCTCAGTCAGTGAGCAGCTATTTGATATTGTGTTTTATCCTCATTGTTCAGTGTGTGGCCACAAGCCTTATTACTCCACACTATTCAAACCATGCTAGGAATACATAATGATTATACAATCATAGATTTCTAGGACTGGAAGGGACCTCAAGAGGATCATCTAATCCAACCCCTTGCACTCATGGCAGGACTAAGTATTATCTAGACCACCCCTGAGAGGTGTTTGTCTAACCTGCTCTTAAAAACCTTCAATGATGGAGATTCCACAACCTCCCTGGGTCTTCTCCAGACTAAACAAACTAGTTTTTCCAATCTTCCCTGATAGATCATGTATTCTAGACCTTTAATCATTTTTGTTGCTCTTCTCTGGACTTTCTCTAATTTCTCCACCTCTTTCCTGAAATATGGTGGCCAGAACTGGACATAATACTCCAGCTGAGGCCTGATCAGTGCAGAGAAGAGTGGAAGAATTACTTTTTGTGTCTTGCTTACGACACTCCTGCTAATTCATCCCAGAATGATTGGGGGGGGGGGGTGTTGTTTGTAATAGTGTTATACTGTTGACTCATACTTAGCTTGTGATCCACTATGACCCCCTGATCCCTTTCTGCAGTACTCCTTCCTAGGCAGTCATTTTCCATTTTGTATGTGTGCTACTGATTGTTCCTTCCTAAATGGAGTACTTTGTATTTGTCCTTATTGGATTTCATCCTATTTACTTCAGACCATTTCTCCCAGTTTGTCCAGATCATTTTGAATTATTATCCTCTCCTCCTCCGTCAACTTGATGATATCCATAATCGTTGAGTGTACTCTCTATGCCATTATCTAAATCACTGATGAAGATATTGACCAGAATTGAACCCAGAACTGATCCCTGCGGGACCCCACTCAATGTGCCCGTCCAGCTTGACTCTGAACCACTGATAACTATTTTCTGGGAACGGTTTTTCAACAAGTTCTGTACCCACATTATAGTAGCTCCATCTAGGTTGCATTTACCTAGTTTGTTTATGAGAAGGTCATGTGAGACAGTATCAGAAGCCTTACTAAAATCAAGATATACTATATTTATCACTTCCCCCTATCCACAAGGCTTGTTACTTTGTAGAAGAAAGCTGTTAGGTTGCTTTGACATGATATTTTCTTAACAAATCCATGCTGACTGTTACTTATCACCTTATTATCTTCTAGATGTTTGCAAATTCATTGGTTAATTATTTGCTCCATTATCCTTCTGAGTATTGAAGTTATGCTGGCTGGTCTGTAATTCCTTGAGTTCTCCTTATTTTCCTTTTTATAGGTGGGCAGTATATTTGCCCTTTTCCAGTCCTCTGGAATCTCTCCTGTTTTCCATGACTTTTCGAAGATAATCACTAATGGCTCAGATGCCTCCTCAGTCAGCTTCTTGAGTATTCTAGGATATATTTCACCAGGTGACTTGAAGACATCTAATTTGTCTAAGTAATTTATAACCTGGTCTTTCCATATTGTAGCATCTGATCCTACCTCATTTTCACTGGCATTCACTATGTTAGATGTCCAATTGCTACTAACTTTTTTGGGATTTTTTTCTCATCAGTACGTTATTTGATTGCTACTCAAACATTAATTTATTTAATTTCACAACAATCCTGTGTGGTGAAGGGCTATTGTTATTCCCATTTATAGATGAGGATCTAAAGCATAGAGACTAAGGTGAGAGGTATCCACTAATTTTGTCTGCCCAGTTTGAGAGATACTGTATCTGATTTTTTTTTAGAGTAGTTATATAGCACTTAAGGTGTTCAAAGCACAGCTCCTGTTGACGTCATTTTGTAGCTGTGACTTCTTAGCACTTTTGTGAAACAGATCTGAGGGTTTCAAGTTGGGCATCCATAAAACGAGGAACACACAATTAGTGATAGCCTATGAAAAAGTGTTTTGTTTTAAATAACTTGCCCAATATTATGTAGGAATTCTTTGGCAGAGGCAGAGGTGGAATCTAGATCTCCATATATGTTATATATGAGCCCTTAATCACGAGATCCTCCTTTCTTTTCCTGCAACATACTGGCTTATCTACTACATCGTTTTGCAAAAGATGAGGCAAGGACTCTCCAGACAAATGTCCTTCTACACAACAGTGATTCATCTCAGAGCAGGTCCAACTTCTGCAGAGAATGAGGCAGCGGAGGAACTGATAACCATGTAATTAAAGACTATACTATAATATATATGCGTAAATTAAAGAATCCAAATTAAAGTTGCCCAGGCAACCTTAATTTTGGCATTTCCTAACTTTCGAGTGCTTGATTTTTCAATCCTAATGTTCTTCTAATAATTTTAGTGTGTGTAATTTCGTAAGTTTTTGAAAAAGGAAACTGGAAAAGAAAACCCAGAAATGCCATCATATTGACATGATTCATCAGCAGGGTTGAACCTTAAAATGTCCCATACAGGTCTCTGCCACTTGAGCTAAGGGAGCCAGTGATAGCAGTAGTAGGTTGTCATCCTTGTGTGCACCAGCACTAGAGGGAGATGAGAGACATTTTGTGAGTGAATTTCACGCATTTGCTGACAGTGGGGGAATGATAAGACTCTGTAATCTTGGTTCCATTCTAGGCTGTGGGTGGAAGTGTGCTCTAGTGTTCACAGACCTTTCTGCCCATTACTGTCCCAGGCCTGTCTCTTTGCCACCCAACTCCTTGTCCCAATCACATTTTTCTCACCAAACAGATTCCAGTCTCCATCTGTCAGGTTTCTCTTCACACTCCTGATCTTACTGCCCAGCTAATCTGTAACTTAGCTCTTGGACTCCATGTCCCAGTTCTTGCCTTCTCCCCCATCCCCTTGTCCTGCAAGTCCCAGTTCTCCTCCCCTGGCTCTTCAGCCAATCCTTCTCTCTCTCCATCCTCCTTCTCCCTCCCCTTCTTCTAGTCTCTTTGCCCTGCTAGATCCAGTTTGCCCACCTTCCTCCCCCCCATGTTCCTTTTGCCAGTTCTCTCTTCCCTGGCTCCTACTCCCCCTGGACTGTTAGATTTGTGATGATGTAGTGAAGATAAAACTTCATGTAATGATAGAAGCTGTATGAGAAGAAAAGGAGAAGAGTGAAAAATATTACCAGAAGTGAGAGTCAGGACAGGGAGAATTTTAGATGCAGAAGAGATGTGGGGATAAAGAAGTGCTAAGTGTTAGATATGTTGCATTTGAGCATATGGCAGGAGATCCAGGATATGGGAAATAGGAAACTGAACAGAAAGGGAGTGTCCAGTAGAGAATAATATCTAAGTTGCAGGGATAGAGATGTTAAAGCTATGACAATGAGTATATTTGTGATAGAAGAAGAGGCAAACCTCTCTGCTACACCAACATAGTGAGATGAATGGAATATGATGATGATGAAAAACTACCGAAGAGTGACAAAAGGAAGGGGTTGGGAGAAATCGCAGGAGAGTCAAGCCTTCAGAGTTCTGAAATCTGAGGTGAGAACTGATAGAAAAAAGTGCAAATGACCTTGATAAAGATAAGACAGATTGTGGGGAACTACACTGGAAGAGAAGCCTGGAGATTGTCAGGAAGAGTTGATTGGTATTCTTCATGAGGGCTGGTTTAGCTGAGTGGAGGAAAGAGAATTCAAATATACACAATGGAATTTAGGAATATTTGCAAACATGAAAGTGTGAATGAAATAGTATTCAAGTCAATGAGATTATGCTCCGTTCAAGAAGCTCAAAGGAGGGAAGGGGTATGGGCAGTGGACTGTAAACACAAATTCTGACATCATTGACCTCAAAAGAGAGAACTCATTGACTTCAGTGGGAGAAGGATGAGTCCCTACATTTGAATGTCTCTGGTTACAAAGAATACATGGTGAAAAATAAAACACGTGATAAACAAGCAAAAAAAAGTTTCATACAGAATTATTTTTAAAGTTTTACGTAATGCAGCTACAAGATATTTTAATATGTCTTATCACATTTTTGGAGAGAGTATCTAAACAAAAAGTGTAGTCCTGGGATCTTTAAAATAAATAATGCAAGTAATATATTCAAGTGTAAATATGTTCTCCAAATTGTGTCATTTAAAAGAAACATAATTTGTTAGATTTGAAGCATTCCTTTGTAAATATGTCAATATAACGAACTACCAAAGTTCATAGTTTTATATAACCACTTCTCCACAAAGAATGTCTTTAGGTAGTTGATAATTTTATGGACATTATTTCTGTTTTTTTAGCCTTGATATGGTGATATTTGAATATTTTGTGCCAAATGAATACTTTGCAGTATAATAGAATAGCCTGAAATGTATGGTATATAAAATTTCTTCAGCTGTAAGATAGAATGTTAACTATTTAGGGCCAAATTCTTCTCCAGCTTACAACTCGTGTAGTCCGATGGACTTGAATAAGGGAAAAATCTGTATCTTATTTGAGAAAATTACTGCATCTTTGAATAATATGTTGGTCTTGTCTTCAAGAATTATCAAATTAACTTATTTTTGACCTTGTAAAGTGCAGGAGCAATGTAGAAGTAGAGTCATTTTTTCACGCTTTTAATTTGAATTATTTTTTGTTTGAACACGCTGTTTCCATTTTGTGAGCTTTCCTATGCATGTGCAAAATGTTTCTCCTCAGGCCCCCTTGTATTTCCTGGTCCTATTTTTATGAATCATCGAGAGCAGGCTCTAGCCAGAATCAGACCCCATCCAGCACAGCTAAAGCATAAGCGGGACAAGCACAAAGGTATTTGGTCTTCCTTATTGACTAGGAGGGACATATGCCCATCCTCCCGAGTCATTTCTTCCATCCACTGAATCTTTGTTTTCAGAGAAATGCACAAAAATTATTCTGCTCTTTTCTTGTTAGTCTTCTGTAACCTGAGGAGAAAGAAAACACATTTTATGTTTGTTTACTTTAAAAGTAAAAATGTTTGACACCCTATATCATCTTTGTTTTTTTCTTTGATAAATTATGTCATTTTATTTTTCTGTGTCTTTTCTCGTTTGTTTAAATAAAACTAAAGAAATTTTACACAACTTTCTAATTTTTTCATTGGACCAGGTAATTCAGGTCTGGCATATGCATTGTCATTTCATTTTCTTGTCTTAATTTTATGATCTTGCACAATGTGTATCTGTTGCAGTTGCTAAAATATTGTTTATATTACAGATTCATTAATTGAAGGCTTCTGTTTGATTTTTTCTGTAGGTTTAGCATCTATAAGTAAGCCTTTTTTTGATATTTCCGGTTTACAAAGGTTAATTACTCAGTAAAAAATTACATTTAGGTAACAGAAGACCTATGTCAAAAGCAGTGACACGTATGTTTTCAAAGCTTGCTGCAAATAGTTTGGTTTCCATCAACTTTTGGTAATAAAGCAGTGGTCATTTTAATCATAAAATAGATGGGGCAATTTTCTAGCTCACTTCGTGAATTTTCTCTTGCTTTTCAATACTAGTTCCTGTCAAAACAAAGCTCTGTGGCTTTTTAAGGTCTTCATAGCAGAACAGTAGCTACAGGTGTTTACTGACCTTTTGTAGTAATAGCAGCAGCAGGATGCTCTGGTGCCATGGTGGCCAGGAACAGTGGCAAGACTAGCAAATTAAAGGATAGTAATTATACTCACACTCTTTCCATGGAGCTTTCCCAACCAGCTTTCTTCACTTTACCAGCTGGTCTAATGACAAGGAGCTTTCTGCCTGTTCTTCTGTTTTGCTAGCTTCCTGCATTTATTATGCAAGCGCCTTCCCTCATCTCCATGTGCAAATACAACTTCATTGCCAATCTGTTTTATAGTATCCGAAAATGACACCCTAATTTATAGAAAAAGTATTTTAATTGATTTCCAGACATTTACAAAGATATTCTTTTTATTTTGTCTCCTCTAAGTCTGTGCATGGTACCTAGTGCAACCTGTCTTTACATGGAAAGCAGTAGTGCTATTTTTTTTAACCCCCCCCCACTAAAATAGATTCTGAAAAATGTATCTTAAACAAATTTCAATGGGTTTTGTGACAAAAAGTTTACCAGCACTTGTTTGGGATGAACTGCATTTATGATTTTGTAAAACAGAGGTAACATGACCAACTCAGACTCATGTAGAAAATCTCTTATACACACCATTGTATTTGTATAAAAAGGAGGAGATAGGGGAATGGCTAATTTGTTTTTAAACTGACAGAACTATATGCGCAACGATTGTCGTTTTCTTAAAGAAGTGGAGGTGCAGTACCATTTTCATGCAACAAGTGTGTGTATTTAACACATATACATTATATTAATTCCTGTTTTGCTGAGTTAAATTAACTTGTTCATTCTGCAGAAGTTAACTAGGTTAATAGTTTTTTCCCCCAGTCCAGAACCGTGTGCATTAGCAGATTGTTTGCAAATAGAATATCAGTGGATCGTATCTCAAAATTTGCTTTATTACCAGTATATGCATTTTGACCTCTTTAATCTGCTGTACTGCAAGTTGTTCTTGCTGTTACCTTGTCCAGTGTTTTCTTTTCCCACCCTTGCTCATTGTTCATTCTTAAATTTTGTTTCTTGAAAAGAATAGGAATATAACTATGAATTATGTTTGTAGACGGAAGTGGAGAAAGGGGTGAGAAGGATGCCAGCAAAATCACAACCTATCCTCCAGGGGCTGTCCATTTTGACTGTGAACTCCGGGCAGTACAAGTCAGTTGTGGGTTTCACCATTCAGGTACAAAGCTACAGCTTTTATCTAATGCGTGCACTTGTTGAAAAAAAATGTGATCATATGCCCTTCCACTCGTATAACTACCATGAGCTGCCCTCTCTGAGGAAAGGTGGTGTTAATCCTTACCGAAGTAAGTTTCAAATCATTGATATTTTTGGGGTACAGTGGAACCTCAGAAATAGGAATACCTCAGGTTTGGAGGTTGTTTGTAACTATTAAATGTTTGTAACTGAACAAAATGTTATGGTGGTTCTTTCAAAAGTTTACAACTGAACATTGACTTAATACAGATTTGGGACTTTACTACGCAGAAGAAAAATGCTGCTTTCCCTTTTTTTTTAAATAGTTTATATTTAATACAGTAGTGTACTGTATTTTTTTTGTTTCTGCTGCTGCCTGATTGTGTACTTCTGTTCCAAATGAGGTGAATGGTTGACTGGTCAGTTTGTAAATCTGGTATTCATAACTCTGAGGTTCTACTGTAATTCTGGGCTTCGGCATTCTATTGGATATTTTGATTAGCCATCTCTGGGGGGGTGCAAAGGAGTAATTAGGTTGGATTAACATCTGCAGCCAACTTCAGTCCTCTTCACCACTGAAGGAGGGTTAAGAAAACATACAGTGATCAAGAAACCATCCTCTACTGCTACTCCACTCTACTCTTCCTGCCAGTTGCCACTTTAATTCTGAACTGTGCAGGGGATGGGTAACTCATGGGACCACATACATTATTAACCTCTGTGTGGTGGAACTGCATCTGTTATGCTTCCAAGGGCCCTCAGTTCCAAAAAGAGTAGGTTCAGAATTTGACCACAAGGCAATATTTATTGTTATAATAATTTTAGTGAGTTTTGTAGTTAATTTGGAGTGCCATTGGAACAAATTATAATCCAGCATTATAACCAGCATTGATTGGAGGCTCCCAAATTATCTCTAGCATGGAAAAAAATTGTTTTAAAGTACAGTTATGATCACAAAAGCAACTGTGCAAATATATTATCCTTGTTTTATTCAAGAAAATTGTTTCATGCTGACAATATTATTGGGCAGGTACAGTATTGTGTTTTGTACAGTACTAAAGAACTTGCTGTGAAGAAACTCAAACACACAGAAACAAGACATATTAGGAAATACAGAGGTGAATGGGAAATTAGTGGCTTTGATAAAGTGGATTTTAATGGTGAGATAATATTTTTCCCCAGAAAGATGAGAATAAGTCTGCCTAGGTTCTTAGTATGCAAACAAACGTAATAAATGCTTATGGCAGTCAGTTACCTGGTAATTTAATCCAGCAGTTACTTTTTCTAATTTTGCTCTGATTGCTACTTTTTGTTTGTTCAAATGAAAATTTGATTTTGGTAATTAAACTGTTGGACAAAAACATATTTGACATGGTTAGTTCTGTAATCAGTTTTGTTTATATTAACAGATGAAAAATGTAATTAGTGTTAAACATTTCAATAGCTTTTTTTTTTACCAGGGAATGGCTTCAGTGGGACTACTCACAGGCTTAAAGTTAATTGTATGCAAGTCTTTGCAGGATCAAGAACGTAATAAGTTAAAGCCAAGGAGGGTAAAATTGTTACCATCTACAAATATTTTTAGTAATATAAAGTACACATCAAACTATGGATGTGTGAGGTCCTTCAAATTGTCAGGAAAAAAATATTCTTAAAACAAAACATTTTATTTTTAGTGGTTTTGATGGAGAATGGTGATGTTTACACATTTGGATATGGGCAGCATGGGCAGCTGGGACATGGAGACGTTAATTGCAGGTATGTTGTAAATAGGTTAAAGGACACATTTGTACTATTGAATTTCATTCCATACCTATGAATTGGGTTACATATAATGGATATATTCTCCCTGCTTAGATGAGGCAGGGAGAATATTCAGGAGTGACATAAATAGGGCAGGACTTCCTTAAGCTCTGCTAAAAAATTTTTGAAAATGTCTCCTGTGCATATTCAGAATCAGTGTCAGCTATTTCAAGTTTTTCCTCTAGAATAAGCTAAAAGCATTTAGTCTTCAAAGAACTGTTCACATGAAGATCTATATGTTGTGTTGCTATGTCTTTTAAAAAAAATGGTTACAGGAATTTTACTCTGGGGAAAAGTGTTTCCTTCTATTACCAGTTAGTCAAAAAAATAGCAGGAAGGGACTTTGCTCAGACTTTAAGAACAAACAGTACCTGCCTTCTAGCAGATAGCAAGCAGGGAAAATTTCAATCCCCAAAGTATTTCAAAAACTTTAGTTTATGAAAACTATCATACAATTCAAAGTGTGTAGCTTTTTCTTTGATCTGAAAATTTCTATACATTGTCTGGGCCCAAAGATGAAATGTTTTTTAAAGTTTTTGCAGATTCCCTTCATGCATTGTAGTTTCCCAGACGTATTAAGACTGCAGTGGATAAAGATTTTAGTGCCAAAAAATCTGCCAAGTTTGTGAGTTTCACAAGGTAAAAATATATGTGCTGAAATCCTTATGCCCTTAAGAACTTCAGTAAAGAAACTTCTTTATATTATGTCTCTTACAATAGTGACTAAAGACCAACCAAGAATGAGATCCCATTGTTCTAGGCACTGTACAAACACAGAGTAGTAGATGGCCCTTGCCCTGAAGCTCATATTATTGAAATAAGCAAGACAGACACAGAGTGGGGGAAGAGAGAGAACACACAAGCAAAGTGAACAGTGGGATAGCAGCAAACATCATGTTTCACAGTTTGGGGTTTTTTGAATGGGCTTATGAGACAATAAGCTAAATGGAAACAAAATTTGAAGGGAAACTAGGTGAGGGGGACAGGGTCAGAGAGGAAGAGGGTAAGAAAAGTATGTATGGATAGTGGAAGCGCATATTAAAGTCAAGAGATAATTTAGGCCACATCTACATCCTAGGATTGCTTTGCCAGTATACAGTAACTCTCGGTTAACATTGTAGTTACGTTCCTGAAAAATGCTACTGTAAGCGAAATGATGTTAAGAGAATCCAATTTCCCCATAAGAATTAATGTAAATAGGGTTCTAGAGCATTTTTTTAGTCAGATAAAAGACTATATTTTTATATATATATTGCCAGTGTGTAAGCATATAATATTTTATTCCTGCTTTAATATTTAAGTACCTGGTCCTGAAAGGTGCAGAGCACCTCAGGATCGAGCCCTAAATGTGTAATTTAATATATTTACTGTTCATTTTGTTGTATCTATACCATAAAATTTACAGGATTGTGCAGTTGCAGAGATAATGTTCCTGTAAGCTCCTAACTTTATTTTCCCATGTTTTCAGTGTTTCAAATTCTAGCCTTAACATCACATTAACTCACTTAATGCTTTATATTTATAGAATATAATAAAGCCTAAATTTCCTTCATCTTTGTTTTGGATTATCATCAGAATATCTGGTGTTTTGCTACTTTAACTATTTTAGAATGATAACCTTTGTGCAGAGGGAACCATGTCTGTCCAAATCAGCATATTGCTGACCAATAAGAACTGAGTTTTCTACAGCATCTTAAATAATGTAACTTGCTAATATACATTTCACTTGTACATTACCACTTTTACTCCTCAGTTCGAGATTTTCTTTCCTTAATTATATATTTTTGTGTATCTTTATTTTTGCTTTCATATTCAGTGTCCTTCTTTACCTGTATTCTCTTTCTCTTCTTCTCTTTTTTTTTTCTCATGCCTAATCTTTCCATTGTTCTTCCCTCTAGTCATCAGGGATTCTCTGCATATGAGGTTATTCAGAAATAGCTGTTCCACTTTCAATTTAGACCCTACCTTAATCTGAAACAATTTGCAAGTGTAGGCAAGCACTTAGGCCATGCTCCAAAGCCCACTGAAGTCAGTTTTGAATTGTCAGGCCTTTAATTTGCTCACCTCAATGTTATTTTTTTTCTCACCTCTCAATCTCAATGTTTCTTTTCTAATCTATCACTTCAGCGTTCCCCCCACTCACCACTACTGTCCTCTCCCTCAGATACACTCACTACTTCCACTCCAGCTGAACACTTCTTAAACACCTCTGTATTTGGGAGGTACACAGAAGACTTTTCAGGTCTTCTGGTGAGATTATTCTTCCTAGTATCTATGGACTTTGGAGGAAAGAGGGATGTTCTAATGCCTTTCCCTCCATTTGAAAGATGCAGAACCAGGATCTTCTCTGCCCCTCCCTAGAGAGCTGGGACAGAGTCATCCAGTAGTCTTGCCAGCCATGCTTGGGACCAGAATACTAGACAGATGTTCAGTTGCGTGGTAATACAAATAGTATTCCAGAGAGTATCTGACAAATGACAATAACAATATTACTTTGTGATCAGCTGCGCAGTTACTAACATTAGTATTGCATGTGTTAAATATTGCATAAAGATGCACTGATACTGGTGTGGTTTTATTTTGACATAGGGGATGTCCCACTCTGGTACAGGCATTACCAGGTCCTAGCACTCAAGTTACTGCAGGAAGCAACCATACAGCCATTCTCTTAATGGATGGACAGGTCTTCACATTTGGAAGTTTCTCTGTAAGGAAACATTTCTTTTTACTTTTGGAAATAGTTTTTATCTATATATTGTACACTCAGAGTTATAGTAAATAGTTGTTAGAATTTTTTTTCACAATTACACACATTTACATATACCTAACTTATGCCTGTGCATATTAAGTGTTTGTGTGTCTTTATTTTAAATCTGATTAGAAAAGCATGACTCTGAAAATCTCCTGCTGTTCCTTAGTGTCTCCCATATCAAATTTACATAGTTTACAAGGGGAACTTTTTTTCTAATTGGCATTAATGTCTGCAAACTAACGTGGTGGGATTTCATGGCACCTGTAGAATATTTCTACATGAGAAGATAATGCATGGAGAAGATTGTTACGGTTCAGCACACTCCTGACTCACATCAGAGCTTCTGCTTGGGCTGCAAGGGGAGTTGTGGGAGGCACCCAGGGCTGGCGCTACCATTTAGGCTGCCTAGGCAATTGCCTAGGGCGCCAGAATAATTGGTGGGCACTGTTTTGCCGGAATGGGTGGCAGGCGGCTCTGGCAGAGCTGCCACAGTTGTGCCTGCGGAGGGTCCGGTGCTCCACGGCTCCGGTTGCGCTGCTGCAGTCGTGCCTGCGGACGGTCGGCTGCTCACGCGGCTCCGGTGAACCGCCCGCAAGCACGACTGCGGCAGCTCCACCGGAGCCACAGAGTACCGGACCCTCCGCAGGCACCACTGCGGTAGCTCCAGTGGAGCCGCGGGACCAGCGCGCGGGGCGGTGAAATTGCCATCCGCCTAGGGCGCTCAAACCCCTAGCGCCAGTCCTGGAGGCACCACCTCCTTTTTCCTCACACCAGTAGTAGGGCTGATTCAAACATGTAAGATTAACGTAAGGTTAAAAATTGTAGGATGTAGCTTAAATTCATAACTTTGCTAGACACTAAAAATCATCGACTGAATAGAGGCACTGGATTTAGGGCTTATTACAACAATCTGAAACCCACTAACAACCTCCCCCTTCCCCAGCTACTTCCTCCCCTCTTCCTTCTCTCCGTATGACTAGAGTGGTGTTAATAGGCCACATCACCTTGAGTGGTCCGTTTGAATATTTAACTATGTATGCTAAACAATCTGTTGAAACCCTGCATTTAGCAGACATATTTTGAGTTAGTTTCCCAGACCGGAAGAAAAGCTCTTTATAAACTCAAAAAATTGTCTCTCACTAACTGAAGTTGGTCCAATAAAAGAGAATACCTCATCCCAGGAGTACTGGAAGCTCCCTAAAAGTGTGTGTGTGTGTGTGTGTGGGGGGACAGTGGTGCCTGAACAGTGGCCCCACCCCCTCGAGGCCACATGCCACAGTATGATAGCATTATGAAGTAAACTTTAAATGGGTTTTTTTCCGATTTTCCATTTTGTATGTTGAAACTGTGCTATTTTATCCCTCTGAAACTATTTTTGCTAGTATTTACTAATTACTGATTTCTTTCTTTAGAAGGGACAGCTTGGCAGACCAATTTTGGATGTGCCTTACTGGAATGCAAAGCCAGCACCTATGCCTAATATTGGATCTAAATATGGACGCAAAGCTACTTGGATTGGAGCAAGTGGAGATCAGACCTTTCTTCGGATTGATGAAGCTCTCATTAACTCTCATGTTCTAGCCACGTCTGAGATCTTTGCAAGCAGGCATATAATAGGTAAGAGCTCTTCAACGGTATTGTAAATTAGTTCATTTAACATACATTTAGTGAAGGAACTTGAAACATTACAATGCAAGCAGTGGAGGTAGTAAGTAAAAGATACAAATTGAGTAAACTTTTATTTTATGACACTCCATTTTACTTTTAGGATATTTACATTTTATATGGTACTCTTAATTGATTTACAAATGTGATTTTATTATTAATACAAATAAAAATCCTCCAAGCGTCTCTTAAATTTTTAATGTTCCAGCACAGTTAAAAACATCTCATCACATCTATTAGATATTGTACTATAAGTGTACTCTTCCTTACAGTATTATTATTACTTCAGAGATGGAGGCTAGCATGTGACAGATGGACTATTTGTCTATTTTTTCCAGGTTTGGTCCCTGCTTCTATGTCAGAACCGCCTCCGTTTAAATGTCTTCTGATAAATAAAGTAGATGGGAGTTGCAAGACATTTAATGATTCTGAACAGGAGGATCTTCAAGGGTTTGGAGTATGTCTGGATCCTGTTTATGATGTTATTTGGAGGCAAGTGTGGTTTGTAGTCACTGAAAGGGGGCATCAGTATAGAAATAAGATTGAATTTATTAGAACAATTGTGGGTAGCATCATCTGCTCACATAGGATCAACTATCATTTCTGTTACCGATCGTAAGAAGGCTTCTGTTTAGTCTCCTTTATATATGTGCCAGGCCTTTTGCTTTTCCTTGGCTCCAAAGCATGTGCTGTCATGCCCAGTCTTTTCAAGGAGGTTTATTTCTTTAAACAGAAAACAGTCTCAGTTCAGTCATTGGTCCCAGGCTTTAGGGTCAGCCCTCCCAGAGGTCTCTAGCACACCTGCTCCTGGCAACTTCCCAGCCTTAGTCAGCTCTGCTCCCATCCTGGAACAGCAGCCACAGAGCTGCTTCCCTGAGCCTTTTGGCCCCTTTGCTCTAGGGACCCACAGTAGGAGCTAACTGCACTCCAGTGTGGCTTTTCCTCCGCAGGGCTTAGCTTGCTCTGTCCATTCCTCTCCAGGGCTCAACCTATCTCAGTCTTTCCTCCCTCCAGCTGCCTACTACCAGCCCTTTTTAGGCCCAGGTGTAGGCTAGCCCTCTTTAACTGAATTGGACTTACCTATCAGTAAGGCTCAGTTTATCAGAGCAACCAGCTACCCTGTGACAAACTGTATCTCTGTTTTTTCTTCTTGGATGGCTTGCTGTCCACTCGAGCTCAACATGGCCTAAACAGAGCTCTTTTTCCTCCTGAATTCTCGTCACATCATTTGGTCTCGTTATTTTCAACAACTTCTCCAGGCTCAAAATATTTGGTAATCTTAAATTCCTCCGTCTGTTTTCCTTGCGTTGTGTCCAAGCCTTATTCAGATTTTACTGTTTCTTCTGACAATGTATTGCATATCTGAATCTTCTTGCCTTGCCCAACAGTTAAACTACTTGTTCATGTCTTAATCTCTCAATTCAGTTACTGAAGGATCTTCCTCAGCAGTCTCACTGATCACAGCTGATCAGTAGAGGGAAGAAGTGGTACTCTTCTAAACTCTGCCCACTTGAGACATAAAAATAAGAGGACATTCACAATAGATTATAGCTCTTACTTCAAGTGTCCTCTGTATATTCCCACTCATAGAATGCTCCAACCAGTGCAGTGCAACCTGAATGGTAAGATTCTATTAGCAGTAGCCATTGGAGTTTCTATGTGCCTCCCTTGGTCCCTCTACTTGCTCTCCCCATCCCCTTGGGCTACTCTGGGTGTTCTGGAGTTTAAAAGTTGTGTGGAATTCCATCACCTCAGTTCCTTCAACCATGATCAGCTGGAGGGTTACACTGTTGTTGTGTGATCCTTATGGAGTAGTAGCTAGATAGTTTGTATTGGTCAGTTGTTACCTAAGTGCATATAGTTATATATTGTTACTTAGAGGTAGGTAGCTAAAGGATAACATGTTGAATCAGAAGATTAAGAAGCCTGGATTCAAAAGATGTTTCTGTGACCAGCAGTATTCCCAGCATCAGATGCACATATCAGATGCTTGGCATGCTTGGGGGAAGATCGTTCTCCCTCTGAATATCTAATCTGCTTAATAAAAACAACGAGGAGTCTGGTGACACCTTAAAGACTAACAGATTTATTTGGGCATAAGTTTTTGTGGGTAAAAAACCCACTTCTTCAGATGCGTTTCTTCAGACTTACATGGCTACCCCCTGATACTTGACAGTCTGTTTATCGCAAGGGCTAAGAGTGCGAGAGATGAAATAGGCTGCAGTCAGTTTTATTGCAGGAATCGCTTACAGTGGCAGCAGATTCTCAGAGTGTGGTTGTAGTCCACACTGGTTCCAGTCATTTTAGCTGGGGAAAAAAACAGATTCGGCTTCTGTGTCAGACGCAGGATCTGTCATAGTTAAGGATCCAAAAAAGAAAAGTTTTGGATCAGTGATAAACTGTTTCCATAGCTGTCCCATTTCAGAAAGTATTGGTTGCAGTACCAAGAAAAAATGTGCAGATCGCCTTGATGTCAGCCTCAATACAAAGAACCAATCTGAGAGAGAGATTTACAAGGACAGAATCTATTTATAGAGCCGGGATCTGACTTAAGATCTCAGCTCAGAGTTGGGAGTTGTCCTTGTACAGATCCGACAATATCACATCTGGAGGAGCCTGGCCTTATGGTGAGATCTAAGGATCCAGTTAAGAGAACTGATGAGGGTTTGTTAACTGGCACAATACCGTTAAAGTAGTAGTTCATCATATGGATCCATCTGTGGCTCCATTGACAGTTAAGCCTGGTACTGCTTCTTAGGACACATTACTTGGGCTGCTGCAGGCAATCAGACTGACTGCTTTTCTGAGAGTCAGCAGCACTGTGTTGCTGCATTCAATTAAGATCCCTGGAGAAGAACTGTTCTCTGCTCTCCATTTCAAGGAGGTTATTGTCTCAAGTCCCATCTGAGCCTTGAGTGATTTGGAGCTAGAAGAGAAATACAGATTACAGATTAGAACCAGGAAAAAATTATTATAACCAGTTCAGTGCAGGTGGTCTGGATCCGCCGGCACAGAAATATTTCCAGCTTGATCTATCCAGTGTGGTTTTGGCCTGAGTGATAGATACCTCCTTTAGGAAGATGGTCTCACTGGCCATTTTGGGCACCTTATTAGGAAAGTGTAAGGACAGCTTTCAGCAAAACTATATTAGGACGACATTCAGTTGTTAAATCCAATGGATAAGGACCATCCAATACAGCTTCCTCAGAAGAACTCACCTAAAGAAATTGGTAAAAGATGAGGACAAGCTGGAGCTGATAGATTCTGATTCAGAATTAAGGGATGTGTCTTCTCCAAATGGAAATGTGGAGGACATCTCAGTATCATCACCATCAGAAGATGCTATAGCCTTTCAGGAGTTAGTATCTTGAATGTCAAAGATGCTAACTTATTCCTTCTGTTTTTGTGGAGGAATCATCACATCCTCTGTGGTATTTTGGGGTCAGTGGTTAGATAACTAATCATATTTCCCTTGTTATGAAATATATCAACCACTCAGCTTTTCTCTAAAGATGATATATCAGTTCTCTGAAGAAGGACTTGCTATGTTTCATACTTACCTGCCTCCTAATTCATTGGTAGTCAAAGTGACATTTCACAGATCAAAAAGTGCCCAAGCTCACTCTGCTCCGTTGGATAAAGAAGGGAAGAGGCTGAATGTATTAGGAAGAAATACATTTTCTTCAGAGAAAATCAGCATGTGCATATTCAACTATGAGGCTGTCATGGCTAGGTACCAATACCATTTCTGGAGCAAAATGTCCTTTTCTTAATGTGCTTCAAGAGGACCACCAAAGGTTATCAAATACTATTTTGACTGAAGGACCTAATGTTGCTAAGCAACAGTTGACAGTCACTTTGAATCCTCAGATATTTCAGCAAGATCAGTAGTTTTGGCTGTCTCACTAAGGAGACACACCTGGTTAAGATTGGTGGGACTCCTTTATGAAACAGAAATGAGGCTCATGGACCTTCCATTTGAAGTTGAATAGTCTGTTGAGTGTTCAGACTAAAGAGGTACCGGAGAGCATGAAAAATGTAAGATCTGCTAGATCTTTAGGTTTCTTTAAGTAGGGAAGAAGTCATATTCTACTTCATTAAACAAGTATCAAAGGCAATATCCATCTTCTTTGTCTCCAAATCATTACAGTTACCAGAGAAGAGCATACCATTTTCATCCAAAACATCATACTTCACAATACCAACGTCAATGGAGGAAGAATGTTAAACCTTGCAATAATAAAGGGAAAGTTTTGTCATCTTCATCTTCTGCCGTGCATCGGATCTGACATAATGACACGGGGCTTCGAGCCAGCCAGTATGGGCATTGTTTAGTCCACAGTTTGGGGACTAGTTGTCCCATTTTCTTTCAGCAGTGGGAGTTGTTAACATTGGACAGATGGATATTCAAATTCTTTTATACAGTTATACAATTCAGTTCAGAACCTCTCCCCCCAACAAGCCACCCACTTCATATTTGGACAGAGATCAGTCATCTTGATTTGCTAAATAAAAGGATTTCCAATCTCTACTATAGTTAGGTGTAGTAGCGGTTGTTTCATGAGATCACAGAGGAAAGAGGTCTGGATTTAAGGAAATTAAACACTTTATATAAAAGAACTTCACTTCTGCATGTTATCTCTAACACCACCTCTTTCCCTCCAGGAATGTTTTGCAGCTCTGATCTTAAGACCCATACTTGCACATTTCTCTAAACAATGTCATTGAAATTTTCCGGTTTCATTGTTGGAGACGACTATTTTTCAATACAAGGCCCTCCCTTTTGAGTTATCTGCAGCACCCAGGATATTTACAAAATGCCTGTCTGTTGTGGCAGTATACCTAAAGTGGCAGGGGATGTAGGTATACTTGTACCTAGATGATTTAATAAGTGTCATTTAGGGAAGTGATCTTGTAAATTAAATATATTCACTATTTGTCAGTCTGTAATTACCAGTAAACTGGGAAAAGCTATGTTTAAATCCTATTTAAAGGGTTCTTTGTATAGGAGCCATAGTGGATTCAACTGTGAAGAATGCTGTTCTCCCAGAGGGGAGAGAGATCAACATAAAAAGATGTATGTATTTCCTCTGCCGGTTACTGAGACAATTTATTCTTTTCGTCCTTCAGTTGTTAGGTCTGTTGACGTCAACCACAGCAGTGCCTCCTTATGCTAGTCTTCAGATGAGGTCTTCAACACTAGTTAGCAAAGAATTACAAACCAGGTTTAGACAATATTCACTGAAAAAATTTTAATTCCACATCCGATGTTGTTATTTAACGTGGTGGACAGACAATCAAATTGCAATGAAAGATGTACCTTTTCAATCCCTTACATCATCAGTAATACTGATCATGGATACATCTACCCTAGGATGGGGAGCCCATCAGAACAGTGAATTGTTGGTCAGAGATCACTGTTCATCAAAGGAACTTACACATCAATACTTTAGAACTGGTACATTAGAGCTATTCTGACTGTTATTTTCTATGTCAACTCAAAAACAAAGCAATTCTGTTAGTAATAGACTATATGACAGCATTATATCTGTGAAATTATGCATCTGACCCTTTGGTCCCTTCACTTGACTGCTTGGGGAATAGATCTTTAGATGAGCTAGAAGAAAGGCTTTCATTAGAAGTACAGAATGTATTGTTTTAGTCTAGAAAAGAATCCACACAAAAGTGCTATAGTCTTAAATGGAGGAGGTTTTTATTGTGGATTTCCATGTATAACATGGATCCTTATATGGCAACAATTAATTATGTATTAGAATATTTATTGTATTTAAAGCATAATTTTGTTTATCTTCAGTTAAGGTTCATAGCTCAGCCATGTCAGCATAGCATGTACCTGTAGAGGGAAAATCAGTTTTCGCTAATGAGATACAGTTAAGAGGTTTTTAAAAAGCCTTAATTTGTATCCTTCAATACAAACTCCTATGCTCTCTTGGAATCTGAATGTATTACAACACAATTAATGGGACCCCCCCCCACTTTGAACCTATTCTTTATTTCATTTGTCTGTAAAAAATAGTGTTTTTGATAGCAGTCACTTCTGCAACATGCATAAGTGAATTACATGCATTAATCACTGATCTACTATCCGCTATTTTTCATGAGGATAAAGTGGTTCTTTGCTCTTTCTAAGTTTTTACCAAAAAAATTCTGATTTTTCACATAAATCAATCTATAATTTTACCAGTCATCTTTCACAAATCCCGTACTCACGATGGGGATGCTAAATTACATATGTTGTATGTGAAGAGTGTTGTCTTTTTATTTAGATAGGACTACAACATTTAGACAGTCTTCCAAGATGTTCAGAGCTTGTGGACCAAAAAACAAGGGAAAAGTTGTTTATATACAGAATCTGTCTAGATGGGTTAGATTTGGTATTTATGAAGCATATAAATCGAAGGGATTATCCATTCCTCAAGGCAGCAGAACTCATTCAGAAAAATCAAAGGCAGCTTGCATGGCTTTCTCTAGATACAGTTCTCTGGTGAAGATATGTACAGTAGCAACCCAGAGTTGTGTTCACACTTTTACTAATCATTGTTCTTTAGATTTGGAATCTAGATCTGGTGCAAAGTTTGGCAAGGCAGTCATGCACAACTTGTTTAACTAGAACGCCAGGTTCCACCCCATTAGGTCAGAGTACTTGTTAATCTATCCCATGAGTAGGAATATGCAGAGGACATTCAAAGGAAGAAATGAAGTTTACTTACCTGTAACTGAGATTCTTCAAGATGAACTCTGGATATTCACATTCCCCACCCACCTTTCCCTATTACCTCAGAGTCCTACTTAGCAGAGGACTGGGGGTTGCAGTTGAATGAACTGAGGTGGTGGGTCATCACACTCCTTTTAAACTCTTGCCCTAGAACTCGAGGCTTCTGTAGGAGTAGGGAGGAGAGTGTAAGGGAGCCGCGTGGGTGCTTCAACAGCTATAGCTCGTAGAATTTTACCATTTGGGCTGCATCAGTCAGAGCATCCCACGAGTGTCAATATGCAAAGTCCATATTGAAGAACCTCGGTTACAGGTAACTAACCTTCATATATTCAAAATGTGTGCTGTGATGGTCTCTTCAAGATTGAGTTCGCTTCATCAGAGTTCAGATACACCTATGAGCAGAGATGAGTTAAGGCAATAGTTATATGCTTAAGGCTCTATGATAACATCAGAATCGCAGCTTTCATTTAGAGAGAAGTTTCTAGCCATCATGATTGTGAAGAAAATCTTGAAAATGAGTCAAGTGGAAGTGTTGCATAAATTTCTGCCTGAGTCAAAAAGTCTATAGGAAGGACAAGCAGTAGCAGCTATAGACCTAGGGAGGAAGCCCGTTAGCCCACATTTGTTTAGAAAGGATGCAATCTGACTAGAGGCCAGGGCTTGAATGGCCATCTGGGCTCTGCAGGATTTAATCCTTTTCACAGGGGCTTAGATGCCCTGCTCAAATCTATGGGATCTGTTTAGATGACCTGTTTGGATCTATGAGATCTGCTTCTCCTTCAGTGTGGCTTTTATATGCTTTCAGGGCTTTGTTTGTTTCCACCTACCCTTCTATCTTCATGAATCAGATGGAGAGGAAAGATGCTATAGGTCTTCAAAATATTATTGTTCTTTCCTTACTAACATGCTTTGATGAGCAGTGAAATAATTTGTGTCAATTTTAACTATCATCATTGATATACCATTGATAACAAATACTTCTTACTCGTTTCATTCCCTTTCTCCATCTTATTCCATGCTGCCCCTGCACACAGAAGATTCTTTCAATCCATTGCTAAGTTACTGTGTCCATATCATTCTCCCTTAAAGAAACCTCTTCATATGGGTCATCCACAAGAAGGTACTGTCTGTTGAAAAAAACAAGCAAAAATATGTTGGGACCCCTCAACCCCAAGATTTACGTGCATCAAAACTGAGTAACCTTATGGCTTCCAATTTAAAGCTTTTTATTTTTTGCCTCATCCCCTACTGTTTGGTACTGTCACTTCTTGTATTACATCTATAATTCACTTTTAAGCTCCTGAAATAAACAACCATTTTAACATCTCTTGTTAGCTCTGAGACATGCTTAGGACATTTTTTGGATGTTCTGAAAATTTAAATAATCTAACCTGTTTGTTTGAATTTAAGGTTATTAAGAATGTTTGGGGCTTTTGTTACATTTTTGTAATAAATAGTGATTATCTTGCATAACATATATTTCATTGGTACAGTGGATTGCAATCATAACATTCTCTACTAGTCGGAACTATCATTAAGTAGTTTTTAGTAGATATTAAAATAGTTTAGAAAGTTTAGATATTAAAAAAGGTTCAGTTAATATTTTTTGTTAAATTTATTTTTTTGCTACATTGAAATATTTTTTTTTTACTTTGTGTTTTTGGGTCAGGTTTCGACCAAATACTAGAGAACTGTGGAGTTACAATGCCGTTGTTGCTGATTCCAGGCTTCCCTCAGCTCCAGACATGCAATCCCGATGTAGTATTCTAAGCCCGGAACTTGCTCTTCCAACAGGATCCAAAGCTCTAACCACCAGGTCTCATGCAGCTTTGCACATTCTAGGTATAAATTTATGGTTGATGAATCAAAAAGCTGTAAAGTAATAGTAAATGCACTCTGCTGTATATGTGTGTTTGTGTTTGTGTTGTCTTTGAGTAGTGTCCCCATGGGTGCTCCACTTCAGGTGTGTTTACACCCCATACACCTGAGATCAGAGATTTTTTTGTAATAGTGCTCATTCGACTTGCAAATATGCCGTACACATCCTCATGCCTTCCACGGAGGCTATATAGAGCTGCACAGTGGAACTGCTCTCAGTTCCTTCTCATCCGCCTCAGCCTGAGACAGAGTATTAGTGTGCCTTTCTATTCAAAAATAGTCTATTAGCCTCTCTGTCTCTCATTTCTATTTACTTTGTTTCAGAGGAATTGGTCTCAAAAGTTCTGGTCTGAGTTTAAGGGCAGAGGTAGGAAGAATCATGAGAAAAGACTCTGACTCTTAACAATGGAGCATTCTCCCTGTCCAGCTTCAGTTCCAGGTCAGGATGCCCATCCGCTCACCTCAGATGTCGGTCTGGGAGTGAACTTAGTGCCCGTTTGACTTCAGCACATTCACTTGGATCTGTTGGAGGTAAATCCTCAGAGAAGACCTAGAAGAAGAGAGCCCATTCTTCTCAGAAGAAGCCTGCTCTAAAGTCTGTCTCCTCCAACTAAGACTGTTTCAGACTTCACGTCCTGCTAAAGCCCCTCTGTATGATAAAGATCAACAACGTCTTAATTGATTTGGCTGCAAGATCTACTCCTCCCCAACACTTCAGTTTAGAATAGCAAACTGTCAGGCTGTCATGGCTATATACAACCACTCAAATTACACCATTTTTTCACCTTTATTGAACATTTACCAACTGAACAGAGTGAGCTGTCTTAGGCTACAATTAGGGGCAACTGTTAGCCAGAACGTCTTTTCAGGTCTCACTGGGATGCCGCGGACACTGCTGCTCAATCTGTTGCCGCAGCAGTGATCATATGCACAGCATCCTGGCTTCAGTTTTTAGAATTTTGAAATGGAGGTCCAAAACATCTTTGAGGACTTTCCCTTTGATGGTGTCATGGTATAATTCCCCACTCTGAACCTTAGCGTCCAAAAGATGGTGTACCAGCATGAATTCCTCTAAACTCAATTACCAGCTTAGTACTTGTAGCGCTGCCACCAACCAGGAATTCCAGTGCCTGGTACACTCTGGTCCCCCCAAAACCTTGCCCGGGGACTCCCAAGAGATCCAGACCCTCTGGATCTTAACACAAGGGAAGTAAACCCTTTCCCTCACTGTTGCCGCTCCCTGGGTTACCCTGGAAGATCACTGTGATTCAAACTCCTTGAATCTTAAAAACGAGAGGAAAATCCACCTTCCCCCCTCCTTCTTTCTCCCCCTCCCAGACTCTCCCTGAGAGAGAGAGTAATCCTAACACAGAGAGAAAATAGCCTTTCTCTCCCCCTTCCCTCCTTTCTCCCCACCAATTCCCTGGTGGATCCAGGCCCAGTCCCCTGGGATCTCACCAGAATAAAAAAACAATCAGGTTCTTAAACAAGAAAAGCTTTTAATTAAAGAAAGGAAAAAAACAGTAAAAATTATCTTTGCAAATTTAAAATGGAATAGGTACAGGGTCTTTTAGCTATAGACACTGAGAATACCCTCCCAGCCTAAGTATACAAGTACAAATAAAAATCCTTTCAGCAAAATACAAATTTGAACTCTCCAGCCAAATACACATTTGCAAATAAAGAAAACAAACATAAGCCTAACTCGCTTTATCTACCTAGTACTTACTATTCTGGACATATAAGAGCCTGTATCGGAGAGATTGGAGAGAAACCTGGTTGCACGTCTGGTCCCTCTGAGCCCCCAGAGTGAACAACAACCAAAATCTAACAGCACACACAAACTTCCCCTTCCTCAAGATTTGAAAGTATCCTGTCCCCTGATTGGTCCTCTGGTCAGGTGACAGCCAGGCTCACTGATTTTGTTAACCCTTTACAGGTAAAAGAGATATAAAGTCCTTCTGTTCTATTAACTCCTACTATCTGTTTATGACAGATAGTGTCAAACTTTTTGCGGAATCCAAAGACAAATACTTGCGTACCCTAAAGCAGGGGTCAGCTACCTTCGGCATGCGGCCCATCGGGGTAATCTACTGGCGGGCCACAAGACATTTTGTTTACATTGACCGTCCACTGGCACGGCCCCCCTCAGCTCCCAATGGCCGTGGTTCACTGTTCCAGGCCAATGGGAGCTGCGAGAACCAGTGGCCAGCACATCCCCGTGTCCCGCCAATGGATTACCCTCATGGGCCGCGTGCCGAAGGTTGCCAACCTCTGCCCTAAAGCATTCTAGAGCCACCTTGAGATCTCTTGGGATTTACACACTTGTGTACAAAATAAGGTTTAGTAAATCCCAGACAGCACAGAGATGCTGCCTCACATAATTTCCAACTTTTGAGAGACCTTGTGAAGCACTCAGAAAGAAACTACGATATCAGAGAAGAGACTGTTTCTTCATCAACATCTAAGTGGCAGTTATGATAAGTTGGTCGTGGTCCTGAAACAGTCCCATAGAACTGAGCTGCATGTGCACCATTCTGCCTCCTTCCTCCTTTTTTGGAGACCACATCTCTTGTTTTCAGTTTGCCTGGGAGTAGATTACATCAGATAAATGGATGTAGGAGGTTACAAGATTGGGGCATTCCATCTGTTTTTACCTCCTTTTCCTCTTACGCCTCTTCAGGGACCTCTCTCATGAGCCTTTCTTAAGGCAGAAAGTTGATTCCCTCCTTTGCATATAGGAGCTGTAAAAATGTTCTAGCTCAGCACAGTGGGAAGAGCATCTACTCCAACTATTTCCTGGCCCTGAAAAAGAATGGAGGATGGAGATCAATTTTAGATCTAAGACCCCCTAAACAACTTTGTGAAATCCCCAAAATTCAGGATGTTGACTGTTGCAGCAATAATTCCATCCTTGGAACCGGGGGGTTGGTTTTTGACTCTTGACCTTCAGGACACCTATTTTTCATATGTGATTCCTCCAATTTGCAAGCAATTCCTTTGGTTTCTGATAGGTCAGGATCACTGCTAGAATTGAGTGCTCCCATTCTGCCTCTTTTCTGCCCCAAGGATTTTTTCGAAGGTGTTAGCAGTGGTCACAGAATTATACCCAGGGATTGGAGATAAGCTATTTCCTTATCTTGATGACTGGCTATACAAGGGCCAATCTTACAACAAGGTTTGCCATTCTTATCGCAAAGAGTGGTCTCTGTTCCACAAGCTAGGGTTGCAGCTCAGCACTGAGAAATTTACTTGGACTGCAGTACAACAAATAGGGGCCTCCTTAGACACAATATCAGCCAGGCCTTACCTTTCTGCAGTCAGATTCCTGGTGTTAATAGGTCTAATCTCAAAGATTCAAACCAACCCACACACATCACAAAAAAATTGTCTGCAATTGCTCGGATACATGGCAGCATGTACCTTTTTGATGCTTTGTGGTAGGCTACACTTTGATGTGTCAGAATTGTTTCCACAACTCAATTTGTCGAAAGTCCCAGTCAGGATCCATGCAGGAGTTCCTTTCATTCAAACTCCTCCTTCCATCACCATAATGACAGATGCATCACTGATAGATTGTGAAGCACATCTGGGGCCAGTACCACTCAGGACAAATGTTCAACCCAAGAGGCACTCTTGCACTTCAGCCTTCACAAGTTGAGGCAGTCAGGAGTGCCTCTGTCTGTTTCCTAACTTGAATCGGAAACAAGTCCATAAGGCTCTTGACAAACAACATAGTTTGCATTTTCTATATCAGTTGATAGGGAGGGGTCAGATTGCCTTCTCTTCTCTTTGTGCTGAAGCAATAAAACTCTGGAACTGTGCTTAGGCAACTGCATCCTAAACTCTGCTGCTTCTTCGAGTAGTGTCCCTATAGATACTCCACTGTAGTTGTGTTTGCGTCCCTGTGCTGCAGATCAGAGAACTTCGATAGCAGTGTCCATTAGGTCCGCACATGCACTGTCTCGTCTTGTGCCCCGCCACAAGACTAGTCAGCCCGCGGGGATTTTATTTTATTTTATTTTATTTTATTTCCATCCTTATTTTTGGGGGCCATTCTTTCCCCAATGGCCTGTGCTCGGTTTGCCGAGTGTCAAGAAGTGCCTCTCCTGCAACAAGGGTATCCCCATCACAGATACCATGCATTCACAGTGCATTCGTTGTCTCAGGGAAGGACACGTTCCTCAAAAGTGCACTTTCTGTCAGTTGCTTAGGCCTCGGTCTCCCAAGGACAGAGAACTGAGAAAGAGGATTATATCCATGAAAGCAGCTCTCAGACCTTCTCTGGACCTGTACCAGGAGTTTCCACACAGACATGAGTGTTCCCCGCATCCCACAATATCCAAGGGCCCTGGGGTAAAAAAAAAATCTGCCGCCGGCCTCTCTCAAGTCAAAAAGGAGGACGGGAAGTCCCCACAGCGAACTGTGAGCAATCCGAAAATGATTCCCAACATGCTTGGTAGCCTTGGTACCATCAGCACCGAGACAGGCCAAGTATCCATTGTAGGCACTGTTGATGTGCCCACAGACCCAGTGGGTACGGGCACAGAGTCAACAGCACCCAAAGAGAAGGACAGGACCAAATACTCGAAGGCACCACTGGTACATGATGTCCCATTAGTACTGACGCCTCATCCTGTACCTAAATGGCCGATGTGAACAAGATCTCTGTCTCCCTCAACACTACTGTGGCACTGAGTCAGTCGGCACCACCAAATTCCGACAGCTCAGGGACCTCCATGTAATTGACATGCTGAGTCTCTTCTCCTCAGCACTGGGACTTCTGCACCAAGTCTTTGCCTGGCACAGTAGTCTCCCCTACTGCCTTGCAATGCTCCCCCTCTCTGCAGTGCAGACTCAGAGGAGGGGATATCTCTGGACTCCCTCCAAACCCTCTATGGGGCCTGATACCAACAGGGCCACTGGACATATCTTCAGATGGTCCACCACGGCCGTCCTCTTATGGCCCATCCATAGGCACCGCCAACCAAGTGTCCATACTGGGACCCCAGGGCTGCATACCACCCCCATGCCTCTTGGGCTTCTAGTCCCTTCCATGAGCCCCTGAGACACACTTTCTTAGCCATGATGTCCAGGACTTTGGAGCTAGTCAAGGATATGCACCACAAGCTCCTGGACATCCTTCACTCATCTTCCTCTTCAAAAGTATCCCTCTCTATCAGGAGGCCCTTCTCAACCCTGCGAGAACCATATGTCAGACTCCAGCGTCAGTTGCACAGACTTGCGAGCGGGTAGACAAATACTATGACCTTGCGAGAGAAGCAGAGTTCCTCTTCTCCCACCCTCCATCCAATTCTGTCGTAGTGGACGCTGTCAGTTCTCATGGCTGTCAACACCACATGAGGTCCACTCCCTACTATAGGGATTAGAAGCATTTGGACTCATTTGGGAGAAGATGTACTTCTTGGTCATGCTTCAGTTTCAGATCACCAGCTACCAAGCGCTTATGGCAAAATATGATTACGAGAATTACTTGAAACTGAACAATTTTACTGAGCAGCTGGCCAAGTTGCATCGTGAACAATTTCTCTGCAAAGAGCTCAGTGCCCTCAAAGGGAAGATCTTTGTTTGTCTGCAACTACTTTGGGAAGCCCAACAGGTGGTGGTCAAAGGCATGTCGCATCACTACCGCCGTTGATATGTATCTGGCTGCAGTATCGGCCTTGTCAAGGGAAGACCTTAGCATTGTCTTTGCTGCTAGCTGCCGTTCTTGGTTGATGGCCTTAAATTGAACCAAATGATTGATCTTCAAACCTTCTAACTCAAGCCTCACCGAGACAACAGAGAAGCTATTTTACATACTCTAAATGTCAGAAGAGTCCTGGCCTTCTACCTGGACAGGATGAATGCTTTCAGGAAGTCCCCCAGACTTTTCCTCTCCATTATGGGCTGGGCAATATCAGCCAAAAGGCTTTCCAAACTATATTAGACAATGTTACCAAGTTTGCAATATGACCCCTCCAGGTACTGTTCATGCAGGCTTCAAAAGGTCAATTTCCTCATCCACTGCCTCCTTCAAGAATGCCCCTATCTCAGAGATCTGTAGAGCGACGGCGTGAGTCCACGCCTTCACAGAACATTGTGGTTGCTGGAAACTCTCTGCTTCCCTTGCCATCTTTGACTCCACAGTGCTGTCACCTGTACTTGAATTGACTTCGAAGTCCCTGCCCTCCAGAGGGGATACTGCTTGGGAGTCACCTACAGTGGAGCACCTATAGGGACACTACATGACGAAGTTACTCACCTTGTGCTGTAACGATGGTTCTTCAAGATGTATGTCACTCTCTGCTCCACAACCCACCCTCCTCCCCTCTATTTTGGAGTTCTTGGCAATGACTGTGGTAGAGAAGGAAGTGAGTGGAGTTAGCCCGTACAGAGTAACTACCCTAGTGGTGGGGCTCAAGGAGAGACAGTGAATGTGTAGGCCTAACGGACACGGCTACTAAAGTTCTTCAGTCAGTGAAGGGATGCAAACACATCTACAGTGGCGCACCCATAGGGGTACAGTTAGCAAAGAACCATTGTTACTGCATAAGGTGAGTAACTTCTACGTATTTCCCAGGTACGAAATACCTATGTCTATTACCTCAGCAGACACCTCCCAAGACTAAATGGGAGTGGGACTCTTGAATGCTCAATCAAATATTTCTGAGTTGAGGAGTTCTGAAAATAGACTTTGCCACTGTTATAAGAAAAATGCAAATATTTTTGTTGCGGGGCAGGAGAGGGAGACACTTATTGGGAGACACCTTTTTTGTTCCATGCCTTCTATATGCATTTCCTCCACCACCCCTGATTCTGAGGGTGGTGAACAAAATCAGGTATGACAAGGTTAAATTCATATTAATAGTTCACACATGGCCCAGGCAGATCTCGTATCCTTTCCTAATTCACCCAGCTGTTTGTCACGCAGTCACTCTTCCATCCATTCCTCATCTCCTTTCTCAGGATGGTGGTTGAATGTTCCATCCCAACTTGAGGATTTTTCGTCTTAGAGCTTGGCTCCTCAATGGATTACAGGCCTAGAGACTTCCTGTTTTGAGGCGGTACAACAGGTATTAATGAACAGTAGAAAGGAGTCCACAAGATTCACTTACCTTCATGAATGGGAAAGATACAGCATTAGGTGTGATCAGAGATGTTCTCCACCTGCTCACTAGTTCTCTTGACTGTTTTGAACTACTTTCTAGAGTTAGACAGGATTATTTGAGTTCCATCAGGGTATGCCTGACAGCCATAAGAGCTTTTTGTTCCTCGATTGAAGGATTCAGTTTTTTGCTCATCCCACAAATGAGGTTTCTCAGAAGATTGGGTAATTTCCCCCCTCAGGGTTAAGGAACTCACTGTCAATTTGAGATGTAAATCAAGTATTTAAATGCCTTATGAATCCTCCCTTTGAGCCAATTGTTCCCTCTTCCCTCATTAATTTATCTATGAAGGCTGCCTTTTTGTGTCTGTTACCTCTGCTCATAGGGTTGAAGAAATAAGAGATCTAATGGTGGACCCCCATTTCCAGTATTTTTCAAGGACACAGTTTCTTTGTCCATCTCTAAAACTTTAACCCGAGTTATTGTCTGATTTTCATATTAACCCAGTCATCCGTCTTCTGATATTTCCCCCAAAACCTCATCAGTCCATTTCCCACCTTGGATGGTACGAAGGCATTAGCCTTTTATCTGGACAGAACGAGGTAATTTAGAAGCTCACCCAGATTGTGTGTATCCATTGTGGATAGGTCTAAAGGTTCAGCAGTTTCTACCCAAAGATTCTCCAGGGGAGTTCCTGATTGTATTATATAGTGCTACAAATCTGCTGACATTCAGTCTCCTCTTAGGATGTTGGCCCATTCCAAGAGGTGTTTCTCTACCTCTGTGGTGCTGCTCAAACATGTTTTGGTTCTGGATATTTGTAAGCCTGTAACTTGGATGTCAGTACCTTTTCTAGTAATTGTGCGATAGTCTAGTCTTCAAGATCAGATGCTGCATTTGAAATGCAGCCTTGTTGTTAGTCTTAGACGTGACTCCAAAGCCCCCTCCTCCTGCTGTGAATGCTCCATGGTAGTCACCTGAAGTGAAGCACCTATGGGGACACTACTCAGATAAGGAGAGATTACTCACCCAGTGCAGTAACTGGGATTCTTTGTGATGTGTGTCCCCATGAATGCTCTATTACAGTCCTTCATTCCCCTCTGCTTCAGAGTTTCCTTCGGGGACTTTGTGATGGAGAAGGAACTGAAGGCAGTTTGGCTGCACAGGCCTATGTAGTGTTGGTGCATGGCACAAGGAAATGTAGAGTGCATGTGCAGGTCAAATGAGGACTGCTACCAAATATTTTTGATCAAAGGTACATGGGGTGTAAGCACATCTGAAGTTGGGCACCCCTGGGCGCACGCATCTCGAACTGCATTTACTGCACAGGGCGAGTAACTTTCCCTTCAGTTATAGCCTTCAGGCTGTTGGAAAGCACTCTTATTTATGTATCTTTTATGCCTTAATACTATTATGAAGACAGCATTATGGATAGAACTCAATTTAAGAAACTGTATCTTATCCTATTCACGTAGCTGAAGTCGAAGTATCTTAGTTTGACTTATCTGGCCGTCCTTATGGTGGCAAGTCGACTGCCGCGGCACCTCCGTTGACTGCGCTTATTCCTCCTGCCGATGTGGAGTACGGGCGTCAATTAGCGGATTGATTTATCATGTCCAGACGAGACACAATAAATCGATCTCCGATACATCAAACACTACCCGCCAATCTGGCAGGTAATAGAGACATACCATTAGTCTGGTGGCTTTCCAAGTTTTTGAGTTTGATTCCTTTTTTTCCAAACACATTTGTGGCCCTTTTGCCAAACATATTTATTAATGATAATCAAATCAAATGGGTTTGTCCCCCTTTTCAGTCTTACTGCTGATGCTATCAAGATTTAGGCTGTGAGTGAACTACTTAAATGGTTAGAGTAGCAAATGCAAAATGGTCTTGGAAATGTTTTTTGAACAATCTACAAAATACAGAATAAATGTTGTTTATCACAACCTCCCAAGGACAGGAATTCTCCCCGCCCCCAAATTGCTCTTCAGAAGTACCTTTAAGACCCAGAGTAAAAGTTACCCTCTGTAAGATGGTATAGCAGATTCCAGAGGAAGAATGAGATCCCTTATATACACACACACACGCGTGTGCACGAACCTTGTATGTGTTACATACACCAGTTGAATGAGATAGGGCATGCTGACTGACAACTGTCTGATATGGAGGGTCTTAGAATGAAAGTTCACAGGTAAAACAGAATTTCACCTTGATAGAAGGCTCTGTAATCTGGCAAGCAAAAGAGATAATAGTGTCCAGCTGGACAAATTCAAACTGAAAATAAAGTGAGGATAACCATTTTTAACCATGACGATAACCATTTGAACAACTTAACAATGGGTCTTTTTGTTCTCTATCACTTGAAACTTTCAAATAAAGATCAGATGTCTTTCTAAAAATGTTCTTCACCTCAACCACAAGATATGAGCATGATGCTGGAATTACTGGGTGAAGTTCTGTGGTTTGTGTTATGCAGCTCAGACTGTATGATGGGGTGGCAAAACTGCAGCTCATGAGCTGCATACAGATCTTTTACAGTTAAAGTGCAGCTCCCGGGGCTCACTGTCCCCACCCCTTTCTCCGTGTAACAGACTTGCAGGGAGGGGAGCTCGTGGCTTCTGCCCTCTGGCGGGGTTCAAGGCATGCTGTCCCTCTTTAATCTCCTCTTTTACAAACTAACCATACCTGGTTCCTTCAGCCTTGGCTTATATGGCTTGCATTCCATCCCTTTGGTCATCTTTGTTGCTCACCTCTAGGTTCTTTCCAAAGTTCTCTACATCTTTTCTGTACAGCTGTGACCAAAATTGGACACAATACTCCAGTTCAGGCCTAATCAGCACTGAGTAGAGCTGTACTATCACCTCCTGTGAATTGCATGCCATGCCTCTGTTAATGCAACCCAAAATTACATTTGCTTTTTTTTGCAACAGCATCGCATTAACTCATGCTGAGGTTGTGATCCATCACATTTCCCATATCCTTCTCCGCAGTGCAGCTGCCAAGCCAATTACCTGCAGGGACTTGAGGCTACAGGCTTAAGTCCTCTGAGACCCTGAAGCCAAGATATCTTCCCTCAGAACAGAATCTTGTTTATACCCAGGGCATCCCTATTTTTTGCTGAGGTCCTTGCCTTCTGTGCTTATGAGGCACTTGCTGGTATCAGAGTTGGCTGAAGGATTTGGGTTTAGTTTCATTGCCTGCTACCAGAGTCACTATCTCATGTCAGCACCCTTCAGCAACACCATATCCAAGAGAAGCTCCCATAACCTGATGCTGGCACCAATGGTAACGTTGATGGCACCAGCTTCTGCGTTGGTATCAGGACCACCCAGAAAAGGTACAGACTCTGCTTCTATACCAGTGCCAACCCTACTTGTTAGCTCTGACTTCTACCTCCACAAAATTTCTTTCAAAAATGAGGAGAGGAAACATTTTGGCATGAGAGAACGTGTGTGTGTGTGTGTGTTTGTGTGTGTGTGTATAAAGCACATACCCACTTTTCTACACCAAGCATCCCAATTTGGGAGCCACTGCTGCCAAATGAATCTGTGCAGGAAGAGTTGGCACTGATGTCAGAGGATCGCGCTCTTCTTCCAGTATCCAGACACTGTGTCTTCAT
Organism: Gopherus flavomarginatus; assembly: GCF_025201925.1. Lineage (NCBI taxonomy): Eukaryota > Metazoa > Chordata > Testudines > Testudinidae > Gopherus > Gopherus flavomarginatus. The sequence continues at coordinate 290,246,981 of NC_066617.1, forward strand.
GACTTAGTACTTCTGGCATGTATCCTGGTATCCTTCTCTTGCAGTCGCATCCCATTTCTCAGCCCTCTGGCCAGATTCTCCATGTTTATGGAAGTAGTAGGGAACAGCCTTGGTGCATTCTAAGGCAGGCTCATGGGTCCCCAATGCCATGTGCTGTGTCTCAGTACATTTCAGCCCATTTTTCACCCTCTGCCAGATGCCTGCCTCCTGGAAGGAGATGCTTCAAGATCCTATACAGTGCTTACATGGCCTTTCATACAAGAGTCAATGTAGGCCCTTATTGAAGCATCTAAGCTAAAACCCTGGGCATCATCTGATTCGCACTCTAGAAGAGATGTGTCTACTTCTGTGGCACTAGTGAAGGCACCACAACTGTTGGCACTAGTATTGACTGTTCTGATACCTACAGATTATACAAGTTCAGCTTGCTATCCCTTTCAGGAACCTGACACATCCACAGTGGAAGACTAGGATATGGGATATTTTGGAAGAGGATGTCCCTTAGGACACTGATAAATCTGCTGATGGATATAATGTAGATATCCCCTCACATGATGAAAACATAGGATTTACTGTCATGTCATCACCTGATGTTTTCAGACAGTTTGCCATCTTCACATGAAGAGCATGAATCTGGAAAAAATGTACTTTTACAGTGGAGTCAACAGATCTCTTATTGACATCTTACCCAGAGACAAGATTCCAGCCGTGGAGCTGTTGACCCTGTAATATTTCACTTTAGCACATCAGCATGTTCCTACAGAACTTAATTTTGCCAGAAAAATTCTGACCAGCTCTATTTCTAAGCAAAGGCTCTCTCAAATGGATTAAAAAGTGCATAGAGCTATACTTAACTTCAGCTAGGATGCCTGTTCCTACAGCTAATCTGTTTTCTACATGTAATTTCTCCATCCTGATCTTACTGTTGAATCTTGACCCATTTGATAAGAATATGTAGAGACTGATAGTCAGGTGAGAAACTTCTGCTTTAGCTCTTCATTTCACTTATGTAGATAAAGCATACCTGACACCAGGGGAGGAATGTGTATGTAAGGCTGTTGTTGAGAGGTTGTATGCCATTGTCCACATAACAGGTTTAGTCAAATATTTCTTAGTCTGTTGAGAGCACATTCTTAGTAAAGAGATTTGTCTTCAGTGGTAAGGCTATTTATTTCACCACAGTGACTTCTTCAAGCGTAATTGGACGCAAAGTACTATTCTTCTGCTACAGTACGTTTATGTAGGTGAGGGGAAAGATGATGGTGCTGCTGATACCTTGTTTTCTTTAGGAGCATTCAGCTTTTCATCATAGTTCCGTCGATTGTGGTATCCAGTTACAGAAATTGAATATTTCTTTTTATTTTCTTTCAGGCTGTCTTGATACATTGGCTGCTATGCAGGACTTAAAAATGGGTGTAGCAAACACAGAGGAGGAGACTCAAGCGGTAATGAAAGTTTATTCCAAGGAAGATTATAGCGTGGTTAACAGATTTGAAAGTATGTACTCAGTATAATCTTGCTGCACAAACTGACTTTCATTACACAAATCTGGTTCTATATAGATCTGTAATTTATTTGTTCCTTGTAGGTCATGGAGGAGGTTGGGGTTATTCAGCCCATTCAGTGGAAGCTATCCGCTTCTATGCCGATACTGACATTTTACTTGGTGGTCTTGGCCTTTTTGGAGGTAGGGGTGAATACACTGCTAAAATAAAGGTAAGAGATGATCTCTTTCAAAACATACTGTTTTAAGATTGAGTTTAGAAATGTAATTTAGAATTGATAAGGTTTATTAATGATGATTATACTAATGGAGTGGAAGGAGCCATGCTGTACAATTGTAAAAGCTGTCCATCAAAAAATAAAAAAACCCACAGAAGAATATGAATCAGGCTCCCCATTGAGGCAATATTGATTCAGTGCCTCATGATGATTGTAGTATGGGGGAGATATAAAACTGAGAGTTTGGCACTCATCTTTAAAATCTTATGCAACTTTTTCAAGAACAGGGGAATTGGCACTAAGGTCCTGGCCAAATTTAAATTAAATGCTTTACCACTTGTCCTTAATTTCTAAGTAGCATTTCTGTTAACTTTTGGAGCTCTTCATTGATGGTGGGTGAAGTGATTAGAAACTTTGTTCATTGAAGTGATTTTTGTATCATTCAATATGAAAGGAAAATTCAGATAGTATTTTTGAAGAGGTGGTGATATGGTGATACTCTTTTCTTAGACATTACAGCTTGGGCTACTAGAAACTTTAATGTTGAATAAGAGCATGCTGTCATACTTATAGCTGGGAATGGGTGACCCTTATGTTGTCGCACCCACCCCAATAAATAAATAAGCCCTCAGTGCAGTGTTATTAAATATACTGCCAGAAGGCTCCTCAAACCTAAATAATAGGCTTGGTTATACAGGTTGCCATCTAACTAAAACATGGTAAAAACTATAAACAAAATTTTGTTGAGTACTAGACTATTCCAAAAGGAGGCAATTGAGGGCAACACTCCGTTAAAATAGTGCGTTTAATAATTGCCATTAATTTGCTAAATTGTGCAGTAAAATCAGGCGATTTTTCTAATGATAATTCTTCCTGATTTTTTTGATTATGTGAAAATGGAGACAACATAGGTTCTCCAAAAAGCTTTCCAGAATTTTCTGGAACCCATCCATTCCTTATCAAAGCTGCAATAGTAAGCTTCCAGAAAGAGAATGTGATAACGTCCAAAAAGTCCCATCTTCTTTCCTAGTCATGACAAAAGAACTCTGTGTCGTCAAAATGTTTTCATTGACCTGCAAGTTGATCTGGCCCTATGCAGACACACACAGACCATACCATCTGTGCCGGAAAGAGATTACGATCTTAAGGCCCGATCCTAGAAACATGCTTGTGACTACCTTTACGCACTGAGTAGCCCCACTGATGTCAGTATTGAAATTACTGATTTTCAATTAATGTATCATGAAGAAAAGACTTGATATTTTAAAGGAAAAAAGCAGACAGGAAAAACAACTGTTTAAAAGAACTTACTATACAGAAGCAAAAAGGCACAAACCATTTTTATTCACTTTCTAGGTCTTCATTGAGTTACTCAAAATATTACTCTCTATTATGGGTTTACTCAAATGCAAATGTAACTTCATACAATCCAGATTTCAAGATGGTCATACTTTTCTGAGTTGTCATTCATGATTTTTTTTGTCATTCACTGATTTTTTTTTTTATATTGGTGAATTATTAATTCCTGTTGGGATTTCAGACATGCCTCAGAGGATGTTGAAAGGAAAGGAACAAATTAGATTATCTAATTTACTTAAAACCTGTTTTTTCTGGTTCACAGTATGTCATTCACATGCCATCAGTTACTTAGTTATGCTGCCTGAGATCTCTTCATCTTTCAAACAAGTGGGATTATTAAGAGGCTCTGTTTAAGGAAATTTACAGGCTCTGATTAACAACATTTCTAGTGGGGAAAACTGAAACTGTGCCCATATAAACAAATTGGATAGCCATATGACTAGGATTGGTGCAGAGAATCAGAACTACAAGTGATCAGTAAGAGCTAAGATTCTTCATTTTTCTCTGTGGCTCACTCTTGAGATGTGCATATGCCTCATGCATGTGAAATCAGAATCTTTGAACAGCAGTGTATTTTGGGTCGCACTTTTGCCCTGCATGCCTCAGAACCTCTTCACCTGATGGCATGATGGACAGAGCACCTGCCAGCATCTTTGAGTTCCCTCTTACTGTACATGACAGTGAGGCAGGCCCAAACTGTGCCTGCCTGCTATTTCCTAGCACATTTTCTATAGCTTTATTTTCCTGTAAATTCCCCCTTTATTTCTTTTAAAACTTTGCCTTAAATTCAATTCCTTTAAGAAGAAGGAAAACAAAAATTAATTTTTCGCTTTGTGCCAAAACCTCTTCAGTGGTGGATTCAAATCTTTTGTACTTTAAACCCTGTGCTTGTCTTATGACTGTTTCACCCCTTTACAGACGATCATAGCCATTGTTTGTCTTGTCAGTGAGAGCCATGTGCCTGACTGATGCTCCATCTGCCCGTCATTCTCCTCAAGCATGTACAGCCACTTGATCTAGCCACAGTACAGAAAGTATTAAATGCTGTAGCTAATATCTAAGAAATCAAAGCATTCGTGTCTAGTTATATCTAGATGATTGGCTGATCAGAAGGAGAAAGATATCACCACAGTCTTGAACACCATCTTCAATCTGTTCAAAGAGCTGGGTCTGATAAACTATAACAGATTGTCACTCCACCCATCACAGACAGTAGAATTCATAGGAGCTTTGATCACCTCCAGAATGGCAAATACACATCTTCTGTAAGAGAAATTCCATTCTGTCCAATCAACCCCAGTACAAACCTGTCTCAAACTTTTAGCCAATGTGTTGATTTTCACTTATGTGACATTACTATTCGGACATTACTTACATCTGTTTTGGAACTGTCTAAGCTTTGTGTATCAACTTTAAAAACATCAAGTACATGCACATGTTGTAGTCCCAGCTTATATCTTTTTATCTCTAAACTGGTGGATGTATGCCCAGAATGTTCTCTACACATCCATCTATAAAGACACCTGTCTCAGTTGCTCCAGGAACAAGTTGGGGAGTCACCCTACACCACTTTTAAATGAATGAAATATGTTCCAAAAAGGATGAGACTCCATATAAAGATCCTGGAACTTAAGGCAGTTATGTTGGCCTGCAAGGCATTCCTCTAGCTTTAAAGTATTCTGTCACACAGATCCTTATATACAACACATCTGCAATGTATTATGTAAACAGGCAGAGGGCTGCCCATTTATCACTGAGAGACAACCAGAAAATGATCATGGTGTCACTTTAATGGGATGACCACAATTGGTGGTCTTCCAGGGAACAACAAGTTAGCAGTCTTTCTCATCAGTCAATGTGTCACCAGTCATAAATGATCTCTGAAGAGCTACGTCCTCACTGATGTTTCAGGAGTGGAGAATATTATCACAGAATTATTTGCCATCAGAGAGAATGCAAAGTTTTGCCTGTGGCTCTGTGGGTGCCTGAGCCTAAGATCCATTCAAGATGAATTTCTCATACCACGCCCTTGAGGTCTTATATACGTTTCTGTGGATGCCCTTGGCACCCTGGGTAATAGGGAAAATCAGACAGGATGCGGATACATTGATCCTGATAGCTTCTCACTGACAGAGACAATTCTGGCTAACAGATTTTCTCCAGATGTCAGCTCTCTGTCCTTGTATCACTTCAGGACTGTCCAAACAACATCACAGAGCTGGGGACAGATTGGGTCTGGATGTGGCTGGCTAAGGTCTACTAAAGAGCCTGTTCATTACAGGGATAAGAAATCCTCTTAGTTCTCCTCAAAGTGAAAAAAGATTTGCTGTCTGGACAACCCAGGATGACCATGACCCTTTGAAGGCCCCTTCCCCAAGATCCTTGACTACCTTCTGCAACTAAAACTCTCTGGCCTCTCCATTAGTTCAATCAAAATTCACCTTGCAGCAGTCTCAGTATGCCACATTCTGGTTCAGTCATGCTCTGTATTCTCCCACCTTTGTTTCTAGATTTTTAGAAGGGTTGAATTACACTTACCCCATCAGTTAGGGAGCTCCCTCCCTCTTGGGATCTCAACATTTTCCTTGCAGGTCTCAGGCAACTGAATTTGGACCCCCTCTCTGAATGTTCTCTTAACCACTTTACTCTCCAAATGGCCTTTTTGGTGGGTATCACAACAGCCAGATATGTCAGTGAACGCCAAGCTTTCATGGCTAATTGTATTGTTTCATCAAAAAGGTGGAGTTGAGACCTCATTCTAAGTTTATTCCCAAAGTTGTTTCACGTTTCAGTTGAAACCAAGCAATTAGTCTAAAGGTTTCTTTCCAAAATTCCATTTTTGTCCAGGAGAGAGAAAAGGCCATACTTTAGATGTTTCTAGGCCCTTGTTATATTCACTATTTACATGGCCTCCCATCTTTTTGTTAGTCTGAATAGCTCTGCTAAAGAATTAATTTCCCAATGTGTATGAATCTGTCATGTGGATGGCATATCCCTTCTACCAAACATTAAGGTTTCTTCAGTGAGAGCTCAGGATGCCTCTTCTGCATGTTTCAGAAATATCCCCATGCCTGAGATGTGCAAAACAGCTGCTTTGGGGTAATTTTCTCCTTTAAATACTATGCTCTTGACTTGACAGCAAGATTAGAAGCCAGGTTCGGAAAGGCAGTACTATAGTCATTAGTTATTAGCAGATAAGACTCCTCAATTCCACTTTCTAGATGAGAAACCGATTGCCAATCACCTAGAATGGGATCCACATAGATGCATACTCCAAAAACTACAGTTACTGTAACATAAATACCTGTTCTTTTTTATATTTACTAATAGTAGTACACTGTTCAATAGTGTTCCTATACAGTAGGGGTCGGTAACCTCTGGCACGCTGCTTGCCAGGGTAAGCACCCTGGCGGGCTGAGCCAGTTTGTTTACCTGCCGCATCAGCAGGTTCAGCTGACTGCGGCTCCCACTGACCGCAGTTCGCTGTCCCAGGCCAATGGGGGCGGTAGGAAGTCGCGGCCAGCACATCCCTCGCCTCTTCCCACCGCCCTCATTGGCCTGAGACAGTGAACCGTGGCCAGTGGGAGCCGTGGTCGGCCGAACCTGCCGACGTGGCAGGTAAACAAACTGGCCTGGCCAGCCAGGGTGCTTACCCTGGCGAGCCGCGTGCCAGAGGTTGCCGACCCCTGCTATAGAGAGAGGCAAGAAAGAATGACAAGCAAATGAGAATGGTAGAATGAAATTTGTAAAAATGGAGAAATATTTTACTTTATTTTTGCAGTTGTTTGAATTGGGTCCAGATGGGGGAGATCATGAGACTGATGGGGACCTTCTTGCTGAAACTGATGTCTTGGCATATGATTGTGCTGCTAGGTAAATCATTTTATTTACTTTCTCTAAAGAGGCTTACTGTCTTGTTAGTTTTGTTTTGGTATGCATTTTAAACATACTTTGAAGGTATGCTAAGTGATCTGTGTTGTTAGACTCTCTAACATGTGGTTCTGCATTTATTATCTTCAACAAAAAGAAAGGTAACAGTGAACATAGCAACCAAAAAACCAGAAACAAACCCCTGTTTAGATATTGTAGGGAGACTGAGATATCAAATGGAAAAGTGAAAGCCTTCCTCCTCCAGACCAACACAGCTGTAGCAGAAGGGCACTTTTTTATATATATATGCTAGAAGGTCCAAATGTGGAATGTATTGATACATTTCTCTGAACTGATTACATTGTATTGTGCTTTGATCCATTTTGGGAGTGGGGAAAAAGGAAGCATTCTTCACTGAAATATCAAGACAGCTGGAATTGGGAGACTTTTTAACAGGGGGAGGAGGGATGAATTTACACACATTTTAAGGAACTAGGAATGAGACATTTCTGTAACAATACTCAACTCAACTCACCCTCCAAAAGTACATCTGTACCTTTAAGTCTGGATTCTGGCATGCCCAGTTACCTAGTGATATATTCAGCCTCCCTTTGAACAGAAATTGTACTTAGATACTGAAAAGGAGTGTAACCAGGAGGGCATATAATTGCAAATAGAAAGTGCTCTACAAAAAACTGCTTTGACTGCCTTATTTATTGTCCGTGTGAATGAAAAACAACTTTTCTTAAAGTTCAATTGCAGCTGCTTTGGCCTTTCATGTACTTTCTGAATATAGGCAAGATTCTTTCCTATAACTTGTCCTTGGGTTATTGAAATACTGAATGGATTTAAAACAATCCACTTCCCATTTTTAATAACAAAACAAAACAGTCACTGGGTAGTAATAGCTTCAAATCAAGATAATGAGGTTGTCTAAAAGATAATTAATCTTACATTATATTCTTCAAATAAGAGGGGAGCTGCTAATTCCTAAATACTTGCCAAATGTAGGGACTGTCCTACTATGAACAATCAGTTATTCTGCCAATATTTTTCAGTTAACCCTCCTCCCCATTGTGAACTTTTTTTCCATAAATGTAATTTGAAAAGGTTCCTAGGCTTTTCTCTGGGGTCTGTTGGAGCTATTCAAAAGCACACCCAGTTTTCTGTTTCATTTGATATTGACTCAGTCGATTTTGCTTTCTTCATGGGGAATTGTGTCTAAATACCTGGCTGACTACCTTTCTCACAGTTTAATGTAGTTACCTAGACCTTGAATGTCATTCCAAGTCAATTGGAGTAGCTAGCTTTCTAACCAATGTCTGTTAATGAGATTTGCTAAACTTCCACATGGTCTTTGCACACTTACCAAGATATTGTTGCTTTGATTCATCTTTCAGACAAGAAACCAAATTTGGCTCAACAGAGTTACAGAATCTTTTTCTGTGTTAGTTGCTCACACCTGTCCTGCCTCCTAAAATTTTATTTCTGGGTGTCTCTCTCTTGCTCTCAGCATTTTTCAGAGGTATCTTATTTCGCCATATATTTGGAAGTATCCAAATCATACAATTTAAGTAATATTCATCCTGTTTGTTTCTTACTACCTTTTGCAAACTATTGAATTTTAATTTTAATAATATCTTAGTTTTTTTAGATTTGTGACAGGGCATGCATTATGCGTAGTATTTTAAGAGTAGGTTTATAAATTCCTATTTCTAAATATTCTTTAGAGAAGCACATCCCTCGCCCGCGTCGGTTCCCGCCGCCTCCATTGGCCTGGGACAGCGAACCACGGCCAGTGGGAGCCACGGTCGGCTGAACCTGCCGACGCTGCAGTAAACAAACTGACTCGGCCGACCAGGGTGCTTACCCTGGCGAGTCATGTGCCAGAGGTTGCCGACCCCTGATGTAGAATAATAATAAAAAAGGAAACCCCTCTGGCCGTACTCTCCAAGCAAAATTTCTATCACACTTAACATAAGCACCAATTCACACAATAATGTCTCCCCTACTAGTCTGAGTCCTAGGTCCCCAGTTTCCTGTCAGATGCACTTGATGATTAGTGAACCCCTAATCAATTAAACAGCACTGCTCCAAGCGCAAGCTTGGGAGTGGAGGCTACTGCTGCTAAGCCCAAGGACTCCTCATTTAATGGCTTCCCTGGAGAGTAGGCTGCACTCTCATGATCATGAGGACAGATCACTGTACAAGTCTCGTCATAAAAGATGACATCCCTTCCTGATCCCATCCAGGTTGGGTGAGCCTTTGCTCATGGATCGTAAGAGCTTGGGACCTCTGAAAACCCTCAGGCATCGATATCCATGGGCTTTAAGGATATGTCTACATAGCAAAGAAAAATCTGTGGCTGGCCTATGCCAGCTGACTCAGGCTTGGGCTTTGGGGCTGTTTCATTGCTATGTAAACTGCTGGAGCCCAGGTTCTGGGACCCTCCCACCTCATAGGAATAAAACAGCCCGAGCCTCACCAGCCCGAATTAGCTGGCAAGAACCAGCTGCAGTTGCTGTGTGAACATAACCATATCAGTCCAGGACCTGTCTTCTGTGCAGTACCAGGCACTTCCTTTGAAGAATCACCCAACTGTGAACTCTTGGGCACATTGGAATCATTGGTCCCATTCAGCAGAATGCCTCAAACACTGAGACATCTGGACATTTATACTTCACCGGAGGATATCTTCCTTCCTTATTCTCAGTCCCCTCTCTTCTTGGCCCATCCTCCCTAGGGCCATTTCCACACCAGAGGATGAAACTGTTTGGTGACACAGAAGATCTCTTCTCCAGCCCTTGGGCAGACATCTGCCGTTTGGTACTGACTGCCCCTCGAATAGGGAGAGAGCAATTTTCAGACTGACAAATCATATGTTCCAGCTAGTCACAGTCCTGGCACAGTTAAGGAGATCCAGACTCCCTCCTTGCAATTATGCTTTCCACAGGGTCCCCCTGAGCCAATTAACCCCTTCTTTAGCCTACTGGCACCCATGGGACCTGTATGGTGGATGCCCTGGATCCATCTTTGAGTCATGCCACAGCTCACCTACTTGGCATCTGTCAGAGTATGAGGTGGAGGATGTTGATCCATATCCGCAGGTACTGACTGGAATCTCATCCTTGTTCATGGATGAAGCAGTTATTCTATCCTCACTATCCCCACCACTGCTCCATAGACAGTACTAGGAGCTGCTGTGAAGGATAGCCAGTGAACTTGAGATCCTCTGGGAGGAGGTCCAGGACCTCTAACTCCAACTTTGCAGCCTATGTGCTCCCTGTTACTGAGGCTATCCTGGAGCCAGCGATAGTGGTCTGGCATACCCTAGTTTCTTTGTACACCCACACCCAAAGGTGCTGAGAGAGAATATTTTGTCCTTGATAAGTGAGCCAAATTTCTTTTCTCCCATCCAGTTCCCAACTCCTTGTTGGTATAAGCAGTCATGAAGAGACCAATGTCACAACATCAGAAAACCATCCCAGCTGACAAGGGCTCAAAGAGGTTGGACCTTTTGGGAAGAGAGGTCATCCCCCCCGCCGCCCCCCCAAGCCTACAATTCTATATTGCTAACTTTCAGGCCTCATTAGCAAAATACTATTTTAACAGTTGCTCCAGGTTGCTGGACTCTAAAGACAAGCTTCCCCTGAGGACAGAGTTCAGTTTCAATCCTTCATCAAGGAAGCTAAACCAGTGAGGAAAAAATATCCTTATAAGCTATTACTTATGCAGTGGACACAGCATCTAGAAGCATAGCCACTGGCTTAGGTATGAAGTGTAAGTCTTGGCTTCAATCTTCCGGGTTCCCTGCAGAGGTCCAGAACACCATAAAGTGACCTACCTTTTGAGGAGTCAGATTTGTTTAACAGGAAGATGGATGAGGCCCTACACTCTACTCCCTGGGAATTTGTACTCCGACCCTGAAGAGAAAAAAATCACAGGCAGGTATATGAACCAGGCTGCCTCCTCCACAAACATTCTGTCATCAGTGTCCAGTTGAGACTCCTCATAAATGACAGAAATTAGAGACCTCACTTTTCAGTTCCCTCTGCTGCCACGACGTTTGCCCATTCCCAGCCACCTGCCCAGGACACTCTTTGGTGCGTCTGTTGAGAACTGCCAGCCATTACTGATGACACCCACTTCTTTCCTGCTTATCTTTGGGGGCCATCTCTCACTTTTTCCCACCACAGTTGAAACTCTGTCACCACAGACAGTTGGATTTTAGAAATTATCAAGGTTACTCCATTGAATTTCTCTCCTGCCCTTCTCTACAAACTTTCTTCCTGGCCCCTCTTCAGGGATGACTCTCATGAAGAGATTCTTCAACAAGAGGCAGACTCTCCCTTCCAATGAAGGGCAATAGAGTGAATACCACCTCAGTATCATGTGGAGAGGCTTTTATTCCCCTCATTTCTTAATCCTCCCCAAAAAAGACACAGGAGAGACCCCGATTTGAGACCTTCATAAATGCAGCATCTTTATTCCAAAGTTGAAATTCAGGATGGTTACACTAATATCAGTAATTCCACAGGAGGTAATATGGTTTGTGGCTCTCAACTTGAAGGACACCTGTTTTCATGTAGATAGTCATCTGTCCCATAGAAAGTTCCTTTGGTTCATGATAGGTCAGGAACACTTCCAGTTCATAGCCCTTCTTTTTGGATTGGCAAAAGCACCCAGAATATTTGCTAAAGTTTTCTCTGTGGTGGCAGCCCATATGAGACATCAGAGTTGCACAGTTTTCTTCTAATTGGACAATTGGGTCCTAGTAGGACAGATCAGTGACTTTGTTCCCACTCCATCTTCTAGCAGCCTTGGGTGTCTGTGTGATTAAATAAGTCTGTTTTAACCTCTAGAGCCACACTGGATTCCCTTTCAGCAAGAGCTTTCCTCCCACAGAAAGATTTCTGTTTTAATGAACAATCTAATAGTACGGATTAGTCGCCAAAGACTATGGTCAGTGTGCCTTTCTCTCTTGAGTCACGTGATCTCATGTACTTATGACACCATTTGCCAGGCTTCATCTACAATCCCGACTGGCCTGGCTTCCATCTGTCTGCTCACCAGACAAGGACCACATGAGCACCAGAGTGACGGTACCCACAAGGGTCATTGCCTCTCTTACTTGGTAATCGAACCTGGATCAAGTGAGAGTAGGCTTCCTCTTCAGCGCCCCCACCCACAGTGCTACCATAGTAATGGACACATCCCTCTACGGTTGGGGGACTGACCTGAATAACTACATTGTACAAGGTCCTTACTCCACAGGAGGCCAGACAGTACATCAGCTTGCTGGAACTAAGAGCAGTCTGTGTGGCATGTAGGGCTTTTCTCCCATTCATTCATTCTCTCCTTGTCCAAGTAATGTCAGAACAAGGCTTTTTATATTAACAAACAAGGTAGAGCAAGATTCCTTCACCTCTGCATAGAAGCAGTCAGGCTTTGGAAATGGTGCATCAGAAACCACATCACTATCTAAGCCACTTACCTTCCAGGTATTCAAAATTCTGTAGCAGACAACCTGAGTAGACACTTTTTTCTGCAGACCACGAGTGGGAAATACACGGTTCTGTCCTGAGTGAGAGATTCAGTCAGAGGGGAGCACCTCAGTGGGATTTCTTCACACCCAAAACAAAGAAGAAATTGTCTCTCTATTGTTCCAGAGCAGCTATGAGCCATGACTCTCAGGGCAATATTTTCTTGCCGTAATAGATAACAGACCAATTCAGATATGCATTTCTGCCCACTTACCTGCTACCATAGGTCTTGAGAAAGGTCCTTCAGGACAAGGTCAGAGTCATTCTCCTAGTACTCAACCAGCCCACATCATTTTCATTCCCAGACCTTCTGAGAATGTCAGTCAGTCCTCATGTCAGGATCCGTTCCTTCTCAAATATCCTTACTCTGGGATGTCAGATTTTACTGCCTTCCTATCGAAATCCAGTTCACTTCGTGGTTTGATGTTTGAATGGACATCAGATCTTGAATACTCTTGTTCAACAGCTGTTCAAATCATTCTTAATCAAAATAGGAAAGATTCCGCCAGGAGTTGCTATGGAGCTAAATTGAAACGTTTCTCTACCTGGGCACAGTCTTCCTCAGACTTTGCTGGTGTCCCAGTTGTTTTAGATTATCTCAGTGTTTACAGGTACACTAACACATGATGGTGACAATGGACCAGCTCAGTCTGTGGCAGGACTTTCCACTGCCCCCTAGGCCAGATGAAGGGTTAAAGCAAGATATCCTAACATTTATAGACTGAAACAAACAATCTGGGATAAGCAATTTACGGATCATCTTACATGTTCCATGACATGTTTGTTACCTGCCCTTGTACTTTGCTCTTGATGTTTCAGATAAAATATTTCTATTCATCATTTTTGTCAAATTATTTTATCGTATGCTACGTTGGTGTGTTCTAGTTCTGCTCTGCTGGAATGTGTTTACATATTCAGTGTGTTT